>NW_006204812.1:3914310-3919988 GCF_000334495.1 Tupaia belangeri chinensis
GATGGGGCAAGGGGCAGCGCCAGCCTCAGGCGACCCTCGGGCTGTTACAGTGATCACAGCTGCCAGCCCGTTACGACTGCAGCTTTGGCCCATCCGCCTCACTGCAGTCTGCCCCGACTCACGGGCTGTTAGGGACGCCAAATGTGACGGTGCTTTCTGCTTTGTGAATTCAGCAGCAAACTCTCTGGTTCAGGAGAATTCTCATGCAGAACCTCAGTAAAGAAAACAGACCTGAGTAGAATCACCCGGTTTGAGACAGGCTGGGAACTGGATCTTCCCACCCCCCCCCCCCAGCCTCTCCTCCCAGGTGGCCCTGAGCAGCTCTGCAGAAGGTCAGAGCCCCTTAGAGCAGGGGTTAAAAGCCACTTGGAAAGCCAGAATGTATGGTCACCCCTAGAGCAAGGTCAGAGGTGAATAGTCCCAGGTTCAAATCCTAGCTCTGCCATTTACAGCAGATGAGCCCTGGGCATTAGGCAGGTGGCCGAAATTTCCAGAACCTTCATTTCTTCCTTTGAAAAGTAAGATAAAGTCTAGCCCAGTGGTTGAAGAGATGAAAGGAAAGCACCTTTGTCAAGTGTTCTCTGCTACTGATTTACTTTGCTATCTGCAGTAAAGAGGTCTTTGTGTGTTTAGGCAAAGGTCCATTTCCTATTGTAGTCATGCAAATATCAGACCCATGATGTGACAGGGCTCTACCTCCTGCCAGGTGCAGGAGTCCCTAAGGCATGAGCTCTGCTTCTCTGTCCCTAGGAGGAAGGGTTGACTTAACAGGACCCTTGATGGATTTGAGGGTGGCTTGACTCCACAGGGGCTAGTGTCTTGGGAGGTCACATCTGCCTTTGAACTATTAGGGACTAGGGGGCAAATCCAGTCTCTTTGGGTTGTTCCAGTGGAGGAGACTTCCCAGCTCACAGGAGCAGGGGAGAGCGGAGCTAGCGTCTCAGTTTCCCCTCATCCCTGGCTATGCTCCGTCAGTGCCAGGTTTCTGAGTTGTGGGTGGTGACGGGCCTTCTGCATTGCAGGGATGGTCAGGGTCAGCATTTGGAGTGTTGAGGGGTATGCGAGTACGTCATGATCCCCAAGGAGAACAAGTGAAGGGGTTTACTCAGCACTTGCTGTGTAGCCAGAGGACCACCGTCACCTGGTCACCCGCATTGCCAGACTCAGAGGCAGGCAGGTGAGCGGGGAGCCCCACAGAGATGACAGGGAGGCTCACGAGTAGGCGGCGTGGAGGCTGCTGGCTTGGGAATGCTCGAGGAGGGAAACTCAGAGTGGGGTGCCCTTTGTGATTGGCTAGGGGACCATGTTCAGCTTCCACTGGTTGGTCCTACCACACTGAAAACAAGATGAAAGTTAAAGGAGCTCTGGGCCGGCAGGAGTCTAAGGCATTAGATCCCCTTGGCTGACTTCATGGTTCGCGTTCTGGATCGGGAAATCGCACCAGGCACATGTGCATGCATGCCCAAAATGCTGAGAGGAGATCAGAGACGAGATCGTGGCATGGACATCCTCCCGTGGGTGATTCCTCACTTTCTCTCTCTCTGGTGAGTGCACACGCCCTATGGCAAAATAAACAAATAAATAAATAAATAAATACAATTTTAAAATAGGGAAGGTCACAGTTACTGGTCAAGCCCTGGCCGTGCTGGGCTGGTTGCTGTAGAGGTGTTGGTTTGGCGTCCTAGGCTGGCTGGCGCAGGTCTTGGTCACAGTTCTATTTTCACATGTGGTCTGGCCATTGGTCCTTATGTATTCACACAGCCAGGACCCCCATGACTTAGGGGAGGTGGGGCTGGGCTTTTGCTTAGAGCAGTGGGCCAAGGAGCCCCTGCAGCTGGAGTGACCTGGTGTCGTGGCACGTGAGGGGCAGCATCTGGCCTCCGGGTGGAGCAGAGGAGAAGGTGTCAGCGGCAAGGTGGCCAGGCTGGGATCATTGCTAAGGCCTGGTCCCTCCAGGATAGCTCTGGGGCCTGCAGAGTCCAGCGATGGCTGTTGGGAAGTAAGTCCTTGGAGTATGACTCTGGGGACCATAGCACAGAACCATGGTGGCCACCCTGGACTGGCCCTGCGTGCTGCCTGGTCTGAGCCTGGGTCACTGCCCTAACCTGGCCTGCTGTGGGCGCCACTTTACAGCATCCAGGCCTTCTGTGATGGTGGCCTCTTGTTCCCATTTATCAGCTAAAGAAACAGAGGTCAAAATAAATGGACCGGGACCACACAGTTCTCATTCCCCTCCTTTGCTCCTCCCTCAACAAAGGATCCTCCCAGGCCCTGCGGAACATTTCTGACTTCCTGCAGACCCTCCTCCCTCCACGTGGCTGCCCCCACTGCTGGGCACTTTGAATATCCATGCTCTGCCCAGCTGGCAGGCAGCTCAGCTTTCAGGACTGCTCAGCCTCTGTCCAGACCTTCTCCGATGTCCCCACTCAGCAAGGGTGGTCTGGACCTTTGAGCTGAATGCTTCTCCTCCCTCCTTACGGGGTCCACACCTTTGCAAAAAGACCCTCACCAGATGCTACTGCAAATGACATTGCCTTGGAATTTCAGAACTTCATATATTGGCACTTTGCAAATTGTTTCCAATTGAAAGTTAAAAAAAAAAAAAAAAGAAAAGAGCTGAATTTAATATGAAAAGTACATCACTGGAAAGGAGGTCAGTTTCCATTTGGCAAAGGGCCACCCTGGTTCTGAAGGTAGCAGTCATGCTCTCTGAGCGTCCTGGCTGCCGAAGGATCCCTGTCCTGTTCGGATGCAAACAAGCCAGTCGTGTCTGGGAGACGCATCTGCAGTGCACATGCTCGGTCCTGGGCAGTTGGTCCCCGGAGGTGGGTGGCAGGCACAACCGGGAACTGCATCATGGCCCCCCTGGGTGGTCAGAAGGGCGGATGCTCTCACGTGCGTCAATCAGTGTCACTACAACAGCCAGAGCACGGGGAGCAATGCTGCTTCTTGGTCTGTCAGAGCTTTGAAGCTGTCAGCCCTGGCAGCTGCCGCCTCTCACCCGTGTGCTGCACGCCCACCCGTGGACCATGGCCTGATGGGTGCATCTGTCTTCTGTCAGGCACACACGGCAGAAAGCTGGTTTCTATTCGTGCACACATGCACATGCACTGTGAACATGCTTGGACATGCCTGCACCATCTATGACCCCCTCCCACAAACACACTCCCAGCTCATATCCCCTGTGCTGGGCCAGGCTCCTCATCCTGGCAACGCTCATGGTCTGCTCGAGGTCGATGACCCCGGTGCTGCCTGGTCTTCCGTCCATCTGTTAGCCAGCCAGCCAGCCAGCCTCCTTCATTCCTTTCTTCTCTCATTTACCCCACCTCTTTCTCTCCTTTCTTCTTTCCATCCGTGTCAGTCCATCTCCCCATCCATCTTCCATCACCCATCTGTCCCTGTCCCTCCGGTATTTATCAAGTATGTGTTCTAGACCAGACACACTAGAAGTCCCCAGAGCCTGAGATTTTAGGACCAGTCATTTTAGGATGAGGTCATGGGACTCTTGTGCACCGAAGGTTTATGTTTCCCCTCGTTCGTTGTCTCCCCTTGAGACGGGTTAGTAAGAGCTGGGGGGACGGAGAGTGGCCGGGTTGGGCTGGGGACAGAGTACAGGCAGTTCCTGAGCAAGCGGCTCCCGACTGCAGTACATTCCCTTTATTTCCGTTCAAGACAACAAAAGATCAAAAATATCTCCAGCAAGAAGAACGAGGACATTAATCCAGCTGGAGAGGAACACTCGCATGGAAGGAAAGTTAGACCTCACTGGTGATGTCAGGACCCAGGGGTAGGTGGACGACGGAAGTGTTCAAATCCTGTGTGGCTTCTCCAGAGACTGGAGCACATTCTTCCTCTCACTTCCTGTGTTCTTCAGGGCTGCCTGCGCGTCCTCTGATTTCTGGTCGGTGGAAAGCCTCTTGCTCCCCGGCCCTGTGGGGCCTGTAGACTGGGTAGGATCTGTTTGGTCCCAGGAACCATATAAGGACTGGCTCAGTTCGGAACAGAGCGGTGGGGAACGAGGAGGTTGATGCTGCCGGCCTGCCTGCCGGGAACTGCAGCCTGGGTGGGGGTGGGGGTGCACTGGGGGCTCTCTGCCCTTTTCCGCTGTAGTCATGCTGGTGTAGGAGCCAGGGCCAGGCAGAGTGGCCGTGAGGGGTCATGGGCAGACCCAGGGGCACTGGGGCCATGTGCGCAAGCCCTAGGCGGATCCCATGGCTCCCAAACCTGAGTGGTCATTGGCTTCCTCAGGAGCCCACAGCTTCCTGGGCCTGCCTGGGGTTTCTGACTCAGGAGGTCTTGCCTGGGCCATCTCTGCTGGCCTGGCTGGAGCGGCCCTGGCTTCTGTTTGGTACCCACTACCCAGAGCCCCTGAGAGCTGAGCTGGCTGCCTGATGGGTGAGGACAAGCAGGAAACATCCCGCTGAGAGCAGCTGAGCCCCAGCCCCAGGGCTGAGTGGAGCCGGAGCCGAAGGTTTCTGAGAAGCACTTGCTGTTTGGAGAGGCCAGACCCCTCTGCCTCACCCCACTTTCACGGTGCAGGACACTGTTTTAGTCCATTCTCAAATAACCAAATACCACAGGCTGGCTGATTTATAAGGAATAAAGGTGTGTTCAGCTCATGGTTCCGAAGGTCCAAGGTCACGGGACTATGTCTGGTGAGGGCGTTCTGGTGGGGACTCTGCAGAGATTCAGGAGAGCACAGAGCCATGTGGCAAGAGGAGGAGAGCACGCCTGATCTCCTTGTTATAAAGCCACCAGCGCTCAGCCATGGGGGCCCCACTCTGCTGCCTTATGTAGTACTAATTACCTTTTGGAGGCCCACCTCTTAGTGAGTTTCTACACTTTTTTTCCCCCAGAGAGATTTTTTGCTATAGGGCACGTGCACTCATTGGAGAGACAAGAGAGACAGACAGAATGCAAGAAATCAGCCCCAGGGAGGATGGCCACGCTGCAATCCCTTCTCCTCCACTCTCCTCTCGGGACTTTGGGCACACATGTGCACATGCCAGGCGTGAGTTCTAAGCCACCGAATCTGAGACTTGAACCGCAGTGAACCACATGGGAGTCCAGCGATGTAACCATTGCACCGTCTGCTGGTCCCAGAGTTTCTACACTTTTTAAAGTTTTCTTTTCTTTTCTTTTTTTTTTTTTTTTAAGTTTATTTCCTGCAAAAGAGACAGGCATTCTCGAGGGGGTTCTCTTCCCCTATCCCTCGTAGTCAGCAAGGCTGGCGGGCACGCCCGGCAGTGGCATGTTCGAGTAGGCCCAAATGTGAACCTGGAGCCCTCCCGTGTTCTCCCCAGCATCAAGCAGTAGCCCCTCTGCTGCCTGTCCCGTCGCGGCTGAGCTCTACTCTCTGACACTACCACAGTAGCTACCAGCTTTTAGCATGTGAAATCCGGGCAGGGAGTGGGGGCACATTCAAACCAGAGCAGACTGTGAGCATGACCACTCTCACTCTAGTCCCAGCCCGCCCACCCCTTTTCTGCTGTGTGACTTTGAGCAGATATTCAGCTTCTCTGAGCCACTGGTTCCCCAGCCAGCAAAGCCCTGCGGAGAAGCCCCCTCCACACGGGCATTTGGGTGCTGAGTGTGGAGGGGTGTGCCATCTGCACCTTCCAGCAGGGTGCCTGTTCCCCATCTCAGCTGCTGCTGGAGGCTGGGGACCCGACTCTCCC
>NW_006204812.1:3921437-3924372 GCF_000334495.1 Tupaia belangeri chinensis
AGGGCTCCCAAACCTGAGTGGTCATTGGCTTCCTCAGGAGCCCACAGCTTCCTGGGCCTGCCTGGGGTTTCTGACTCAGGAGGTCTTGCCTGGGCCATCTCTGCTGGCCTGGCTGGAGCGGCCTTGGCTTCTGTTTGGTACCCACTACCCAGAGCCCCTGAGAGCTGAGCTGGCTGCCTGATGGGTGAGGACAAGCAGGAAACATCCCGCTGAGAGCAGCTGAGCCCCAGCCCCAGGGCTGAGTGGAGCCGGAGCCGAAGGTTTCTGAGAAGCACTTGCTGTTTGGAGAGGCCAGACCCCTCTGCCTCACCCCACTTTCACGGTGCAGGACACTGTTTTAGTCCATTCTCAAATAACCAAATACCACAGGCTGGCTGATTTATAAGGAATAAAGGTGTGTTCAGCTCATGGTTCCGAAGGTCCAAGGTCACGGGACTATGTCTGGTGAGGGCGTTCTGGTGGGGACTCTGCAGAGATTCAGGAGAGCACAGAGCCATGTGGCAAGAGGAGGAGAGCACGCCTGATCTCCTTGTTATAAAGCCACCAGCGCTCAGCCATGGGGGCCCCACTCTGCTGCCTTATGTAGTACTAATTACCTTTTGGAGGCCCACCTCTTAGTGAGTTTCTACACTTTTTTTCCCCCAGAGAGATTTTTTGCTATAGGGCACGTGCACTCATTGGAGAGACAAGAGAGACAGACAGAATGCAAGAAATCAGCCCCAGGGAGGATGGCCACGCTGCAATCCCTTCTCCTCCATTCTCCTCTCGGGACTTTGGGCACACATGTGCACATGCCAGGCGTGAGTTCTAAGCCACCGAATCTGAGACTTGAACCGCAGTGAACCACATGGGAGTCCAGCGATGTAACCATTGCACCGTCTGCTGGTCCCAGAGTTTCTACACTTTTTAAAGTTTTCTTTTCTTTTCTTTTTTTTTTTTTTTTAAGTTTATTTCCTGCAAAAGAGACAGGCATTCTCGAGGGGGTTCTCTTCCCCTATCCCTCGTAGTCAGCAAGGCTGGCGGGCACGCCCGGCAGTGGCATGTTCGAGTAGGCCCAAATGTGAACCTGGAGCCCTCCCGTGTTCTCCCCAGCATCAAGCAGTAGCCCCTCTGCTGCCTGTCCCGTCGCGGCTGAGCTCTACTCTCTGACACTACCACAGTAGCTACCAGCTTTTAGCATGTGAAATCCGGGCAGGGAGTGGGGGCACATTCAAACCAGAGCAGACTATGAGCATGACCACTCTCACTCTAGTCCCAGCCAGCCCACCCCTTTTCTGCTGTGTGACTTTGAGCAGATATTCAGCTTCTCTGAGCCACTGGTTCCCCAGCCAGCAAAGCCCTGCGGAGAAGCCCCCTCCACACGGGCATTTGGGTGCTGAGTGTGGAGGGGTGTGCCATCTGCACCTTCCAGCAGGGTGCCTGTTCCCCATCTCAGCTGCTGCTGGAGGCTGGGCACCAGACTCTCACCCCAGGCCGTGGGAATGGCACCTCCGAGCGCCTTGCCCCTCCGGCCCCAGCCACACTGCCGTTTTGATACATTGCCGGTTAATCCTGTATCATTGTTAGGGTGGGGCCGGCCTCTCAGCCCGGTTTTGCCACCTGGTGTTGCCCACGAGCTCAGACGTGACCTCAGCCCAGTGGAACTGCCCTGCAGGGAGAGAGGTACGCAGGATCCCGGTGTCCCTTAAGAAGCATATGCTCATTGTTTGCAGCAGCCTTCAAGAGGCTGATGCAGGCTACCACAGCGGGGGTTAGGTAACTCATTAAAATAAAACCAAGGCTTCTGTGCCTTTACTGGCCATGTCACTCATGGTAACTGGCACTGTAAGTGTTTGCGCGTCCACCTTGAAACCACTGCCTGATCATGAAACTAACTCCCCTGTGGAGGCTGCCCTCGTGCCTCCTCCTGGTTTCCCGCAGCAGAGTCTGGCCCAGAGCAAGACCCTGAGTGGCCAAGCCCAGCAGGACTCTGATCCCAAAGGGACTTGGTGCAGGAGAGGTGGGCACTGGGTGGGACCAGAGAGTTTACTAGAACACTGGTGGTTTCACCACTCAAGGTGAGGATGCCGGGGGATGAAGGGGCCTTATCAAGGCAGCTGTGGAGTAGGGTTCTCTGTGCCTGGTCGCCTGAGGCCAGCCAGCTGCCTCCACCTTCAGGAGTGGGCCTGAGGCCTGGATGGGCCTTCAGGACTAGAGCTAGCTGGCCTTTGGGGCCTGGTCCAGGCACCCCCCCCCAGATCCTCCTGCAGGGTGCTTGACCGTGTCCAGGAGCAGAGGTCTCACCATTCCGTCATCAGATCATTAGAAAAGCCAGCCTCCTAACTCCCTCCTGCTGTGGCTGTCTCCCTGCCCTTCCCTTTTCCTGGTGACAGTTTATGAGAGGTTGAAGGATGACCATTCTTGCCCCGCCAGCCTGAACTCCTCGTGCTTCCTCTGGCCTGGTCTCTGGCCTACACCTGCGTGGGACTGACCAGGTGGCCTGGGTGATCTCTGAGAAGTCCTCACCTGTGTTTTGTCTGTGATTCTCCAGTTCCAAGAAGCCAAAGACATGCCCTGCAGTGACTGCAAAGCCCAAGCTCAGGCCCTCACCCCGGCTCACCATCTTTGACGAGGAGGTGGACCCTGAAGAGGGGCTCTTCGGCCCAGGCAAGAAGCTCTCCTCCCAGAGGCCCTCGGAGGATGCACACAGAGACAGTAAGTAGGAGCCAGGGTGTGTTCCTCCGCTGGAGGACTCCATGCTGGGAACACAGGATTGCTGAGCAGCCTTGGGACTTCCCGCCCACCGGGGGGTCCAACCTTTCCCACCACCTCTTGGGGAGTCAGTGTCACCTGTTAACTCAACTGACACTGGAGGCTCAATAGCACCCAGAGGTAGAAGACCCAGTCCCTGTCTTCAGGGCCAGCCTCTGTCCTCCAGGGAGACAAGATCTCTCCT
>NW_006204812.1:3924635-3930910 GCF_000334495.1 Tupaia belangeri chinensis
GCAGAAATGGGACCGCCAGCTCCCGTGGGACACCAGGCGAGGTGGGCTGGGCTGCCCTGGTTGGACTGTTTCAGTGCCAGATCTGCCAGACCAGCCGAGTCTGCCAGGCCTGCTGAAGAAACGCGTTCCAGGTGGAGGCTGTGATGAACCTCCTGGATGGCAGGGATGGTGGCCAGCCTGCCTCTTGCCACCACACCCAGCAGAGAGTGGCCCCTGGCTGCAACTGGCACTCAGGAAACGCAGTGGGAAGACGGTGCAGGGGTGGAGGCAGGGCTGAGATCCAGGTCTGCTGGACCCGGGGGGGCCTGGATCCTTGAGTGCCCAGCATCGGGAGCTCAGGTATCGGGAGCCCAAGTGGCAGATTCATCGTGAAAGTGGAGGAAGCCCACGAGGACTTGACAGTGGGAGTGATACTGTCGGCCACTCCGACCCAGGTGCTGGGCAGGGAGGCTGAGGCAGGCCCGTGTCCCAGCCCGTGAGGAGCTGCTGTCCTCACCCGCCTCCTTCTCTCCAGTTCCATTTCTCTGGCTTTCTGCTTATTCCTTGCCCCCACTCTCCTGGGTGAGCAGGAGGTTGGGCCAGCCCTCTCAGCCCTCACCCAGCAGCTGACTCCCTCTGACCACCCTGCTGTATCTTCTCTGCAGCCCTGAAGCTATTTGACGATCCTGACCTTGGCGGGGCCGTTCCCCTGGGTGACCCCTTACTGCTGCCAGCCACCCCTGAGAGTGTAGGCCCTATGTCCAGCTTGGGCCGTGTGGACGCCTCCGAGGACCTGTTCAGGTACCACCTGTCCCCATCGATATTTCCCCAGCTCAGAGAGTGGCCAGGGACCATTGAAGGTGAGACATTTCCCAGCCTCAGCCTCTGTGGAGGGAATTCAGGCCTGTCAGAGGCAGGAGCTGATGGGTCCCACATAGCCAAGAGGTGTCAGGGGGTCCCAAAGGTGGATCAGCCACCCAGACAGCCTGGCTGGTCCTGGGAAGAGAAGTTCATGTGGCCAGCCGGCCTGTTTCTGTCACACTCATAGATTTACAGTGCGTGTAAAGGTAATTACATAATTACAAAAGCCAGTGTTACAGAACTGGTATAAACCGGCTTGGGACAGATACTGCCCTTGGCAGTAGGCGACCTGCCCAGAGGGAGCAGAGCACGGATGTGCCAGGCAGTGGCCCATCTGCAGAGGGGAGAGCGAGGCCTGATCCACGGAATCTGCAGAAAACGATGGCTCCTGTTCACGCGGAGCTTGCCATGCGTCAGGCAGGAAGCTATGCTTCTTTTTTTTAAAGAATTATTTATTTAACTTTATTCATTATTATTATTTTTAAATGGCTGTATCTATTATTTTCCCACAAATTTATTGATTCACAAAAGGTCTTAATTATACTAAATACTTTCAGTAGTAAGTACAGCTGACATGAACATATCTGTGAGCATCTGTCTGACTTTAGGCCTAAAACTCAGTGAGTAGAATGAACATACTACAAAGTAGCACCTAGCTGAGGCGATACAGCTTACTGCGGTCATTAAGTAGGTATGTTTTCCATTTATTTTTGTGTGTGTTTTTTTTATGTATTTATGTTTTTAAAGAATTATTTTATTTAACTTTATTTATTTATTTATTTTAATTTGACCAGAGAGGGACAGAGCGAGAGAGTGAGAGTGAGAAAGCAGACTGCCAGTTCCGGAACTCAAACCACGGTCCGCCATGTGGGACTCCAGCGCCCTAACCACCACGCCACCTGCCAGCCCTTGTATCTGTCTTTTTGATTTCAAGAAAAGCAGTTTGAGCTTTAATAAATCAAAATTTTTAAATGTTAAGAAAAATTTGCTTAAAACTTAAAGCCAGGATAAAGGTTAGGATTCTGTTCAAACAGTAGGTAGATACTAATAACCCAAAAAAGAAAAATAGATATAGACAAAGCTAAAATCTTGCATTATTAATATTTTTTCATTTGACAAGAAAGATGAGATCGAGGGAGAGAAAGTGAGGAAGTAAGCTGCTAGGTCCGGGACTCAAACCACAGTCCGCCGTGTGGGACTCCAGCGCCCCTAACCACCATGCCACCCACCGGGCCCAGCTGCACTCTTTACACATTATTTAATCCTCACACAACCCCCTGGGTAGGTATGACATCTCCTTTTTAGAGCAGACTGAGTGTGGGAGTGGTCCCTCCCCAAGGCCACGACTCCCGACTCCCGAGTGACAGAGCCAGCACTGGAACCTGGGCCTTCCTGCCTCCATCCTGGTCTCTGTGTCCCACAGGGACGAGCATTTGGAGGGAAGGCTGGGAGGTTCACCTCCCACCCCAAACCCGCAGGTTCCCGGGCTCCTATGTGCCCTGAGCAATGTTCTCAGCCAGCTTGAGCTGTGGGTTTCCATCTCAGCTGTGCCCCTCGTCCCCACCCCGAGGAAGCAGGGCTGAGCTGGGTGAGTTGCAGGAAGTGGAGTTGCCTCCTTCCAGGAACACCGAGGTGTGCGGGCCCTGGCGGCTGTCATGGCACCCTCGTTAGCAGCCTTGGGCTATTAGGCAGCCCTCGGAGTGCCTGCCAAGCCTGAGCCGCCGTGACGGCTTCTTGCATTTACATCTCCCTGAGGCCCCCGGCATCTGTTCCCTCTCATCCTGTGTCTTTGCACCTGACATCGTGGAAAGCTGGGAGCAACCAGGATTACTGTTATTTTGTTAGAGGAGAAACCAAGGCACAGGGACGGGGATAGTAGAGTACACGGGCTCCTGGGTGTGTCCAGGGCACACCCAGGATCAGCGCACGCCAGTGGGGCAGCTCTCGTGGAACCTTTGGGCATGGTTCACTCTAAATCCATCACTAACCTCGTGCTCTGCAGGGCACAGTGCAGGGGGTGTTAAAGGGCGGCCTTTAGCGGCGCTCTGGTCCGGTGAGTTTGTGAATGCCAGCAGTAAGCCGGATGTCGGCAGGCCTGGAGCGATGGGCAGTCCCTTCCCAGCACTCCACACTCTGAGGAGTCCCTGGACCCTTTCCTTTGTAACTCCACTTAGGGAATCTGTCTAATGAACGCACATCCCGCATCCTTGCCTGGACTGGACTGGACCCTGGCCCTGAGAGCCTGAGCTCTTTGACAGCTGGAACTGCCTTCCAGCCCCGGGACCGTCCAGGCGGTAATCGGGCTTCCTTACCGTGGGCGATGGTCTAGTCATGCTCACCCACTCACGCTCGCTTTCCTTCCTTCATCTCGTCACTAGCCTCAGGCTCGGCCATTCCGAGGCAGTCTGGGGGGCACCTGAGGGGGGCTTGCTGCCTGAGGCCTCTGTTCCCTCCCGCTGTGCAGAAACCAGCGCCTGGCCTTCAGTTTGATCTTCAGCCGAGTTTCATCCTCAGCAGGGGCCCAGGGAGGAGGGGAGAGGCTGGGTCCTTGGCATTCCCTCTAGGCCCGCACAGTTGGCCACACTGGCTGGGCCTGAAGAGGAAGCTGGACCTCGTGTTGGGGGGCCCATTTCTCGCCATGACTCAGAAGGAAATAAGTGCCTGGGAGGGGCCCACGCAGCCACCTGTATCTCTAGAGAACTCACTGACTCCCCTGGAGCTGGACACCCACAGCACGCCACTGCCTCCCACCTCGCAGTTACCTGCATAATCCTAGTCAGACATCGGCGCTTGCCTGCTGCTTTCTGTTCCTAACGGCCCCTGTTTGTGGATAATCCAGTCCCTTAGGTTTTCCTGGGTATTCTCGGCCTCAAGGAGCAGATGCAGGGGGAGCCAGCACCTATTCTGGGGGAGTTAAGGAAGGGCTGGTGCTTGGGAGTGGGAGCCCATCCGGCTCAGGGTGCCAGGGGATCCTGTCTGTGTGATCCTTCCAGACTCGCCCCAACCCCAGGCAGCTGCTCTCTCCAGACAGCCCAGCTTGGGCTTGTCCCTCTGTGCCTAGGAGGACCCCGAGAAGGACCCCTTTTGTCCACTTCTCCACTGTGCAGGCAAGTACTGAAATCTCTCTGAAGTCTGTGCCCCCTCTCAGGAGGTCGGCCAGAAAGTGGGCAGACACTCAGGGCTCCTCCAGCAGCTGGCACCTGGCGGGAGCCCCTCCTGGGGCTGTGTCGGGCACCCTCACTTTCACAAAGGTTAAGGCTCAGATGCGGGCTGGGACATCAAAGCCAAGCACCTGCCCACGGCGCTGTGTGCTGTCCACAGCACCATGCAGCCCTGCCGGGTGACACTGCTGTCCCCATGTTGTAGATGAGAAAGACGAAGCTGTGAGCACCCAGGCAGCCAGGCCTCATCATGCCAGGCGGCTGTTCTGACCAAAAATGATTCCCCCACATCCTCCTCCCACCATCCCTACTGAGAACTGAGCTGGATGACCCCCTTTTTATGAAGCCTCCACTATCCAGCCTGGTTCCGTCAGTTCATTCCCACCTCCAAACTGTGCTCTCCGCTGCCCCCTTCTCGGCCTTTCCCCCATTCCTGCCAGGCCTGTCCTTCTTAAAAGGCCCTGTTTCCCTGGAAGCCTTCCCAGCCTGCCCCGGCTTCTTCTCGGACCCATGTAATAGCGTGGATCCTGCCCAACTAGCTGGGCCGGGGTTCCTTTATGGAGGGGCGCATCCTTCTTAAAAGGCCCTGTTTCCCTGGAAGCCTTCCCAGCCTGCCCCGGCTTCTTCTCGGACCCATGTAATAGCGTGGATCCTGCCCAACTAGCTGGGCCGGGGTTCCTTTATGGAGGGTCGAAGCAGCCACTCTGTATTCCATGCAGGCTTCACTCCCCCAGGCTGTGAGTAGAAGTCAGTGCACATTAGCAAGTGTCACATCTGATCCTTCTAAGAATCCCGTGAGGGTGGTAGACAAGAGCAGTCCTCGCCTCACAGTGGGGGACTGGCCCAGGAGGTTAAGGCTCAGATGCGAGCTGGGACATCAAAGCCAAGCACCTGCCCATGGCGCTGTGTGCTGTCCACAGCACCATGCAGCCCTGCCGGGTGACACTGCTGTCCCCATGTTGTAGATGAGAAAGACGAAGCTGTGAGCAGCCAGGCAGCCAGCCCAAGTCTTCCACCCTCAGTGCCCGCGCCCTCCCTCCCCTGGCTCCCGTATGGCAGAGCCCACAGGTGGGAATACCCATCACAAGGAGAAGCCCAGACCAGAGGCTGGAGACAGTACCCCAGGAGGACGGGCACACCCCGGGGAGCCGGCCACACCTGGGCCCGGTGCTGTTTCCTCATGCTAGGTCTACACCTCGGTTCTCACGTCTGTAAAGCAGAGCTGATCCGTGCTACCAGTGGTGTGAGATTATGCAACGAACTAATGAATGTGAAAACACCTGGCTGCAATAGGCAGGCAGCGCAGTGTGGGGGGTGGGCAGAAGGAGTGGGGTGGACTGACCAGCCTTCTGCTGTGTGCTGGTCTCCAGAAAGCCAGTATCTCTGCTGTGCCCTGGCCACAGGAGCATTCCAGGCCAGGAAGGCAGGGGCAGGCAGCGCCCTACCTGTCAGTACCTGGAGATGGTCCTGTGTGACTGTGACTCCAGCAGCAGTCTGAGGTCTGGGGCCGTAACAAGCCTGCCGGGTCCTGGCTGAGGCCGCCCGAGTGGCCCAAGGTGGGGGCCCTGGGCAGACCCCGTGCCTCAGTGGCTCAGAGCCTCTTGTTCACTCTGATTGGATGTGGTGTGGAGGGCCCAGCCTCTGAAGCTGGACGTCCTTCCCAACTGAGATGCTGTTACATAGTGTCCTTCCAGTGGGGTCACTGGGCTCCTGGGACGCCAGCTTCCTGGCTTGCAAGGGGAGCACAGTTGTACCTCCCCAGAGCAGCGTCTTCACAGCGAAGTCAGATAACAGATCCAACGTGCTCAGCACAGAGTGGGGGACCCGCACTTGGTAGCTCACAGGAGGTGGAGGGAACATCCCCTAGAAAGGCCATGGTGTTTAGAGAGACCACCTGAAGACCCACTGCTGTGGGGTTGACAGAAGGCCCTGTCCTTCATTTCTTCTCAGGGTGGGACCCTGTCGTGGCACAGTTCCGCTTCCCCGGAGCTGCCCAGCACCCTGGGGAGAAGCATGGGCTTGCCCTTCCTGGGGGTGGTGATGCTCAGAGCTTCTCCCTTTGGTTCCCTAGGGTTGAAGAAGACTTGGACCAGATCCTGAACCTGGGGGCTGAGCCCAAACCCCAGCCCCAGCCCCAGCTCAGGCCCAGACCCCAGCCCAGGCCCAAGCCACTGGTGGCAGCCAAACCAGCGCTCCCCAAGAAACCAGCTGTTCCCCCCAAAGCGAGCCTGTCTGAGGCTGTGGCTGGGGCGGAGAGGCCACAAGGGGCAAACA
>NW_006204812.1:3931330-3934894 GCF_000334495.1 Tupaia belangeri chinensis
CAAAGGGGGCCCTGTCTGAGGCTGTGGCTGGGCAGCAGAGACAGCAGGTGCAAATCCAAGCCATGGATGAGGTGGACATCTTGCAGTACATCCGGGACCACGACACACCTGCCCAGGCTGCCCCCAGCCTCTTCTGACACCTCCAGCCCCACTGGCCACAGGCCTGGCCGGCCTTCCCGTGGAGCGTGTGAATGACAGGGACCGTGCCTTGTCGGGCCAGGACCTGCGCTCCCAAGGGAGGGAGCCGGAAGTCTGGTCACAGCACCCAGTACTGCTTTGGTCCCTTTTCTCCAGGGCCATTGGGTCAAAGTGGAACCTCTGTAGGGGGCAGAGAGCAGAGGTCACCATGGGAATTGGAGCCCACATTGTGTCTGTCCCCGTGGGTGAGGAAGGGAGAGTAAGAGTTGGGGTTAGATGTTTAAAGCCCAGCCCCAGGACAGAGTGAGATGCGTGGGGCCCTGGGAGGTGGCACGTTGGCAGGGAAACCTCTGTCTACTGGCTCTGCTTGTCCCACCCAGCACGGGAGGGAGGTTCAGCTGGCCTGGTCTTGGGCTGGGAGTCTGCTAGACGTGGCTGCCAGCGACCTGCAGGCTTTTAGCGGGTCTCCCAGGGCAGGGACACTGAGTGGGAGAGCATGGCTGACCTACTCTGAGCCTCCTCTAGTTACCAGCTCTAGGGCAGAGATCAGGCCTAGCCCTGACTCTCTGGGGTGTAGGGGCCCCACTGCGAGGCCCCAGGTCTTTGTCCCTCTCTCTTTCCCAGGAAATACCCAGCCAGCCTGTGGCCTCCTTGGGCCTCTGACCATGGAGCCAACATCTGCCCTCGCAGCTCTCAGTAAAGTGGCTCATAGCATCCCCCAGAGCTTGGTCCAGCCTGGGCTCGGGGTGGGCTGGAGGCCGCCTCCAGAGGGACACAATGCTCTCAGGTGCTGCTTTGAGGCCTTCTCTGTCCTCTGATCTGGGCTTGCTCAGCAGCCTTTCTCCAGGAGCTGAGTGCCAGGGCCTGACAGTGCCTTAGATGTCTCCTAGATCCCTGAGCCCCGCACCAGGTCCAAGCCCCACATGGTGCTCGGGAAATTCTCAGCAAGTGAATGATGTTTATAGAGTGAAGAATGTCAGGGTGTCTTTCTTGGATCTTTCCTATTCAGAGCTCATTTTTAATGAAAGGCAACATCTACTGTTCCTTGGTTCTGTCCCACCTTAAAGAGAGACACTGGCTGGGGTTGTGACCAGGCCCCCAGACCCTTCCCCAGTTAGGGACCAGGTGCCCACCAAGTTGGAGGGTGTCCCCAGATCCTGCCCTGTGCCTGGACCTGCAGGGCCGGGGCCGGGAGCATCGAGTCCGACCTGTCCCCATCCTTCCTCCTGCGCCTGGTCCTGCATAGGCTGTCCCCCACAGCCCACACACACGTGCCTGTGCTTGAGTGACAGGGACCAGGTAGTTCTGGGGCTGAGATCCAGGGTCCTCCCGCTCCTCTCGCCCCAGGCTCAGAGGGCCCTTTCCCCCTTCCCTTTCACCGTAGGCCTTCTCTGCACCCCTCAGTCACACCTGGCCTGGGGCCTGCCCCCCAGCTGACTCCAGCGAAAGGAAGGCCATGGGGTTGGGTCTTCCTTGGAGAAGGGGCTGCTCTCCCTTGGACTCCCCTTCCCATTCTCTGTGGAGCAGCAGGGAGCAGCCCAGTGGGAGACCATGGGGGCTGGTCCCCAGCTGGGGTCATTGGCAGCCCCTGGTGTGCCTCATCCAGGGTCCAGCCTCCCTGGTGCAGATTTGTGCCTCCCGTTGTCCACCACAGCTCTGTGACCTGCTGGCCAGTCGGTGACACCCAGTCGTCCAATAAAGCCTGTGTCCAGACCCATTTCAGCGTTCGTTAGTGACGTTCATTCCTGTGCCCGGGCTTTTGGGGACCATGGGCGAGAGTGGAGGGGATTGTCCTTCCAACAGTAGGCCCAGTGGGTGAGCTGCCTTGGAGGGAGCCCAGGCTCTGCCCCAGCCTGCCAGGCTGCTGCATGATAGAGTCGGGTGTGGGGGGAAAGGAGGGTTCTCATCGCTCTTTCCTGTGGTGCAAACTGAGGCAGGGGCCCGGGCCCGGTGGGGGTCAGCCGAGGCCTGTGTAGAAACAGGACTCCTCCCCCTCTCCAGGCCTCAGAGCCCATCCCAGAGTGGAACTGACGCCGAGGCCTATGCAGCGCTGACATCGGACCGCCCTCCGCAGCTCAGCTGATCGCGCATCTGTAGACTGTCTGGGCCGTCGCGCTCCTGCCAGAGCCCAGGCTCTGCGCTGCTCTGTCCCCAGGACCCAGAGGTTCTGAAGCAGAGGGGTCTGCAGCTGACATCCACTGGAGAACAGGAAACAGACCAGGGGGCTGACAGGGCCAGTCTGAACTGGCATCATGGTCTCGTCCCCAGAGGTTGGGTCTGGCTCTGTGGCTCAGACTGAATTGGCTTCTTGGCTCCCGAGGACAAGCAACTGGGCTGTCCCGAGGAGGGCCACTCAGACCGGCGACCTGCAGCAGAGCTGCCTGAGGGAAACCGGGAGGCCGATCGGGAACAGCGATGTCTGTTTATCTCGAAGCCTGCTGTGAGCTGTGGACAGGATGTGCCGTCTGGCTGGGCCCGCTGCCCCTTTCCTCCCGAGCATTGTTCTCAGGGAACCGTGAACTTTGGCCCTTCTGATGGGAAGTCCCAGGCTGGGGCCCGTCCCAATGGGGCTCATACTGTGGGCTCCTCTGGAGAACGCGTTGAGCTCTCGTGTCCCGTGACAGCTCACTGCAGTGTCTGAGATCTGGCTCAGCCCTGTGCTCAGTGGGATGTGACAGCAAGGCCCAGCCACTCTTTAAGACCCGGTGGCCTTCCTGCCCCACCAGCCCTGGGCGTGTGTTGACATACTGTGTGCTATGGGTTTAACACCCCACTGTTAGGCTCACCCGAAAGGGCTTGCCCAGCCCTGTAGCTTACCAGCTGCCCATCTGAGCACATCCTGGGGAAGGGGACTGCCACAAGCCACCTCATGTGCCCTGGCTGGTGGCCCTCTGGTGCTGCTGCCTAGAGCAGACCTGGTGCTAATGGTCAGAGCCTCTGCAGCGGCCCAGCCTTAGCGTCCCACTCACTGCAAGCTGATGGAGGCAAACTTCCTCCCGCAGCCACACGGCCGGGCAAGCAGCAGTCAGGCGCTGTGACCTGCAAGGAGCTGGGTTCCAGTGTAAGCCCAGCTGTGTGCCACTCCCTCACCCCACAGTGCCAAGACGTCCTGGACTCACGTGACGGGGCCAGGTGGATAGTGACGTCTCATACATGCCCCTAGGAGTTCAGAACGGTGGACCGGTCACCAGTCCTAGCAGGCCTGTCGGCATCAACTCAGCTCCCTCCGGCCCCAGGCACCGACCCTGATTCCCACGTGAGGCGTCACACCACAACACGCAATCCGACAACGTTTACACACACTCCCCCCACGCCTCGGGGCTCACCTCCAGCTCTTGTGTTCACGGCTCGGCCACTGGTGAGAGCTGAGGGAATTTCATTTCTCAGGTCACGCTCCAGACGAAGTCGCAGCTCCTGCAGGGCGGG
>NW_006204812.1:3935235-3957956 GCF_000334495.1 Tupaia belangeri chinensis
CACATGGCCGCCTCAGCACGAGCTCTGCTGACAACTCCCAGGGGCCCCGCTTCTCTGCCAAGTCAGCACAGCCGCCTCCGAAGCGCTTTGTTAGGAAAGCCAGTTAGCTCCCTCCAGCCCCGCTGGCCGACCGTCCTCTGAGCTCACCCAAGGACACTAAGCAGTTAATGGACACCTACTATGTGCGGTACTTGTTCCAGGGAAGCCAGAGGAGGCAGTGGTGGAAAAACTTGAACCACAGAAGCCTGTCCCACCAGGAGCCATTGAGCCCCCAGTTCAGTTCTGTTCTCTGGGCCTCCTGCCCAAACATTAGACACAGCTAGAAGAGATGCCTCCTCCACGCAGCCCTCTGCCCTGTGGTCCTCCCCTCCGTCACCCTGCAGCACACACAGCCTGCGGCTTGTGGCCTACGCCCGGCCTCTGGTCACTGCCCCAGTTTCCCAGGGCTTCCATAACAAAGCACCACAAACCGGGTGCTTGTAACAACAGAAGCCCCTCTCTCACAGTTCTGGAGGACATGCGCCTAAAATTGAGGTGTCGTCAGGGCCACGCACCCTCCGAAGCCCCCGGGGCAGCATCCTTGTTCCTCCTGGTTTCTGGCAGTTACTGGTACCCTTGGAACTCCTGGACTTGAGGCTGCATCTCTGTGGTCTCTGCCTTTGTCTTTTTCATTTTTAAAGATTTTTGCTGTAGGATGCATTCCCTCACTAGAAAGACAGAGAGACAGAAAGTGAGAGATCACTCCCCAGGGGGGAAGGCAATCCCTTCCCCTTTTGAGATTTTGGGCATGCCTGCACACATGCCCAGCGTGAGTTTTAAGCCATCGGGTGTGGGACTTGAACCGCAATTGACTACTTGGGAGTCCAGCAATGTAACCATTATGCCATCTGCTGGTCCCTAGTCTTCGTCTTTATGTGGCCTCTCTCCTGGGTGTCCCTGCTCCCCCACAGTGGCCCTCCCTGTGTCTTCGTCCAAATTTCCCGCTTACAACCCATCACTGGATCATGCTCCACCCTCGTCCAGTGTGACTTGGTTTTGCCTGCATTACATCTGCAAAGACGCTCTTTCCAAATAAGACCATGTTCGTGGATTCTAAGTGGACATGAATGTGGGGGAGACTACTCAACCTGGTGCCAGAGCCGCCCCTGCGAGCTCTGTGTCTCAGCACCGACCTGTCATTTTCACAGCCCTCTAAGGAGAGAGTGACGGGGAGGGGGCACGGGGAAGGGTGGCGTGTGACTGCAGGGATCACAGCAGCTGCTGTAAATGCCAAGATCTCTCTCAGAAGTTGCATCTCCGGGGACCAGCAGTTAGCGTAATGGCTATGTTGCTGAACTCCCATATAGCTGACCGTAGTTTGAGTCCCGGACCCGGTGACTTAAACTCATGCCGGGCACGTGTGTGTGCGTGCCCAAGATCCTGAGAGGAGAATGGAGGAGAAGGGATTGCGGCGTGGCCATCCCCCCTGAGGGGGCAGCGTGATTTCTCACTTTCTGCCTCTCTGTCTCTCTGTCTCTCTCTGTCTTTGTTGCGAGCACACGTGCCCTATAGCAAAAACCTCTCCAAAATAAAAAGAAGTTGCGCCTCTGTAAACAGCAAAGTGACTCAAGAGCACCATGACTTTCAGAGTTGTCCTGGCTGATGGTGGGGCGGCCGCGTTCCTTCTTCTCTTCCTAAAAGGCAGCACAGCTCTGAGGAAGGCCCACTCCAGAGGTGGCACCTGCACCTGCCCTGACCCAGTCCGGGCCTGACAGCTTTCCTGGCAGCTGGTCCCCGGGCCTCCCTGTGCCCTCTCCCCTCATCTCATAGGGACTGGAAGCCGGTGGTGGCTGGAACCTGCGGCTCCCAGCCCCCCGAGATCTGCAGGCCAGCTCCCTTTGCCTCTGCTTTTACAAGCCAGCTTTCTTCTTTCGGAGAGACAGTGCTTGCCTTCTCCGCCTGTGTTTCTGTTTAGCCTTTCAGTTTAATATTCGCTGCTAACTTCCCTAACAAGTACCCCAGGTCCCCAAGGGCAATGTGTTTTAGATCAGGAAGCAGAGCGGCTGCTATCTTGTCCCCAGTTTGTCAGGCCATCAGAAGCAGGGAGAGGCTGAGCTGGATGTGGTGCCCCACATTATACCACTCAAGCTAGTTCAGGGACGCTACACTGGGTCTGGTTGTATGGGTGACCCTGGGATTCGAACCCAGGCCTCCTAGACTGTAAAATCCATGAGCAGGGAAATGGAAAATGGTGTAGCGTTTAGAAGAAAAAAAAAAATTGAGCATAAATTTATCATATGACCCAGCAATTCCACTCCTAGGTGTACACCCACAGAGAGAGAAGGAATACACGCTATCTGGATAAAAGCTTATATGTAAATGTTTATTGATTTATTTTCATTGCCAGAGAGAGAGAGAGACAGAGGAAGAAGGCGTTCCCCGTGGAGGTATGGTCATGCTACAATTCTTCCTCTTTCATCTCTCCGTCCCGTTGGGCTTTGGGGCATGCATACACATGCACCCAGCATGCTTTTCAAGCCTCCAAGGCTAGAATTCAAATCACGGCTGGCCATAAGCGATCTGACTTCTTTAACTGCTAGGCTATAGGGCAGGCCTGCAGTTTTATTTATTACAACCAAAAATGTGGAAATATTAATCTGCCAGCTGTTGAATGAGAAAACCTAAGTGCGTGGTGATTGAGATCCTGGACTCCCACATGGCTGAGGAGAGAGGGACCAGCAGTTAGTGTAATGGCTATGTCGCTGGACTCCCATGTAATCGACCATGATTCGAGTCCCGGATCCGGTGGCTTAAACTCAGGCCAGGCACGCGTGCACCTGTGCCTAAGATCCTGAGAAGAGAATGGAAGAAAAGCGATTGTGGTGTGGCCATTCCCCCGGGAGGTGATTTCTTGCTTTCTGTCTCTGTCTCTCTGTCTTTCTGGTGAGTGCACGCGCCCTGTAGCAAAAACCTTTCCAAAAAAGAGAGAGAGAGAAAAAAGCCCAAAAACCCTGAGTGTAATGTATCCACACAACAGAATATTATTTAGCCATAAAAAGGAATAAAGGACTGACTCATGCTACCATCTGGCTGGCTCATCCACAGAGACATTATGCTGAGTGAAAGAAGCCAGATACAGAGGACCACATATTTATGAGTCTATTTATAAGAAATTTCCAGGGCTAATCTACAGAGACAGAAAGCAGATGAATGGTTGCCTCAGGCTGGGGTCAGAACCAACAGTGACAACAGACGGGCACGGAAGATCTTCCTTGGGCTGATGGAAATGTTCTAAAATTGGCTTGATACAATGTTTGTGCAATTCTACAAATTTACTAAAATTATTTCATTATGCAATTAAAACGGGTGGTTTTTATGGTATGTAAATTACACCGCAATAAAACTGGTTCGGAAATTCAATGACTAGAAAAAGAAACAACTCCATGTGTGGCAGAGTGTGGTAGCTCACTGCTGGTTTCCAGGCTCCTGGTTGTGTGACCCGGGCCCAGTTACTTACCCTCTCTGGGCCTCAGTGTCCTCACCCGTAAAATGGGGATAATGACTGTGCCTGGCCCAGTAGGGTAGTTATGTAGAAGGTTAAAATGGGTTAATAGTCGTCAAGTTCTTTGACCAACGCCAGGTGTGTCAGACTCATGGTCTGTGAATATTTAATTCTGTTGTTACTTAGTTGTCCCTTGTGCTATAAGGAATTCTAGAATCGAAGTGTTCCCATTCTTCACCTAAGAGTGAGGGCCAGACATTTGGGGGCTTGCTGTGTGGGGGGCAGCTGTAGGAAAGGGAGAGGCGTGTCATCCCATGCAAGTCACTCTGCTTCCCCGAGCCCCTGCCTCCCGTCTGCAGGGTGAGGTAACAGGCCCTCCTTCCGCCGCCTCCCTGGGGTGGGGATCATGAGACGGCCAGGCAAGACCACTGAGGTCCGCAAGGACCGGCACTGAGGGGCCTGGGGCTCTGAAATGTGACCAGGGGGCTAGATCCGCATGGACCATGGAGGGCTACAGAAGGGAAGGTAGATAGAATGTGCTGGAAGGAGTGACCCTGGGCAGGATCACTAGGAACGCCAGCAGGGCTGGGGCAGCAGGGAGCTTCTGACCCAGTGCAGCTTCCCTAGCACCATGGAGATGAGGAAATAAACATACCACTGCGCTCCCCTGGCCCGACCTTTTGTTCAGAGCAAAGGGCTGGGTGGGGCAGAGGGAGGGAAGAGCATGTGGAGAGAGGCTTCTGGCAGTCTGTGGTCACACTGGACTGTGAGGAGGACGTGGGGGACTCTTTGCCCTTGGGGTTCCTCCAAGTTCCTCTTCAACTTCTTGTTCACCCCCTTTTTTCAAAAAGAGCCAAAGCCACACACAGAGACTCCTACAGGAATCTTCACACCAGGCCCCACACCCTCCCAAAGGAGATCGCCCAAATGTCCCTCAGCTGGCCAGTGGGTAACCGGGTGCACCCTGCAGGGCACTACTGCTCAGCAAGGAAAGGGAGAAGCCTTCTAACAGATACAGCGTGGCGGCTCAGAAACATGCTAAGTGAGAGAAGCCAGACCTCAGACTCTGTGCTGTGTGAGCCCATTTGTGAGAAATGGGCTAGAAAAGGCAAAACTGAGTGACAAAAAGTGGATCCCGGCCCAGCCATGGTGGGGCAGGGGGCAGGAAGCCACTGGGAGGAAGCAGCAGACATGGCCCTTGCTGGCTCGGAGCCAGCCAGGATTGGAGCGTGGCCAGGGTACCTGTCTCTAAATAAATAAATAAACTTAAAAATAAACAAAATAAGAGGAAGAAAGAAAGTGGATCAGTAAGTGCCAGGTGCTAGGGCTGGGCAGGGCTGGGACAGACTGACTGCAAGGGGCCTGCGGAGGCCCCTCAACCCCGAAGATAACTGCCACTCCAAGATGTCAGCTCCCCCAGACCACATAATGCTTTTAGAAATATCCCCACAGCCTCCAGGGTGACCTGGGCTCCAAAAGAGGCTCAGCAAACATCTGGCTGATGGCGATGGGGATTTCTTGTTGAGCAGATGCACAAAGCAGAAGGAAGAAGCAGGGGGCACTCGAGGAAGGGAAGACCACACCTCAAGAAATAAAGGGTCGAAATCCCCAGACAGTCTGAAAGTTCTGGGTACTGATGGGCCTTGGCTGCTTGAAAGCGTTTCTGCTCCTCTGTGTGATTTCTATTTTTCTTTTTCTTCACGTAGGTTCCCTGTTGTCCTGGACAGGTAAATGGGGAGAAAATATTAGTCTGGTTCAAGGCCTTTTAGAGGTGGGTGAGGTACAACTGGGCAAATCCACGGAGCAACACAGTTCTGCCTTCCCTCTTCTCTCCCCTCCTAGAATAGAGCAGAACACATGCCTCGCTCAGAAATGCTAGGTCAAGTGAACCCAGAGTAAATAAAGATATAGACTTCTGAGAAACATAATGAATAAGTTTGAAACTATATATACTCACCAAAGACAACAAGAAGGTTTGTTTCTTTATTTAGTCAGGCAGACTCCGACATAACTTTTCTCAGCAAGCTTGACCTCATAGGTCCAAAACATAGGAGCTTTTCCAGGATCTCAGCATGTGCGAGGTGCACCTCTGTCCTCCTTGTACTCAGGGCTGTAGGGAGAGGCCAGGAAGAGATGCCGATGACTGGCTAGTCGTGGCCACGTGAGTGAGGCACACGAATTTCTCAATAAAAAACACAAACAAAAACTCTTAGTTTGAAGGATGGGTACTTAACTGGGGAGTGGAGGGGAGAGGTGGGAACTAGAGGATGTGGTTGTGGCAAAAGCTGGAGAGTGGTTTCCCTCAGGGAGGTAGAGTAAGCAAGGGCAGGGAGCTGGACACACTGATGATGGGGGGAATTAGGCAGTGAGAGTTCAAGACAGCGCTTGGTGAAAAGCCAAATACTGGAGCCAGCAGGTGGTGTGGTGGTTAAGGTGGCTGGACTCCCACATGATTGACTGGACCAGGTGGCTTGAAATTTGTGCTGTATGCACGTGCATACATGCCCCAAATCTCAGGCGGAGAAGGGATTGCAGTGTGACCATCCTGAGGAGTGATTTCTCACTTTCCCTCTCTCTGTCTTTCTCCAGCAGGCACACATGCCCTATGGAGAAACCAAATGAATAAATTAATTTAATTAAATTATTTTTAAAAAGAAAGGATGAATGCTTTCCCCTCAGATCTTGAACAAGATAAAATTTCTGCTTCCACTACTTCTATTCATGTTGTACTAGGAGTGCTAGCCTAAGTAATTAAGAAAAAGAAATAAACAACATCCAGACAGTAAAAGGAACAGTAAATATTCTCATATCTCTATTTGCAGATAATATAATATTACATGTAGACAATGCTAAAGATACATGAAAAATGATTATAACTAATACATGAATTCAACAAAGTTGAAGGATACAATATTAACATAGAAAACTTAGTTGCATTTCTATAAACAATATGAAAAGAAAACTAAACGTATCCATTTATAGTAGCAGAAAGACAATAAAATATTTAGAAATTAATTTAACCATGGAAATGAAAGACTTGTACACAGAAAACTATAAAACATTGCTGAAAGAAATTAAAGAAATCCTAAGGTAGTGCAAAGACATCCCATGTTCATGGATTAGAAGGCTTAATATTGCTAAGGACCCAATGATCCTCACATTGCTGTACAGATTCAATGTCATCCCTATCAATATTCTAATGACCTTCTTTATAAAAATGGAAAAGTTAATCTTAAAACTCATATGAAATCATAAGAGACCCTGAATACTAGACAATCCTGAAGTAAACAAAGAATTACGTTGGAGGACTCACACTTTCTAATATCAAAAATCATTACAGAGTTACAGTAACCAAAACAGTGTGGTACTGGCACAAGGATAGACATATAGATCAATGGATTAGAATAGAGAGCCCAGATATAAACTCATATACCCTTGGCATTTTATTTTTTACATGTATGCCAAGATCATGCAATGCAGACAGAGGAGTCTCTTCAGCAGTGGTGCTGAAGGACATATTCATATGTAAAATAATGGAATTGGACCCTGCCTCATATCATATACAAAAAGAAAAGGAAAAAACCAAAGTGCATCAAAGGCCTAATATAAGAGTTAATACCATAAAACTCTTAGAAACAAAATGTAGGGTTAATCTTCATGATCTTGGATTTGACAATGAATTTCCTTTGTTTTTTTTGTTTTTTTGTTTTTTGTTTTTTTCATTTTTGGCTTTTTCCCTAGGCATATACACTTGCCAGAGAGAGAGAGGAAGTGAGAAGTCATCCCTTGGGGGTGAGGGAGGGAGGTGACCACACCACAATCCCTTCTCCTCCATTCTCCTCCTGGGATTTTGGGCACACACACACATGTGCCTAGTGTGATTTTGAAGCCATCAGGTCTGGTACTTTAGCCATGGTTGGCCAAGTGGGAGTCTAGCCCATTAACCACTATGCCACCTGCTGGACTCCTTGGCAATGGAGTCTTAAATATGGCATCAAAATCACAAACAAGATAGAGGAAAAAAAGGAAAAACAAAGGTAGAATAAAAGAGAAAAATTGAACTGTATTAAAATATTAAAACTTTTGTACTTCAAAGGACACCATCAAGTGAGCAAAAGACAACTCAGAAAAGGGGAGAAAATATTTGCAAACTATATACCTTATAAGGATCTGGTATCCAGACTATATAAAGAATTCTATGTCTTAACAATAAAACAACTCAATTAAAATATGGATACAAGACTTAAGTAGGCATTTCTCCAAAGAAACTGTATCACCAAGGGCCAAAAAAATACATGAAAATATTGTCAACGAGTTCCATTAGCCGTTAGGAAAACACAAATCAAAAGCACAATGAGATTCCATTTGTAACTACCAGGAAGGTTAGATTTTTTTTTTTTTTAAGTAAAGTAACTAATGGTGAGGATGTAGAGAAATGGCAACCCTCATTTACTGTCGATGAACATGTAAAATGCTATAGGCACTGTGGAATATGGCTTGGTGGTTCCTCAGAAAATTAAACAGAATTACCACATGACTCAGCAACTCCACTCCTAGGTATATATACAAAAGAATTGATGATGGATGTGTCAAAACTTGTATAAAAATGTTTATATTCACACTTATTCACAATAGCTAAGAGGTGGAAATGACCCAAACATCCATCAACTGTAGAATAAATAAACAAAATGTGGTATAGTCATACAAAGGAACATATTCAGTCATAACATAGATTAAATATAGCCATGTAGTATCAACACTGACACATGCTACGATGTGGATGACCCTTGAAAACATCTAGTAGAGTGAAAACCAGACAGGAAAGGTCACATATTATGCAATTTCATTTATACGGAATATCCAGAATAGGCAAATCCATAAAAACAGAAAGTGGATTAGCAGCTGCCAGGGCTGGGGAGTGGCTGAAACAGGAAGTGACTGCTTGATGGGTTCAGGCTTTCCACTTGGGATGATAAAATGCCGTGGAAGTAGATAGTGGGGATGATTGTACAAAACAGTGAAGGTGCTAAATACCACTGAAGTGCACACTTCAAAATGGTTCCATGGTAGATTATATGTTACGTGTATTTAACCACCACTGAAAAAAGAAATACGCACCAAGAGCACGTTGGGACCAAGCCCAAGAAGGAAGGTGGCCTTGCCTGCCAGCCAGAGGCCATGGAGTCATTGACTACGTGGTGCAGGGGTTGGCCGGGGACGAGGGGGAGGTGTCATAGAGGACAGAAGGAGAAAAGCAAGTGGGGGGCGGGTCAGCAATCAATGCGCTTCCACCTTCGCCTTCGATGTTGCAATCCTGGTGAAGAGGGGCTGCTGGGAGCTGCAGGCCTCCCAGGTTTAAGAAGCCCGCGTGTGTTTGTGCGTTTCCTGTGAATAACATGGCTGGGGCTCGTCTTTCCTGGCTGTCTCCAAACCGAAGACAAGTTCTCCCCTGGTTTGGCAGGAACATTTGAGGCTACTGCCAAGACATCTGTTTCATCTTTCTTGGCAACAAAAGGCACCCTGAGAGTGAGACTCAAGACTGAGAACTGGGAACATCCATAATTCTTTCCCCTGTTGTCCCAGGGGACTTTAAATGGAAGCTCTCCCACTACTTCTATTCATATTGTACTAGGAGTGCTAGCCTAAGTAATTAAGAAAAAGAAATAAACAACATCCAGACAGTAAAAGGAACAGTAAATATTCTCATATCTCTATTTGCAGATAATATAATATTACATGTAGACAATGCTAAAGACACATGAAAAATGATTATAACTAATACATGAATTCAACAAAGTTGAAGGATACAATATTAACATAGAAAACTTAGTTGCATTTCTATAAACAATATGAAAAGAAAACTAAACGTATCCATTTATAGTAGCAGAAAGACAATAAA
This sequence comes from Tupaia belangeri chinensis, assembly GCF_000334495.1. Classification (NCBI taxonomy): domain Eukaryota; kingdom Metazoa; phylum Chordata; class Mammalia; order Scandentia; family Tupaiidae; genus Tupaia; species Tupaia belangeri. Next base: position 3,944,616 of record NW_006204812.1, read on the forward strand.
ATATTTAGAAATTAATTTAACCATGGAAATGAAAGACTTGTACACAGAAAACTATAAAACATTGCTGAAAGAAATTAAAGAAATCCTAAGGTAGTGCAAAGACATCCCATGTTCATGGATTAGAAGGCTTAATATTGCTAAGGACCCAATGATCCTCACATTGCTGTACAGATTCAATGTCATCCCTATCAATATTCTAATGACCTTCTTTATAAAAATGGAAAAGTTAATCTTAAAACTCATATGAAATCATAAGAGACCCTGAATACTAGACAATCCTGAAGTAAACAAAGAATTACGTTGGAGGACTCACACTTTCTAATATCAAAAATCATTACAGAGTTACAGTAACCAAAACAGTGTGGTACTGGCACAAGGATAGACATATAGATCAATGGATTAGAATAGAAAGCCCAGATATAAACTCATATACCCTTGGCATTTTATTTTTTACATGTATGCCAAGATCATGCAATGCAGACAGAGGAGTCTCTTCAGCAGTGGTGCTGAAGGACATATTCATATGTAAAATAATGGAATTGGACCCTGCCTCATATCATATACAAAAAGAAAAGGAAAAAACCAAAGTGCATCAAAGGCCTAATATAAGAGTTAATACCATAAAACTCTTAGAAACAAAATGTAGGGTTAATCTTCATGATCTTGGATTTGACAATGAATTTCCTTTGTTTTTTTTTTTTTTTTTTTTTTTTTTTTCATTTTTGGCTTTTGCCCTAGGGCATATACACTTGCCAGAGAGAGAGAGGAAGTGAGAAGTCATCCCTTGGGGGTGAGGGGGGGAGGTGACCACACCACAATCCCTTCTCCTCCATTCTCCTCCTGGGATTTTGGGCACACACACACATGTGCCTAGTGTGATTTTGAAGCCATCAGGTCTGGTACTTTAGCCATGGTTGGCCAAGTGGGAGTCTAGCCCATTAACCACTATACCACCTGCTGGACTCCTTGGCAATGGAGTCTTAAATATGGCATCAAAATCACAAACAAGATAGAGGAAAAAAAGGAAAAACAAAGGTAGAATAAAAGAGAAAAATTGAACTGTATTAAAATATTAAAACTTTTGTACTTCAAAGGACACCATCAAGTGAGCAAAAGACAACTCAGAAAAGGGGAGAAAATATTTGCAAACTATATACCTTATAAGGATCTGGTATCCAGACTATATAAAGAATTCTATGTCTTAACAATAAAACAACTCAATTAAAATATGGATACAAGACTTAAGTAGGCATTTCTCCAAAGAAACTGTATCACCAAGGGCCAAAAAAATACATGAAAATATTGTCAACGAGTTCCATTAGCCGTTAGGAAAACACAAATCAAAAGCACAATGAGATTCCATTTGTAACTACCAGGAAGGTTAGATTTTTTTTTTTGAAGTAAAGTAACAAATGGTGAGGATATAAAGAAATGGCAACCCTCATTTACTGTCGATGAAGTGAGGATGTAGAGAAATGGCAACCCTCATTTACTGTCGATGAACATGTAAAATGCTATAGGCACTGTGGAATATGGCTTGGTGGTTCCTCAGAAAATTAAACAGAATTACCACATGACTCAGCAACTCCACTCCTAGGTATATATACAAAAGAATTGATGATGGATGTGTCAAAACTTGTATAAAAATGTTTATATTCACACTTATTCACAATAGCTAAGAGGTGGAAATGACCCAAACATCCATCAACTGTAGAATAAATAAACAAAATGTGGTATAGTCATACAAAGGAACATATTCAGTCATAACATAGATTAAATATAGCCATGTAGTATCAACACTGACACATGCTACGATGTGGATGACCCTTGAAAACATCTAGTAGAGTGAAAACCAGACAGGAAAGGTCACATATTATGCAATTTCATTTATACGGAATATCCAGAATAGGCAAATCCATAAAAACAGAAAGTGGATTAGCAGCTGCCAGGGCTGGGGAGTGGCTGAAACAGGAAGTGACTGCTTGATGGGTTCAGGCTTTCCACTTGGGATGATAAAATGCCGTGGAAGTAGATAGTGGGGATGATTGTACAAAACAGTGAAGGTGCTAAATACCACTGAAGTGCACACTTCAAAATGGTTCCATGGTAGATTATATGTTACGTGTATTTAACCACCACTGAAAAAAGAAATACGCACCAAGAGCACGTTGGGACCAAGCCCAAGAAGGAAGGTGGCCTTGCCTGCCAGCCAGAGGCCATGGAGTCATTGACTACGTGGTGCAGGGGTTGGCCGGGGACGAGGGGGAGGTGTCATAGAGGACAGAAGGAGAAAAGCAAGTGGGGGGCGGGTCAGCAATCAATGCGCTTCCACCTTCGCCTTCGATGTTGCAATCCTGGTGAAGAGGGGCTGCTGGGAGCTGCAGGCCTCCCAGGTTTAAGAAGCCCGCGTGTGTTTGTGCGTTTCCTGTGAATAACATGGCTGGGGCTCGTCTTTCCTGGCTGTCTCCAAACCGAAGACAAGTTCTCCCCTGGTTTGGCAGGAACATTTGAGGCTACTGCCAAGACATCTGTTTCATCTTTCTTGGCAACAAAAGGCACCCTGAGAGTGAGACTCAAGACTGAGAACTGGGAACATCCATAATTCTTTCCCCTGTTGTCCCAGGGGACTTTAAATGGAAGCTCTCCGCCCAAGTTTAGAGAGGGGCAGACAAGGGACCCAGGGCCGCAGCAAGTCCAGCAACGAGGGAGAGAAGTGAGTGGGGCTGAGGGGGTGAGGGTGACACCTGGCCCAGTGAGGCGCAGGTACCTTGCAAAGCCAGATCAGCAGACGGGGGTGGAGGTGGAAGTGCATCTCCTCTCCTCTTTGACCTGTTTGGTTTCAGACATGGAGGCACTGGAACCGTCCAAGAGAAAGAATACGGCCTTCGGTGTCAGACAGACTGGGCAGGAGTCCCAGCTTGCTTACGCTCTGAGGGACCTTGAGCAAGGCTCCCTGTTCCCAGCTGTAAACGAGAAGATAACATCTGCCTCTGTTGGGATTAAGTCAGGGAGCACACGTGACACGGGGCAGAGTCCACACGCTGGGGAACTGGTAAGGCCACTGGAGCTGGGCCACTGTCCCTGTGCCTCAGTCCCCTTGTCCCTAACATGAGTGTGCCCGGCACTCTCTGCAAGTTCATGAATAAGAACGGCAGATCTAGGGTATCTTTGAAAGCAGGGTGCTTAAACAAGGCTGGGAGAGGGACGGTGCAGGAGGGAGACCAAAAAGCTCCAGATTCTGCAGCTGAGGGTAAAGCAGACAAACAACCGCTCAGGGCCGGCAGATGGTGTGGTGGTTAACGTGCTCGACTCCCGCATAGGAGTCCTGAACTTGGCAGCTTGCTTCCTCACTTTCCTTTTCTCTCTCTGATCAAATTGGATAAATGATGATAATAGCAAATAAAAAAATATTTTTTTAAAAAAACTGATTTTAAAAAAGAAAGAAAAAAAGGATCACTCAAGTGTGGACAGCCACCCGGGGCTCCCTGCAGCTACACTGCAACTCTTGCCTTCCGAAACTTCCCTGAGTTTCTCAGACCCATAGTCTGATGGATTGTTATTTAGATGTTAAACATCAACAAGACAAATGGCAGTTAATTCCTTAGAAGGGAATCATCAGGCTGCACTAGCTTAGTAAGGCTGGCACCTTCCCGGCAGGGTCTCGGAGGAGCTCCTGGGAAACAGCCTTCAGTCCCTGCTGATCTCTGGCGCCCCTGAGAGCCCCACAAGCTTACCCTGCAGCAGGGTCATGTCTCCACTTCAGGGAGATGATGCGGATTGTCTGAGGAGGTTACACAGCTGGAGTTAGAACTCTTTCCTGTGATGCCGGGTAGACCTGGGTGCCCACTGACATTCGGTCTACAGAGAGGACCAAGGAGGGCAACTTCCCAGTTGTTTCTTCTTATGTTTTCTTTTTTCTTTCTTTCTTTCTTTCTTTCTTTCTTTCTTTCTTTCTTTCTTTCTTTCTTTCTTTCTTTCTTTCTTTCTTTCTTTCTTTCTTTCTTTCTTTCTTCCTTCCTTCCTTCCTTCCTTCCTTCCTTCCTTCCTTCCTTCCTTTTCTTCTCTCTCTCTCTCATTTTCTTTCTTTCTTTCTTCTTTTTTTTTTGTCAGAGGCTTGTGTGTGCTCACCACAGGGAGAAAGAGAAGAAAAGAGGGGGAAAAGGCACCCTCCCGATGGGACATGGTTACACCACAACCCCTTTGCCTCCATTTCTTCATCCTGTCGGTATCTGGGGTATGCACACACACACACACACACACACACACACACACACTCCCTATGTGTATTTTAAACTGCTAGAGTTGGGATTTGAATCATGGTTGGCCATGTGGAAGCTGGCTCCCTTAACCACCAGGCCATAAGTCCAGCCCACCCTGTCGTGCTTTTATTATTATTATTTTTTAGTTTAATGTATTTTAGTAGCAAATTTAAAGAAACAGCACAGAAGACAGACAACGTTAAAAACATGTACTTGCATGTAGGACAACTCAGAAAAGTATAGTGAATGGATGGAATCTACTATATGATAAAAATGCTACAAACACCATTTAAGTGCTGTCAATAAGAAATTTATTTGTTTTTAAAAATCCAAATGCTGGCATTGTCCAGAAAAAATTTAGCAGGTTTATTTATAATTGTTATAAAATTGAACTATTGAAACTTGTTCACTGAAACATTTTGACTTGCATTAATGCTTTACATCCCCGCATTTAAAAAAAATTATTTATTTATTTTATTCATTCATTTATTTTAATTTGACTGGAGAGAAACAGAAAGAGAGAGAGAGGGAAAGTGAGAAAGCAAGCCACCAGATCCAGGACTTGAACCGTGTTAGGCTATATGGGAGTGTCCAGCACCTTAACCACCATGCCACGTGCTGGTCCCCTTCCCTGCATTTTTTAATGACTTTATTGAGATATAATTCACTTACCATACAATTTATCCACTTAAAGTGTACAATTCAATGGTTCTTATTATTTTCATAGTATTGTACCACTACCACCATCGCAATCGATTCGAACACTTTGATCACTTTACAAAGAAACTCCACATTCCTCTGCTTTCACACCCCCATCTCCCGTGCCCCCCAGCCCTAAGTAATAACCAATCTACTCTCTATCTCAATATAATGTCCATTCTGGACATTTCATGTAAATAGAATGAAATAAAATGTGACTTTTTGGTAATTCTGACTTCTTTCGCCTAGCATAATGCTTTGGGCGTTCATCCCGTTGTAGCATATATCAATATGTCATCCCTTTCTCTGACTGAATTCTATTCCATTGTACATACACCAACCACACTGTTGTTTATCCACTCATCAGTTGATGAACATCTGGGTTCTTCAACTTTTCTACCTTTTGACCGCTACAAAGCCTGTAGCTGTGAACACTTACATACATGTTTTTGTGTAGACCTATGTTTCCATTTCTCTCGAGTGAATTCCTAGGAACAGAATTGCGAGGTCACATGACAATTTCATGTTTAACTTTTGGAGGAACCGCCAGACTGTTTTCCAAATGCAGCACTTATATTCCCACCAGTAGTGTACGAGGTCCCTATCTTCCCACTTCTTCACTAACACTTGTTAATATCCATCGTTTCGGTTCTAGTTGTCCTCAAGATGTGAAGCAGTGTCTTGTGGTTTTGATTTATATCTCCCTGATGACAAACGATGGTGAGCATCTTTTCATGTGCTTATTAGCCATTTGTATCGTGTGTCTTCTTTGGAGTAATGTCTATTTAGGTCTCTGAGCCATAAAATACATAAAATACAGCCATGGTATTTTACTTTAAAAATATGCCCAGAGGGACCAGCAGTTAGTTGTACTTCCATTGTAGTCAACCATGCTTCAAGTCCCAGACCCACTGGCTTAAATTCACGCCGGGTGTGTGTGCATCTATGCCCGAGATCCTGAGAGGATAATGGAGGAGAAGGGATTGCAGCGTGGCCATCCCTCTGGGGGGTGATTTCTTGCTTTCTATCTCTGTCTTTCTGGCAAGTGCACACTCTCTGTAGCAAAAACCTCTCCCCCCAAAAAATAATGTGTCCAGAGACAGCATTTGTGGTGGTTGTTAAGGTGCTGGACTTTCACACGACTAACTGTGGTATGAGTCCCAGGCCTGGTGGCTTGAAAAATCACGCTGGGTGAATGTGTGTGTATGCCTAAAATCACTAGAGGAGAATGGAGGAGAAGGAATTGCAGAGGGCTGGAGAGCGATTTCTCACTTTCCCTCTTCCTGTTTCTGTCTCTCTGTCTCCGGCAGGCACACGCACCATATGGGAAAAAAAATCTTAAAAAAATAAGAAGTACCCATTTTTTGGATTTTGTTGTTGTTGTTTAATTGCCACAGGGTGTGTGTGCTCACCAGAGAGACAGAGGGAGAAATCACTCTCCACTGGAACGTGGTCACACCTCAATCCCTTTTCCATTTCTCCACCCTGTCAGGATTTTGGACCAGCCCTAGGAATGAAGGATTTTAATGTAATAAATATAATCAACATCATGACTGAAAGGACCAACGTAGGCTACATAGTGTGGCTGTACCATGCTTTAGGGAGTTGTTTACTGAAGAGCCATTTCTCATCTCTCTCCTCCTCCTCGATTCTGGGCTCCAGGGTGACTTTGCAGCTGACGCTGGAACCATCTTCTTTAGCTTGCTGGGTTCTCTGTGACTGGAAAGCATGATGCATCTCCTGTAGGGTCATTGCGACTTCTAATAATGGCGCTTTGTGGCTTCATGAGAACAGGGCTCTATTAATCCCTCTTTGTGTGACCTCGGCCAACCTCTGTGGAAGCAAGATTCTTCGGCTCTTGGGACCCTATTGAATTGTTGTCATAGTGACTGGTGCTGAGGGCCAGGTCAAGGGGCCAATGTCCCTAACCAGGCCATTTCTGTCTTAACACCCCCTACAGATCATGCCTGTTCAATACTAAGTGTGGAAGAGAAGTGACTACCCAGGCTGCAAAGCCAGTGTTGGGTCTAGCTTCACTGAGGCCAGGGTGCTCTGAAGCTTTCTGGGGTCTGTCATAACTCTCCCAAGGAGGACAACTCCACTGACCTACCTACACAAAGAAACCCCTAGAGTCTTCTGCTGCCCCCCCCCAAGGCCCTGAGGTCATCCCAAATCAACAGCCCATGCCTCTGAGGCCACATGGCTCAGGGAATGCCATGTCTGCTACTAGTTTCCACCATGGCAGAGAATGCCCCTGGGGAGCTCATAGGCAGCCTGTCACTTCACAGAGTGAAGCTTCTTGTCACCTGGTGACGAGGCCAAAAGGACCTTGGAGACTATTAAACCTATTTCTTTCTCTGGTACGGATGGGGAAACTGAGGTCCGAGGAGTCGGCTCTGACTCCAAACCCTTAGGAACATGGTCTGTCTGAAAAGGAGCATGTTTGGAGTTTCTTGTAAAACTACTGGTATTTTTACAGTTAGTTCTTTAAGTCTGATCGAAAAAAAAAAAAAAAGTGTGAGGGATTTTTTTTTTTAATTGTACAACTAGTCTACGAATATGTTTTCTTTAGGGAGTATAAAAGAACATTTAAGATAAGGCTCAAAACCCCCTTGGCCTCTGTCCTCAATTCCAGCACCCTCACCAGAGACAGAATCCTGGTTTAGTATGTATCCAAGTCTGATCTTAAAGTACTAAATCATTTTGACTTGGGAGGCCTGGATGATTGGGGTGACCCAGGTCCATGTCCCCAACTGGACACAAGCCCAGTGGCTCCCTGGGGCTGTGGGCACCCCCCTAGGCTGCCTGTGGCTGTCAGGGTTGCCCACAAGGGATTATACTTCCCTGGCCCTGGGGGTGGCAGCTGGAATAGATCAAGCTTGCATTGCTGTGTCCTCCCCAGCCCAGGGCTATGACAGCTATCCAGTTCCTGGTCCAGAATCCCAACAGTTCCTGGCACTGGCCTGAATTGGATACTGGGAGTCTGGACAGAAAAATGGAAACTTTCAACTGGGGTTTAGCAATCTCCCCAGGAGGCCCCAAGGACTACACTGGGGCTGCAGGCTCCTGTGGCTGTCTCTGGTTCCCCCCCCCCCCCGCCATTCCCACCACTCCCTCTTTCCCAGCATTCGTCCTCTCCCTCCCAGGCACCTGGGACACCCTCTGAAGGAGAAGCTCAGAACATTCCAGTACTTCCAAGGGAAAAAAGAAGGAGACTTAGGTGAGTTTAGGGCTGACCTGTAGCCTAGTGTTTAAGGGAGCTGAATCCCACATGGTTCAAATCCTGGCCCCTGCAGCGTATAAAGCACACAAGGCACATGTGCATGCCCCAGTTTCCAACAGGATTGAGAAATTATGGAAAAGGAATTTTGGCATGACCATCATGCACGGGAGTACTTTGTCTCTCTCCCTCTCTCTTTCTCTTTCTCTGGTGAATACACATGCCTTCTGGCAATTAAAAATAGATTTATAAAAAAAGAGTTTAAAGACCACAATGGCGTAGTCAAAATAATGAATTTATGGTAGAAATTCTCAAATTAAAGACAAGTCAGAGGGCTAGCAAGTGGCATGGTGGCTGAGGGTGCTGGACTCCCACATGGTCAACTGCAGTTCAAGTCCCAGAACTGGTGGTTGCTTTCTCACTTTCTCTCTCTGTCCCTCTCTGTAAAATAAATAAATAAATAAAGCTACATAAAATAATCCTTAAAAAAAAAATGTCAGAGAGAGGAAGGCTTTCCTGGCACATCCGGTGGGAGACCTGGCCCTTGGCTTCCTGCTGCCTGAACTACCCGGCTGGAGTGGTCACTCCACAGCCGGGGCTGAGTCTGGCTCCCAGCCTTGAGACAGTGAGTCCTGCTAAGGAGCAGGCTGCTCCCCTGCCACGCCCTCCGACCACAGCTTGGGGAGGAGGATCTGAGTTTGGAAAACAACAACGGCTTATGGGCTGGGAAACAGGCAAAGGGGCTTCTTTTACGTCCTCCCAGCCTTAACCTCAGAGAACCTGCTGCTATTTCAGAGCATACTATTATTATTTCTAAATGCATAGAAATCATATCCAGGAGTTTTTTGTTTTTTAAAGTAGATTTATGCCTTAGGGTGCATGCGCTTGCCAGAGATAGAGACAGTAAGAAGGAGAGTGAGAGATCACAAAGCACCAGCACCTCACCAACACCACCCAGGGGACGGCCACACCACAATTTCTTCTCCATTCTCCTCCGGGGGTCTTGAGTACGCGTGCACATGTGCCTAGCGTGAGTTTCAAGCCACCAAGTCAGGGACTCAAACCACGGCCGGCCATGTGGAAGTCCAGGAGCCTAACCACTACACTATCTGCTGGCCCTTTTCAGGTTTTTTGTGTTTGTTGTTTTAATCAGTGAGAATCTTTTTGTTTTGTCCCACAAATAAAAAAAATCTTAGCAGAGCTGTGACACGTATGACACATAAAAACAAGAGGGCTTCTGCGGGTGAGATATTGCACTGGGCAGAGGTTTGTAAATGTTCTGTGGACTCTACGGTTCCTACAGCACAGTTCTGGTCACTTCCGAACACCATCAGCTTCCTTCGTGGTGAGAACACCAAGGGCAGAGGGCTCGAGGGCCTGTTGAAGCCCCCAGCAGGGCATGCAGGGCCCTAGACCAGCACCAGGCGCACCCAGTCCACCCAGCACCCTGAAACCAGCACAAGAGCGTCCTCCGCCTCAAACTGGAGACTTGGACAAAATCGCATCTTGTGAGACATTGGCTAGTCCGAGGTTGCTGGGGCGGATGGTGTTGCCGTGGTTACTCTGGCCCAGGAAGTGACCTTTGGCTCCAGAGTCATGGAACAGATGCCTGTTTCCTGCTGGGCTGTGGCTGAGGGCTTCAGGCTGCTTGTGGCCTCTAACCCTGTGTTCTGAGGCTGCGTCACAAACACAGAGGGAGCCCAGGGACCCGGGAACAGAGGAGGAGGCCCTTTGGGAGGCTAGTTCAGGGTCCAGGACTCTGGCCTCCCTCTCAAGTAGACATTAGCAATGATCTGCCTCGGCCAGAGTGTGTGGCCCCGAGGGGAGCCCTGAGCTGGATCCCAAACATCATCCCACCAGAGTCCACCACACCAATACCCCTCTTATCTGCCTCAAATCTGCAGCGAGTGGCCACCTAGGGTCACCTAGAAGCCTGGGCCAGGGAACACAACCAGGAAGAGACATCAGGCCCTGAACGAGGCTCTACTCATGCAGCAGACAAATGGGGAGCACAGGGGGAGGAGCACTGTGACAGAGGGGAGGATGAGGACGGAGAGAGAAGAAGGGACTACTTAGCATGTGTGTGTGTTAGGGGGGTGTGTGTGTTGCAGGGGGTGCATCAGGTAAGTGCCCTAGTGCTTTTAGGCTGCTATCACAAAATACCATGGACTGGATGCCTCTCAACAATGGCCGTTTATTTTTCACAGTTCTGGAGGCTGGAAGTCCAAGGTCAGGGTACTGGCTGATTTAGTGTCTGATGGGGACTCTCTGCTTCATGGATGATGTCTTCCTGCTGTGTCCTCGCATGGTAGAGGGGGCAAAGCAGCTTCTTTGGGTCTCTTTTATAAGGGGACTAATGCCATTCATGAGGGATCTGTTCTCATGACTCCTCCCAAAGGCCCCACCTCCTAATACCATCACATTGGGGGTTAGGTTTTATCATTTGGATTTTAGGGGAATGCAGACATTCAGACCATAACAGTCAACTTCTTGGAAGTGGTGATGTCCTAGCTGGGGTCTTGAGGGATGGCTAGGGATTTTCTAGAAGAAGACAGGAGGTAGGGCATTTCAGGATGACAAAACAACTAGTGTCAAATTACCTGAGGGCCAGGATAAGAACAAGGAGTATCTGGTGTGGCCAGAGGTGGTGTCAGAGAGGTATTGGGGGAAGGCAGGGAAAGTTGTGCAGGGCTTTCAAAGTTTGGTGACATCTTCTGGGTCCGTAGTTTTCAAGCTACTCATGCCCCAAGGAGCTCTACATTTGGTGGGAGTGTTTTAGGATCCTGAAGGGGTGAGCAGGGAGCTAGTCTCTGGGCCACTCTGTTTCCTATTCTGGTGGTCCACACTGTGAAACCTTTAACAAGGGTCCTAGTGATTACGAAACAAAATGGAAAATCCACCAAAAGCCATGCTAAAAGCACTTAGTGCCGAAGCTAAGACTCTGCCTCATGGCTGTGGACTCTCTGTGGGCGCTCAGAGGTCTCTGAGGCCCTGCGAGGCCTTCTCATTGGCTGAGCCTTGGAGAGTGGGCCACGATGGAGGTCTTGGCCATCACCTCTGCCTGCTTGTCTGCCCAGAAGGGAACTGTGAGGACAACTCCAGTCAATGGCTTCCTTGACTTTGAAGTTGGTATGTCTGTTGTGGTTTGCATTTATGTCACAGAAGAGTCAACAGGAACCCAAATACAGATCTAGGAAAGAAGACAGCCACGCTAGGGAAAACGGCAGCACAGAGCAGCCCCTCTAGGGGAGGTTGGGCAGGCAGGCAAGAGCTGTGGGTGAAATCACTGGTGGCTATAGGCCCTGTGAGGTCTAGTTCAAACCCTCCTTCTTCCACACGGCCCTTCTGGTGCCGCATGGGCATGACGCCCTCTCTCTGTGCCCACCCACCTATTAGAGCAGCAGCAATTATGCCATTCATGCTGGTTCTGCTCCTGGTGAGTGCCTAGTGAGGTGTTTCCCATGCAGCATGTGGAACCCAGAGCCACCGGGCAACGTTTTACAAATTAGAAAAGGGCATCTATCTTGGTCTGTTTTGTGCTGCTGCTAATATAAGAGAATACCTAAAACTGGGTAATTTATAAGGAACACAAATTTAATGGCTCAAAGAAATGGAGGCTGGGAAACTGAAGACCAAGGACTGGCATCTGTGAAGGCCTTCTTCCTATTTCATACCATAGCAGAAGGACAAAGAGAGGTGGCCAAGTCACACCATCCATCATTGACAGAAATGTGACGAGCAGTCGGTGTCCCTGCTCCTCCAGGCCCAGGGCTCGCTATTACCCATCATAATCACCTCTTCTGAATTGGAGACTCCGGGGCCTTACGCAGGGATCTGGGGGTGGTGGAGGTGTGGAGAGACGTCCTGCATGGTTAGTGTTACAGGGCTCCTTGCTCTCACAGCTGAATGAGACCAGGGAAAAATTGGGCCAGGCTGGGATAGAGGGGCTAGCAAGGGTCAAAGTCCTAGGACTGAGTCACAATATGGGCTCAGAGGGTGTTAGCTGAATCAGTGGTGCACTCCTGCATACACCCCAGATATAGCCTCCCATGCTTGGAAGAGAAACTCCTTAGAGGCTGAATTACGGGGTCCTCATGAGAGTCCAGGTGTAGCAGGAGCTCAGAGGTGGTCTGGGGGAGTCTAGGAAGGCTTCTGGGAGCTCAGAGCTTGACCTGAGCAAAGACTTGTTCAGTCTTTCATTTGTTCAGCCAAGGCCAAGTAGTGCCAGGCATCGTTCTAGCCACCAGGACACAGTCACAAACAAAACTGACAGCATGGGCCTGCCTTCTGTGGGAGGGGGACAACAGCAAGATAAATAAGGCAGAGGCACGTGAGGTCAATGGTGCTGAGTGCTGGGGAGAGAGTGTGGAGGTGTTCCGAGAGGGCTGCAAGTCTAGACGAGGTGGACAGGGAAGGCCTTGCTGGGAACAGAGAGTTGGTTACACCTACAACAGTGATGACAAGCCGTGTGGACCTCCGGGGAGAGACAGCCGGCCTAAGGCAGTAACAGACAGGTGTGCCAGAGGGACAGCAGTGTTGTGGGCTGGCCAGGGGGGAGTTGGGAAGTGAAGTGGGAGGCCCAGAGGTAGGATGGGGGCCGGGTTCTGATGAAGGGCTCCTATCCCAATGTAAGGACTCGGGATTTGCCTTCAGGAGGTGATGCATGAGTTGAATGGTGGCGCCCCAGTGTGAGTTATGAGCCTTGCCCTGGGAACCTGAGTGTGACCTTACTTGGAAAAGGGGTCTTCACAGTGTAATTAAATAAAGAATCCCAAGGTGACATCCACCCTGGGTCCTAAACCCAATGACAAGTGTCCTTAAAGAAATACACAAGGATGGCCTCATTGCCTAGTAGTTAAGGGAGCTGGATCCCATGTGGCCAACTGTGGTTCAAATCCCGGCCCCTGAGGCTTGAAAACCACACTGGGCATGTGCGTGCGTTCCCAACAAACCAGTAGGTGGAGAAATGGAAGAGAAGGGATTGTGGCATGGCCACATTCCATTAAGGGGTGCGTTCTTCTCTCTCTCCCTACCTCTTTCTAGTAAGCCTGTATGCCCTCTGACAAAATAGATAAAAAGAGAGACACATGGAAGACAGCCGTGGGAGGAGAGGAGAAAAGCAACATGAAGATGGGGCAGCTACTGGAGAGATGCCGCCCCCAC
>NW_006204812.1:3958643-3962689 GCF_000334495.1 Tupaia belangeri chinensis
CCCGCCAGTCGAGGAATGCCAGGAGCTAGACCTGGAAGAGGCCGGAAGCGTCTTCCATGGAGCCTTGGGGGGAAAGGGGGGGTTTCTAGGCCCTGCTGACACCTTGATTTTGGACTTCTGTCTTCCCAAACAGTGAGAGAGTACATTTCTGACACATAGATTGCCCGGTGTGGTCGTTTGTTAATGCTGCCCCGGAAGCTGAACAGGCGAGCCCTGCAGGGCCTTGAGCAGGGTGGGGCCATGCTGTCCTGTGCAGGAAGGTTTCCTCCTGCTGCTGCCTGGAGAAGCCCAAGTGGGCAAGGACAGCACCCTCTGAAAGTGACTGTGGTGATGCAGGTGAGGGTGAGGTCACCTGGGATGTGCCAGGTGTGGAAGGAGGTCTGCCCAGGCCCAGGGCACAGGCCCAAAAGCACAAGTGGGAATGGGCAGGCCGATGAAAGGAGGGGGATGGAGAGACAGGGAAGCCCTTCAAATTCACACCCAGGGCTTCGGATTTAATGGGCTGGGGTTTGGGGGCATGCTAGGCAGGGGCCTGGAGCATGGTGACAGGGCACCAGAGACTGTCACCAGCCTGCAAACAGAGGATGACGATCTGACTGCCTCTAGGCCGAGTTTTCTAGCCTCTGTGTCCTTTGACCACTTATGGGACATGATGTTGAAATATCCATCAGCTTTTACAGCCTCCCCCTGCAGCTGCCCCTGGGAGTGCTCACTCCTCAGAAACTCTCAGAAAATGTCACACGGGGCTCCAAAGGGACAGAGGGCTCCACCAGCAGCAGGACAGCCATCAGAGCTTTGGCGATAAGCATGCCAGCCTTAGGGCCGTCAGCAGCTTCTGACTCCCAGGGCTCCCAGACCGAGCTGTTTGGTTCTCTGGGCTAGTGGGCACACTCGTGGCTGAGACTCTCTGTGCCTTGGAGGGGATGGCTTCAAGCAAGACTAGATCCCATGTCTGTAAAGCAGGGAACAGGCCTCAGAATGTGCAAGGCGTGAGGGACCAGCAGATGGCATAATGGCTACGTCGCTGGACTCCCAACCGTGGTTTGAGTCCTGGACCCAGTGGCTTAAATTCACGCCTGGCACGTGTGCATGTGTGCCCAAGATCCCAAGAGGAGCATGGAGGAGAAGGGATTGCGGTGTGGCCATCCTCCCTGAGGGGTGATTTCTCACTTTCTGTCTCTCTCTCTTTCTGGTGAGCGCATGCGCCCTATAGCAAAAAGCGCTCCAAATAATAATAATAATAATAATAATAATAATAATGTGCATGGTGTGAGCACCATGGGACTGCTCGTCCTGCCCAGGAAGATGACAGGGGTTCTTTCTCCTTGGCTGCTCCCATGGAGAAGGGGTTGGTGACAGGGCCACAGGCACAGATGGAGGCGTCTCTCTTCAGTGGCCGGGTGGGCTTGATTCCACCTCCTGCCCTACCCAGGCGGCTGTAAGCTGTCAGAGCCTGGGTGTCTCAACTGAGGCTGATGTCCCTGTCACAGGCTCCCCAGGGTCCAGAGTCAGGCTCCTGTCATAGGGGACGTGTGGCTATGTAGAGGTGGTGAGGGGAGTGGGAGTGGTGTGGGGACCCATGTGGCCATGTGCAAAAATACTGGGAGGACAGCAGGGAGACCGGCCTCCTGGATCCGTCTCCTGTAGCAGATACGAACCTTTGCCCCTGGGTGAGTGGTTGGAGTCCAGCCTGTGCTTGCTGCCCTCAGTCCAGCAGCTTCGTCTCTGAGCCTCAGTTTCCTCTCACGCCCAGTGAAGACGTGAACTGCACTTTATGGCTTCCAGCGAGGACTACCAAAGTCAGTGTTGTAAAACACCTAGCCCAGTGCCCGCACTCGGGAAGTGTTTGATAAATTCTCACTGCGCCTGCGCACCTGCGTGGACTCTGACCGTTCAGCCCAGTTACCCAGCCAGCCCTGGTCCAGGTATCCAGCTCCGTTAACAAAGGGGCCTGTCAGGCAGGCCACACCAGGCACCAGGGAAGGGGTGTGAGTGGGGCTCACTGCGCCTCCAGGGCAGAGGGTGATTAATTTGGAGAAAGCAGTTGATCAGGTGAGGGTTCTTGGACGCTGAGCTCAGAGAGGTTCATGCCCATCCTTCACCTCATGGCAAAGGCACCGCCCTATCTATCTATACCTGACTCCCCGATCCTCCCACCCCCATACCCCACAGACAGCCTGCTTCCGGCATCTCTGGGCTGCTGGACCGAGTAGTGGTGAGGCCAGGAGACAGTCCTGAGGGCCGTGTGGCATCAGGAAATGTTCTGCTGAGCTCTGCAGGTCAGGCAAGGCAAGGAGCCTCTGGTACTGCTCTGGGTCCTGTGATCAGGCTGTGTCTTTGTCCCTGGGCGGCCACACCTTCCCAGAGAGGCTGTGCAGGGTGTGCTTGGCTCTGTCTCCTCCCGAGGTCCCTCCTGCCCTGTGAGCCTGTGCCTCCCTGCACGGGGTGTTGTGCTTGCAGTCAACTCAGCTTCAGAGACACACGGACTTGCCTGGAGGACCTCCCTGCCTTCTCATCATGGTGAGAGAGCAAGTTCTTTAGAGAAAAGCCTGTGCCCCACAAGGGTGTCTCCAGCTCCCAGTGTTCCTGGGGCCTTGGCCCAGGAACAGCAAAGATGCTGTCCTGGGAGGGCTGGGTCCGGACAAAACACGCCCAGGTTGCCGAGCGCCTGTGTTCAGTGGGCATAGCCCTGGCTTGGGAGGACTGACTATCTCTGGCCCTTTGGAGAGCTCGACCCTGGTTTCCTGGTGCCAGAGGCTTAATTAGCACTGCCCCAGGCAGCGGGCTGGCCTGCCCTGTGTGGAGGGGAGGCAGGGCCCACTCTGGTTCAAATGGAGCGTGCGAGTTCTGGAGAGCACAGCACAGCAGCCAGAGCTGCAGATCCTGGGAACAGATGTCTCAGAACCGGACGACGGAGCAGGACACTGCCCAGCTGCCCTCAGAGAGGGCGCCATCTCACATCCTCCAAAAGCCTTCTTCCTGAAGCCTGTCCAACTCCCAGTAAGGAATTCTTCCCGCACCCAGAGCTCGGGGGGTAGAAGTAGGGGTGTCATTTGTAGTCACCCTGGTAAAGTCGGGGGGAGGGCATGAGGGAGTGCCAGGGGATTGGGTGGCAGGGGCAGCACGTGCTCAGGGGTCCAGACAGACGGGCCCCGGGGCAGTAGAGAAAACACGAGGCTTCTAGAGAGAGGCCATTCCAGCCCGTTCCCACTTGGAGAGATTGGATTCTGCTTCTGCCTTCAGGAAACCAGTGTCCCCAGACCCCTGAGCATGTCACATGCTCTCATGTGGTCCTCACAACAGGCAGGCCTGGGTGAGTTCATGTCCCCACAGGAGACGTGTGCGGACGGAGGCCAAAGAGGCTCAGTCTCGCCCAGGGCTATGCAGGCGCTTGAGGGCAGAGGCAGAGCTGCCCGGCCTCTGCCCCCCTGCACAGTGGGGTAGTGGAGGCTTTGGTCCAAGTCCCTCCACCTCGAGAGTAGGCATCTGGGGTCCCTGAGGGAGGTCACATGATCAGAGATGCCATGGCCTCTCTCCACCAGGCAGCCCCCCCCTCCTTGAGAGGCCGGATTCTCAAAATGCAGGGCCTGCCTGACCCCAGGACCTTGGGGGAGGCCCCTGAGGCCACAGGGTCCCCAGGTGAGCCCTGCTATGAGAGAAGCCCTGTGTCTGCTGCACGTGGCTCTGAGCAGCTTGCTCCCTACGAGCGTGCTGACAGGCCAGGGAGCAGCACAGAGGGGCTGTGCACCCCACATGGGCTGCCATAGCTCTCGGGGGAGCTGGACTCCTGGTCCTGAGAGCTGCCAGTGGCAAAATTGGTCTGGAATAACTCAGGAGCCAGTTTTTTCTTGGTAAGAGATAAAAGCATGTGCATTATTTTAAAACTAGATGTTCTTGATATAGAAAATTTTGAAACTAGAGAAAAGCATATAGAAATGCATTTAACATCATTGTTAACTACCATCTCATATAAACTATATATATATATATATATATTTTTTTTTTTTTTTTTGGAAAAACTGCGCGGCCAACACCCCCCCCCCTCT
>NW_006204812.1:3968733-3975306 GCF_000334495.1 Tupaia belangeri chinensis
TGGTAAAACTTGGCGAGACACGTCCTCTCCCCTTGGTGACGTGTGTGTGATGCCCGGGTGTCCACAGTTGGGCCCTGAGTGCTGGCATACAAGTGCCTTCCACTCTGGCCCTGAGTGTCTCGTGTCCTACGTGTTGGGTGGGGGAGATCTTGGTGTGACCAGGCTGGGATGGGAAAGGTCTGGACAAGGAACAGCTTCCTTTCCCAGGGGCAGAGCGGCCCGTGGTGTGTGTCCTCCTGCCAAGGTGCAGGGCTTGGTGGCCAGACTCCCCACAGCTCTGGGCCCCTGGAACCACGCGTCCCTCAGTGGCGCTGTTCTTAGTCCACTGGTGCTGACGTGACCTATCATGGGACCAGGGCATCGTCACTGGTGGGGCCAAGCATTGTACTCGCCAGGCCTCTGGCCTGTGACCTTTCCCCAGGTGCTTCCCCAAATCCCAGCTCATCTCCAGCCTCTGAAGCATGAAATGGTCTCTTCACACCGTCACCATCCTGAGGAGAGGCTGTCAGAGAGGAAATACCCCAGCTTGGACATGGCTGATGGTGGCCAAGCTTCTGTGTGGCCATGTCACTTGCCCATTCATATATGCAGAGGCTTCACAAAGTCTGTGGAACAGTAAAGTCAAATTTGATTTTATTTTGGTGCAAATAAATAAATCTATGAAGAGGTTTTCATAATACACATTTTCCATTAGCTTTTTAAAGTCTCCTTGTAGTTATACTTTTTAAAATTGGGACCATATTGCTCTGTAGCTCACTTTTTCCACTTCACAATGTATAAAGTTGTTTTTTGTTTTTTTTCCTTTGTGTGAAATTTCTTGGAAAGGGGCCGGCAGGTGATGTGGTAGTTAAGGGTACTGGATTCCCACATGGCCGACCACAGTTTGAGTACCAGACCTGGCGGCTTGCTCTCTCACTTTCTCTCTCGCTCTCTCTCTTGCTGTGTCCCTCTCTGGTCAAATTTAAATGAGTAAATAAATAATCTTAAAATTCTTGGAAATTCCATTTTAAATAATTGTGTGATCATACAGATGTGTCAAAACGTACTGGGACCAGCAGCTGGCGTCATGGCTATGTCTCTGGACTCCCAAGTAGTTGACCGCAGTGCGAGTCCCAGACCCGGTGGCTTAAATTCGTGCCGGGTGCGTATGCGTGCGTGCCCAAGATCCCGAGAGGGGGATGGAGGACAAGGAACTGCCGTGTGGCCATCCCCCCTGGGGGAGGGTGATTTCTCACTTTCTGTCTCTCTGTCTCTCTCTTTCTGGCGAGCACATACGCCCCATAACAAAAACCTCTCAAAAAAATATATTTAATTATTCACCTGTTTTGGATCATTGGGCTTTCACTTTTCTATTTAACACTCCCTTTATTGATCATCATTGTACATATTTTTTGTCTGAATAGTCCCTTTTTTTTTTCTGGAAGACGCCTCCTCTCATGGGAGAGAAATGGAGAGACAGAGAAGGAGAGGAGAAAGCAACCCCCCATGGGCACGATCATGCCACAATATACTCTCCTGCATCTCTCCCTCCCTTTAGGTTTTGGTCTCACAAACACACATGCTCGGCGTGTTGCTCAAGCTGCCGGGTCCAGGATTTGAACCAGATGCTCAGCCATGTACGACCCAGCTACCTTAACGGCCAGGCCATGGAGTTGACCAAGTTTGAATTTCTAATGATTTTTCAGAGAAAATTTTAAGATATTAACATTTTTTAGTTAAATATCTTTGATATGTTCTACCAATGTATTTCTAGGAAAGCTGCCCCTGGCTTATCGCCACGAGCAGCCCTGGCTGAGAAGGCTGGTGTCATGCGTGCTTACCAGCTCATGGCAACTCCTGTTACCTAAACGGCTCAGAATGCTATTACAAAAATATTATCTAAAAATGGCATTTGTAAGCATTTAAAACAATTTTATTGATTATCTGTTTTCTTGGCCTATTTTTCTAAAAAGTTTTCTTTTTTAAACAAGGCTTTAAAATTATTTAAAAATCATTTTGTGAGGACCAGCAGATGTCATAGCAGTTACATCGTGGTGCTCCCACATGCCCAGCCACGGTTCAAGCCCCGGACCTGATGGCTTGAAAACCATGCCAGGCATGTGTGCATGAGTGCCCAAGATCCAGGAAAGACAATAGATTGTGGACACCCCACCCCCCACCCCGCGATTGATTTCTCACGTTCCGCCTTACTATTTCTGTCTCTCTCCCCTGCGAGTCCACGTGCCCTAAGGCCAAAACCTCCAAAACCCTCTTGTGAGCCGCCTATAGAAGCTATTACATTTGCTGCATGTATTTTGCTGGCATATAGCTTACTTTGGTTTCTGCTCTTGATAGCTTTCAATGTCCCAACCTTTATATTTTTATATTGTCAAAGCGATTGACCCTTCATGGCATTTCTGTCACTTAGAAAGTGGGAAATGACTTTTTAAATGGGTCAGGGGGTTGCCTTTTCCTCTCTATTGGGTTCTCTATTTTTGGTAAATTTTAAACAAACATCCTTTTCCCAAATACATCTGGAATGTGCTTGCTTTTATTCCTTTCTCTCCAGAGAACAGTGTGTTGGAGTCGGAAAAGACTCACATTGAAATAATCCCTGGGTGGAGAAGCGGAAGGTCTGAGTTGCAGGAAAGGCTCCTTCCCTAGCTTCACGTGCTCGTTCCCTAGCTTCAAGGTGGCTGAGCTCTGTTCTGAAAGATGGCCGGGCTTTCCCACCAAAGAAATGAAAATGCTGTTCGAAAGCCTCTAAAGTAATGAGTTGGCATCATGAAGACCAACGTGCATGGGCCTCAGACCCACTGGAAGGGCGAGATGGGCCTGGCTCTTTGTAGAGAAGGTGAGAGCCATTGGGGTTTCTGGGTCCATCCACAGGGGTCCGGGTCTAGCACCTACGACTCTGCTGTGGGGCTGTGGGAACCTGATTCCCTTGGAGCCCAAATAGCAACCCCTCACAGAGCTTCTGTATGTCCCCCTGTGGAGCTGGGCTCAGAGCCTCCTTCCCTGAGTTCTAGCCCCTGCCCTGGACCCTCCAAAATGTCTGACCTTGAGGAGTTTCCTTTCTGTGGAAGGACCACAGTCCCCTCCTTGCAGGGCTTGCATGGGGAGCAGATGACGGCACCTGCCTGGCACACAGTAGGCATCGTTACACGTAGTCATCCCTGATAGCATCGTGTCGCTGCTGCCACTAAAGAGCAAACCATCTTTGTTCGCGCTACAGTTGAGGGAAACAACGGCCAAAGGACGGGGCTGGGAGGAGAACTGAGATAACTCCAAGACTTTGTTATTTTTCTAGTATTTGGAGAAATGCAATTCTCAGCCCTTTCAAGCATAAGCATCAGTGTTGTGGCTAAAGCAAAGGGGCTCTGGAGTGAAGGGCTGAGTGCCTAACAGTGCCCAGATCTGCCACGTGTTAACTGTGTGACCTTGGACAGGTCTCTTACCTTCCTCGAAGCCCAAGTTTCTTCATTGTCAAATGGGGCTGTGAGAAGTGCCCCTCTTGGTAGCCATTGTAGGGTTTAAATAAAAGAATGCCTACAAAGTTAATTATCTTCCAGAATGGGATGCTTTCGACAGTGAAAGGAGGCTCTATTAATAACTGTCCCTGTGGGACTAGCAGGTGACCAGGAGGCACATGTGCATACATGCCCAAAATCCTGAGAGGAGAATGGAGGAGAAGGGACTGTGGTATGGCCATCCCCGTTGGTGGTAATTTCTCACTTTCTTGCTTTCTGTCTCTCTCTCCAGAGAGTGCACATGCCATATGGCAAACAAAAAAAAAAAAGAAAAAGAAAAGAAAAACTGACTGTCCCAGTAACCCAGGACAGTTCCAGGCACAGCGCGGGGCACGTGACCATGCTCAGGAAAGCCCCCCCAGTGCCTGGTTTTCAATAGCCCGTGGGCGGTGTCGGCCATCAGTGTGGGTTCTCCGCAGCTGCAGAAGTCCTCGTCAGACATAAGAGCAAGCCATGGACTCGTCAGCAGAGAGCCTGGGGAGGGTGACAGGTGCCAAGACTGACACCACGCGGAAGTAGGAGCCAGGGGCAGTCTGAGCCTCACCTAGCCACGTCTTCTGGGAGGGCATCCTGGTGGGAGAAGGGGAGAGGGAGCAAGTCCCCCTGCCAGGGTCACTGCAGGGGAGGCCCTGCTTGGGCTGGCCCTCACCATTTAAGGCACAGAATCTCAGACCCCAGGGGTCACGGCCTCATCCCTCCCCCAAAGTCAGCTGGGAACTGAGAGAAGGGACCCATGGTGTTTGTGCGGGTCCCTCCTCAACCTTCCATTCCCTCCAGCCTTGTTAGCAAAAACACATTCCAGAAGCCTGAGCAAGCCGGAGTGACTCAGGCCTCAGGAATGTGCAATCTGATCCCCTCTCTGCGGGCCACATTCCTCATTCTAAGGTGAGCAGCTGGGGGGCCAAACCCAGAAGCTCAGGGGAGAGGGTCTGGCTTCTTCCCCCTGGGAGTCCAGTGTCTGGACTGCCTCTAAGGGCAGCGACCTCTAGCCATGGCTGCCTCTTGGTTCCGCTCTGCCCCTGCAGACGCACTCACAGACCCTTGTGGAACTGGGGGACGTTGGTACGGGGGCGGAGGGAGTGCGCCATCACCTCATTCCGCATTCGGGGTCAGTGCTCAGAGAACTGGCTCAGGCAGGCTGAGTCAGCAGGGACAGGAGGCCAGGAGCAGAACCATGGAGGAGACCTGCGCTCCCCGCCTTCCCGGGTCCTTTCTTGAGAGAGATGCCTCTAGATCTGGCAGGAGAGCTGTTTTTCTCTGGCTGGCCTCCAGGCCTCTTCAGCACAGCCCCAACAACCAGGGGCCTGGCAGTGTGACCCGCTGAGAACGGGCAGTGGCCAGCCCCCCATAATGGAGGGTGCAGGGCCACCCTTGCAACCCCCATCGGAGTACCCTTCTCATGCTGGAGAACTCCTGAGAAGGTGAAGAGAGCCACCCTCCTCCCTCCGTGGAGACCACGTGGGGCTGGTGCCTCCTCCTTGTTCCTCGCAGGGTGATGTCCTGATGGGCTTGGCCAGCCGGTCCCTCTTTCCTGGGACTCTGGATGTGGAGGAAGTGATGCTGGCACCGAGAAGCACTGAGAATGGAGGGGCGGGAAGGACTCGGGAATCCAGCAGTGTCCATCGGAGATGGCAGGTCCTGGAGCACTGTCCCTGGAGGGAGATCCAGCGTGCCCCTCCCTGGTTCCTGCCTGTTCCCAGCCAAATTCCCAGCATTCCTGGAATCCAGAGAGCTGTCCTAAATTCTCCCAGAAAGATCCTTTTCTGAATGGACTGGCCCAAACCAGTTTCTGTGGATTGCATCTGAAGGCCTGGATGTGAGAAGCTGGGTTCAGGGGCGCTCAGGGGTTCCCCATGAAGCAGGGGAATGTGCTCTGCGTGCTTGGGGCATGAGCAGAGGTGGACTGAGGCCTTGGATCTGAGTAGAGTGGTTGGACCTGGGACTCCTCCTTGGTTGGTCAGAAGCAGTCACAGGTGCCGGAGGGTCCCTGCCTGGGCCAGAAGCCCACGGTGGGAGGTGCCCAGCACAGTGGGTGCTTGTTCCTGTTGGACAGTGCTCGCCTCGGAGCAAGATGAGCTGTGCCCCACAAGCTGACGTCGCGTCTGCCCTACGACAATCCTCCCACTGTCCCTTGGTAAGGATACACAGTGCCCTCCCAGCTCCCCCTTAGCTGACTCCTTAAGTGCCTGTGAAACTGAGTGAATAAGGGATGGAAGGGGAAGGGCCTTGATGGCAACAATGGGGGCACCGGAAGGGACTAGTGTCAGGGATGACCTACGACAGGGAGAGGTGTCCCCTCCAGGACCATCTCAGCTGGAGATGGGGAAATTCAATGAGCATCCACAGGGCCCTCCCAGAGCCTCCTGCCCCCACCCTTCCTCACTTATTTATGCTTCCTGAGAGGCCCGTCCACCTCCAGGACCTCTCCCCCCTGACCCATTCCTCACTTTTTACCCCACGGCTGGTCAGCGAGCATCCAGCTCCGTCATGCTGGCCTTTCTCCTGAAGGTCTAAGCCCTGCACAGGGAGGCAGTCTCTCCAGGCTGTTTTATGCTGCCCAAGGCTTCGTTTTCTCTTTAGCGGCATGGGCGCCTTCAGCTTCAGGAAAGTGGTCAGCAGAGCATGGCCCAGACTCCCACCCTGAAGCTTACACCCTGCATAGGCGCTGCCCTGGACTGTGGCGGACGTGATTGCTTTCTAGCCAACAGAATATGGCAAAAGGGAAGGGATTTTGCAGGTGTAATGAGGGCCCCAAATCAGTTGATGTTGAGTTCATCAAAACACAGATAATTCTGAGTTGGCCTAGCTCAGTTACATGAAACCCTTACCACAGGGACTGGGACCTTCCTGAGCTGAGAGCCTGTCCTTGCAGGCTTGATAAGCAGCCATCTTGAGGCACCCACCTGATAATGGATCACAGGCAGCCTCTTAGGCTGAAGGTAGCCTACAGCTGGCAGCAAAAAGCTCAGGAGCTGGCCCCATGACGTAGTGGCTAGCCACTGTGCCGAGGCAGCCAGATCCCACATGGATGAACCAAATTCAAGAACTGTCCCTGGGGGGTTGG
>NW_006204812.1:3975521-3986577 GCF_000334495.1 Tupaia belangeri chinensis
AAACTGGGGGAGCGGCCCCGAGAACGTAGTGGCTAGCCACTGTGCCGAGGAAGCCAGATCCCACATGGATGACCCAAATTCAAGACCTGTCCTTGGTGGGTTGAAAACCATGTGAGGTGTGCGCACACATGCCATGGTCCTGCTGGGATGGAGAATCAGAGGGAAAAGGACGATAGTGTGACCAGGCCCTTCTGGGGATGCACACACTCTCTTCTGTATGCACACGCTCTCTGGCACAGGATAAACAAAATACACTAACCTCCTCTGTTATACAGCCTCAAGGAAATGCACAAACTCAGAAGCAGGGTCTTCTTCACTGGAGCCTCCAGATGTGACCACAGCCCAGCTGACATCTTGGTTACAGCTTGTGAGACCCTGAGCAAAGAATAAGCACAGATTCCTTATCCACAGAAACTGAGACGACGAGGTGTGTCGATTGAAGTTGCTGAGTATGTTAACCTGTTATGCACAATAGGACACTAATACAGACAGTGAGGTGGAAGGCTCCAGAATGTCCAGCTTTAAGAGGGAGAGTGGGTCTCTTGCCTCCTCCTGGGCCACAGCCCCGATCTAAATCCCCTATTGACCAGAATCAGTGGCTGGACAGCAGGTCCTGGGCTGGGGGCCAGCTGGGGCTTGATTTTTAGGCTTTGCTGACGAGTGCCTGCAAGCTGGAAAGGGTGTCACCAAAAGCACACGCCTGGCTTAGGTTAGCATCTGCGTGGGACATGCACCTGCTGCATGTCCTCAGAGCAGTGTCCCGAGACCTCGTCCAGTCTCTTTGGATGAGCTCAGCAGGGCCTGGACGACTGTCCCGACAGTCTATGCAGACTGAATTTACTTACTGATTTTAAGGTTGCTCCGGTATTCCACTGTATGAGTGCTAGTTCCCATCAGCAGCTGCTAGGGCTCTTTGCACCCCACATCCTTGCCAGCACTTGATACTATCTGACCGGGTCGTGTTTGCCAGTCTCTGGGTGTAACCCTTGAGGCTAACAATCTTATCATGAACTTGGTAGTCATTTGGGTTCCCCTTTCAGTAAATCCTCTTTTCACAACCATCGATTCCTTTTGTAAAATTTTTTTTTTGCGTCTGTTTTTTTTACCCCCAAGGAATTTCTAATAATCTCCAGCTTTTTCCAAACCCAGGCACAACCTTTCAGGCTTCCCCTCCTTATTTCTGCAACCTGCCTAGCTTGGGCCATGGGGCTCTGTGTCTTCAGCACCCTGGAGTTGTCCCCTTCTGTGGGATATATACCCCAATCCCAGGGCAGGTCGTAGGTATGAGATCAATGTGTTCATGCCCCAGATAAGAGCTGTAAATTATAATAGAAACAGATTCAGAGCTGTCTCCTCAGTTGAACCAAAACCTTTTTTCTCATTTTTGTAAAGCCAGGAAAGAGAGGGAGGGGGTGATGAGGAGGGGACCGTGTGAGGAGGCCCCGTGGTACAAACCTGTGCTGGGTACTTCATGTGCCTATTCTTGGCTCGTCCTCCCAACAGCCCTGTCTATTTTGACTTTTTTTCGTTTTTGTATTTGCAAGACAAAAACACAAGAATCAATGCATCTTGGAGATTTAAACCATGGTCAAGAGCCCCAGGTCAGCTGGTCCCATACTGGGACGGGGAGTGCTCCTGTGGGGTTTATGGGTAGGTGACTGGGTATTGATTGTCCCCCTGCTGCAGGGACACAGACAGCTTGGAGGACCCCGCTTCCCAGAAAAAAAAAAAAAAAAAAAATTCGGAGAACTAGGGGTCCACATAAATAATCCCATTGAGCCTGCTCTTGTAGGGGCTTCCGGGGCAAACAATGGCCCTGTGTCTGGTTTCTCCTGGGGCCGGAAGCTGCTGGTGCGTGGCCCACTGATGAGTCATGCAGGATATCTCGGGGCCAGCTTTGTTGTGCCTGAAGATCTGTCAGCCCAGCCCGAAATGGCAGATGATCTCATTAGCCTGGATCTGGGGAAGCCCTATCACGGGGGCCCCTGGAAGCTCGCTGCCCACTCACAGCTCAGAGGCTGGGTCCTCGGCCTTGAGAGGGTTCCTGCAGGGGTTGATGGATGCTGGCTGCTGTCCGCATCCCGTGCTTGTGCGGAGAGTCAGCCAGGAGGAAAAGACCCTTGTGCTCACTGAAGTCTAGGGAATCCCCCGCTTTGTTTTCTCTGGATACTGCGCGTGCCTGGTGGCCGCCCTGCTGCAGCTGTGTCCTGTGGACTTTCCTAGACTTATGTCCCCAGATGAGTATCAGGAGTGTCCCAGGGAAGACTGACCTGGGACTGGCAGGAAGCCGAGGGCTGGATGGACAGCCAAACCTGGCTTAGCCTAGGAGGCTCGAAGGGAACTCAGCCGGCCTTTCCACTGGGCTGGCTGCAGCAGACTTCAGAAACAGGCATCCAAGTAGCATGAGGCTGTTTTAAGTCCTTGAACGTGGACATGGCTGTTATTTGCTGCTGTTGAACGTTAGGTGTACAGAGATGCCTCGGAGTCACAGCCACACACCCACTGACTGCAGCCTGGAACAGCTTCCTTTGTCTCTGAGTCTCAGTTTCCTCCTCTGTGGAACAAGGCAGTGGTTCAGGTGCTAGATTGCATCCGCCAGGTTCCTAGCTCATGGTGGCCCTCCGTCGAAGGGGATCTCTCTTCCCTCATTGCCTTGGAACTTCGCGGAGGCTCCTGGTAGGGCGTCTGTCCTTCACTACCCAAGGTCTGTGGCCTGAACTTGTCCCCTGGGAAGGCACACTGCTCCTCGGGATGCAGGTGATGGGTAGGGCCACCTGCTAGAGCTTCAAGGAAGAACTTGCAGGTTGTCCACGGGTCTGGGATGGCGTCACTGCCACCTTCGGCTGGGCTCTACGTCCAGTTGGTTACCAAGGTGAGCAATTACTCAGAGAATGG
This sequence comes from Tupaia belangeri chinensis, assembly GCF_000334495.1. Classification (NCBI taxonomy): domain Eukaryota; kingdom Metazoa; phylum Chordata; class Mammalia; order Scandentia; family Tupaiidae; genus Tupaia; species Tupaia belangeri. Next base: position 3,978,417 of record NW_006204812.1, read on the forward strand.
CTCAGAGAGAAACACAGTAGGGACAGGAAGTCCAGGCCCTCAGGGCCCAGGTAATAGGTGTGGGACCTCACCCTGAAATCCAAGGGGCCCAAGGCCCTGCCAATACAGACTGCATCTGCGATCAGCCTGGGGCCACTGAGGGCCACAGGTGGAACAGCTGCACAGATCAAGAGCAACCGTTCCCGGGGCCTGACAGGGGTGCAGAGGCAAACCGCGAAGCTCTGCAAGGCTGACCCCACAGAAAGGTTCCCAGCTGGCATCAGGAAACCTCCCTGAGCACACCGGGCACAACTGTGCCCCTGACCCAGGGCTGGCTGAGACCCAGGCAGCAAGACCCTGTGGGGTTGCCGTCTTTCTCTCTTGCTCATGAAAGAAATGTCTAAATAAGAGAGAGAGAGAGAGAGAGAGAGAGAGGAGTCACTCTGCTCGGCCCACACCGCTCTCCTGAGCCCTGATTCAGGAGACCTGCGGCCCTGCCCTGGGCATCAGCAAGTTACCTGAGGAGAAATGATGCAGTTCTGAGTGTCCTGGCTCATCATGAAACACTGGACACGTTGCCATGGCTTCTGCCATTTTATGGTCCCCCACCAGTCACACCGGAGGGACTTGAGAAGGCCACCCTGGGCAGGAAGCTCTGACGTGCTGGCATGACGTTACTGACCAGTGTGACACAGGCCCCGAAAGCCCAGTCCCCACTCAGCCCCCAAGCCGGTGAGTGTTGCTCCTCATGCTGTGACCTCCCGTCATCTTCAGCAGCCATTGCTCTGGGAACGTGTGTGGCCTGAGATTCGAACGAAGCACGGTGATGCCATCCCAGACACCACCTCCTGCCAACCTCTGCCTCCCAGGTCACCCTCCAGCCATAGCTGGGCCGTACTTCCAGGCACCCCTTGCTTCCTCAGGCTGGGAGCTCTTTCTTCCCACACCCCCTCTGCCCATGTCGGAGCGGAATCACAGGCCCCCGATAAGTCACTAACACCTCACGGGGAACACAAGGACATGGAAGAACACAGGGACTAGAACTCTCTATGGGAGAACACTGCACATGGTTCAAAGGAAGTCTGGACAAGACAGTGGGGGTGGTAAGACTCCCCCTCAAATCATGCTCGGTCAATAAGCTTTCATAGAAGGCCAGACCTGCAGGCCTCGGGCTTTCAGAAGGGCCATGTTTGGTCCAGAGCTGGACTGCTCAGGCCAGCTGAGAGAGTCCTCCTTTCTACCGTCTTCCCACACAGCTCTTAGGTACCTCCCCAGACACAACACTGAATCCATAGTAAAAGATCAATCTATCCTGTCCCTGGATACTTAATTTCCCTTGTCCCAGGCCTCGGCTGGCCTTAATCCAGGCCCATTGACAAACCTCTGCTCACCCTATAAACCCAACTGCAGTGCCTTCCTCTGGGGAGCTTGACCCAAAGGAGGAGCTAAACCAATACAGCCTCTTGTTCTTCTCGATGCTGATGCCAGAGCTGGGCCCCCGGCTGGTGTTCCAGAGCATCTGCTGGGTAAACGGCAGGCCCTTTTTTTTGGGGGGGAGGTTTTTGCTATAGGGCACATGCGCTCACCAGATAGACAGAGAGAAACAGAGACAGAAAGTGAGAAATCACCCCCCAGGGAGGATGGCCACACCACAATCCCTTCTTCTCCATTCTCCTCTCGGGATCCTGGGCACGCACACACATGCGCCTGGCATGAGTTTTAAGCCACCAGGTCTGGGACTCGAACCATAGTTGACTACATGGGACTCTAAGGACATAGCCATTACGCTAATTGCTGGTCCCAATGGCAGCCCTTTATCGAGTCAGCAGTGGACATGGCTGCACGCCGTGTTCAGGCTGCATGGGCATGAGCTTACATGTGCACAGAGAATACGTGTGATTGTAGCAACGGCCTGTCTGTGGACTTTTCCCTCTCCTGCACAGACATGCTTCCTTTCTCACACCCCCGTGCCCGTCCACCCCCTCAGCCCTCTGTGGTCAGGCAGCAAATGCACATGCCCTCTGTCCTCACCCACACCTGTGGCTTTCAAGGCCCACGTTCGCCTTCCCGTGCTCTATACTCTGGGCTTCCCTGGCCATGCTGCAGCCTCTTGCAGGGGCCCCAGGAATAGTCAGGGGAACAGTCTCCAGCCCAGCTTTCCTCCAGCCATGACTCAGCCTTCCAGGTGCTTTGGCAGGCCCCCTCCTCCTGCTGCTCACCACTGTGGGCCCTGGGATGCAGCCCCGTCTAGCCTCCCAGCCATGGCCCTTCTGCTCAGAGCCTCCCCCTGGGCCCTGCACAGTCCTGTCCCCTGTTTGATTACCCCTGACTTGTCTGTGCCTGCCAGATTCTCCTTCTCTCCTTTTTGCTGGGCCACCAGACCTCTGTAGTCTCCAAGGCTCTGCCCAGCCCTCGACCACCCCTCATTGTCCTCATTGCCCAGCATGGCCCGGTGACCTTGCCTCTTTGCACCCTTCACTGTGGGACTTTTAGAGCTCGGTCCACTCACACAGTGATGAGCACTTACTATAGCAGGACACTAACCCGTACAGACCCTGAGTGAGGTTGGTTGTGGCCTGGTTGGATGTGGACTGTGGATTGCTGTTGCCCCCAAACCAGGGACACTTCAGGGACACCCGTGTTATGTGTGAGTCCAGGCCTGGCCTTCCCTTTAGAGTGGCCAGATCTGGAACTAGAACTTCAGGCAAAGGGAGTATCCAGAGACTGTGGACACCAAGCAAATTCCCAGGAAATCCAGGAACCACCTATCCTGGGCCTCCCAACAGGAAATGATTTATTAGTGGGAATTCTGTTCCCTGTCATTGGTTTCTACCGACCAGAAGGATATGACTGGGTGACCTTCGATTCCTAGAAAGCCACTGCTTCTACAAGCTCCAGAAACTGAAACTGCAGCCTGCATTGTCCGTCTGGTGACAAACCCAGCTTTCCAGAAAGCAGGCAAGACCTGAGACAGCGCAGACTGTGTGACAGATCAGCTTGTATTCCTGTCGTCGTGTAAAAGCTCCATAGTGGTGGCATGAGTCTGGACCTCCTTGAGAGCACCATTCAAGGCCTTCCTGTCCGGCAGAAATTCTGTGGCAGCTGTGTCCGCTAAGTGGCCAACACCATGAGGCGACACTGTCCCCTGTAGAGAGAAGGTCACTTAGTGAGAATGCAGCAGAGCTGGGGTGACAACCTAGCCCCACCCCCATGCCTACAGGCTCCAGAAACAGGCTGGAGGCTCAGAGAGGTCTCAGGCCACTGGGAAAGTACGACTGCCCAGCAGGGACAACGGGACCCCTGTGCTAAGACTTCAGCAGCACGGGTCTGCACCAGGAAGGCTTCTTGGAGGAAGTGAAGCTCCAAGGACAGGAAAATAGGAGAGCTGGGCAGAGTCCGGGTGAATGAAACAACCTGAGCTAAGATGGAACAAGGAAAGCCTCCCCTGGAGGGACAGGGAATGGGACGGCCTTCTGTTCTTACTTCAGCCTCCTTCCCCCATCCTGAGGAGCTCCTTGAGCAAACCTTTTCATAAAGGATTATTTGTTAGAAAACAACCCCTGACGCAGGTGATATGGTGGTTAAGGCACTGGATTCCCACATGGCCGACTGTGGCTCAAGTCCCAGGCCCGGCGACTTGAAAACCATGCCAGGTATGTATACACATGTACCCAAATCCCAAGAGGAGAATGGAGGAGAAAGGATTGCAGCACGGGCGTCCCTCCATGGGGCAGGGGGTGATTTCTTCCTTTCCCGTTCTCTATCTCCCTCTGGCACACACAGGCGCCCTATGGCAAAAACCTGAAAGAAAGCAAGAAAAGCAGCCCGCCTGGCGACTTGAAAACCATGCCAGGTATGTATACACATGTACCCAAATCCCAAGAGGAGAATGGAGGAGAAAGGATTGCAGCACGGGCGTCCCTCCATGGGGCAGGGGGTGATTTCTTCCTTTCCCGTTCTCTATCTCCCTCTGGCACACACAGGCGCCCTATGGCAAAAACCTGAAAGAAAGCAAGAAAAGCAGCCCCTCCTCGTGTGGGTGTCAGGGCCTCACAGCACTCATTCCTCCGGTCCTCCCTGGCTGCGTGGCCTGAAAGGAGAGGGCAGCATGGAGGATATAGAAGACTGGCTGCCCCAGCCCCGGCCCCGGCCCCGTGTAGAAGAGCCAGGCCCATGGGCAGGGCCTGTGGATCAGCAGTCGGCCACTGGGCACAAGCCTGGAGAGCAGAAGGGGTAGAGGCAGGCCTGGCTTCCTCCCGGTGCCCTGCCCCTCACTGGTGCTGCCTGGGGTCTCCAGGGATGCTTAGGACCCTTTGAGAGCCTACAAGGGTCCAGAGTGTGGCTGGGACCCAAGGAACTGGGACCACATCTCAAGGCCAAACTACATCTGGGAGTGTCCGAGCTGGGGCAGGAGGAAGTTGGCATCTGGCATTTTCTGACTGGAGGAATTAGCCAATGGGTTCAAAATAAGCCCAGCAGACTTTGGACCTGGGATCCAGGCTCAGGGGTTGACACCGATGTATCTCTACCTCGGGCATCCTCGCCCGAGCCCTGCCTCTCTGGGCTATAGCCTGATTCAGGTAAACATCTCCTGGGCCCTCACGGACTCAGTGAACGCCTCCCTCGGGAATGTGAACCCCTGCAGAACCAACCCAGGACCCATTGTGCTGAAAGTTCCAGAGAAAACAAAACAAACTCCCAGCAACAATATGGGAGTGAGGAGGGAGTGCAGAAGGGCCCAGCTTTGTCCTTAGGCATCCGGAAGGTTCTATTTTCCACATTAATGAGCTAGGAAGTAACTCTTTTTACGCCAATAAAAACAACTTCCTCCCCTCCATGTTCTCACTTCATCCTGGCAACCACCAGCCAAAGCCAACACTGCCTGTCATCCCCGTCATAGAGATGAGGGGACTGAGGTCCCGGGAGAGCACACACCTGGGCTGGGACTGGAACCCAGTGTCCTGACTTCTTCAGGGAAGCCCACCGCACCCACTGGGGCAGGACTGGGCTGAGGGCTTTTGCCTGGTTCCCAGCACGGACGCAGTTGGACACAGCAGTGGACTCTCTTGCGAGGTGACCAGGAGGCCAACAGAGTGGGGCTGACCAGGCCACCGTCCTCCTCTCGGCCAGGGCTGACCAGGCTCGCTGTTACGTAGTCACTGATTTTCCCTGACTCATCCCTTCCAGGTGACCCGCTAGCCTCCTGGGGCCTGGAAATGGAGCCTCCGCACCTTCCTCTCCAAGGCCAGCTCAGCTCTGCTCGCCAAGCCTAGAGGCCTTTGCAGTGGTAGGGAGGGCGCAGCCATGGATCAACCACTTGTCGGAAATCAGCATTTGTCTGGAACTCTTCAGACACTGAGATCTTCACGGGCTAATATCTTTGGCAGAGAAAGAAAAACTGCTGAACTTAAATTGTTATTTTTGCGTGCTCGTCTTTTTCCAAAGCTCTTTGCTAGATAACTAGGAGCTTGTTCTTTGATTATGGGCATTTAGTAGACGGAGTTCTGACAGGCTTGCTCGAGTCTCAGAAGTCTTGCAGACGGCAGCAGACGCTGTGTGTTCGTGATCTTCCGTCTGGCAGGTGGCCTCCCTGGAACGCGCTCACAAGTCGGCAGCCACCAGTGGAGACAGAAGCACGATTAATCAGTGTGATTGTTTCCCCTGCTGTGAACATGACACTTCCCTGGGGTTGGGAGGGTGACATGCTCAGGAGAGGCCTGGTTCCGCATTCTCCGTGGCATTCGACACCCTGTCAAGTGTCCAACGTGCTTTTGTTTCTGACATGGGTCTTTCTGCTCGCTTTCTGGGTCCTGACATCGGCTGGAGCCCCAGCCAGGCCAGCAATGCACAGCCAGAGCCTTGCTCCCGGGGCCATGGCAGCGCCAGGGTGGTTCTTACCAGAGGCTGCCTGGAATCTGGGCTTTGCTCATTGTATTTTTTAAAAGGAATTATTCATTTAACTTTATTTATTTATTCATTTATTTTCATTTGACCAGAGAGAGAGACATACACACACACAGAGAGAGAGAGAGACAGGGAGGGAAAATGAGAAAGCAAGCCACCAGGTCCGGACTCAAACTGTAGTCAGCCATATGGGAGTATCCAGAGCCTAAACCACCACATTATGAGAAAATGACTCGTTTTTGTCCCTCTTAGAGCAGAAGGAAAATGACTTAAGCTGGCGACTGAAGGGGAAGGGAAACCTCCGATACTGGAGTGCCCGGAGAAGAGAGACCTGTTGGGGTCTCTGCCTTACTTGTTTCTTAGGGCTGCTTTGATGAGTCACCAGAAACTGGGGGCCAAGACAACAGAAAGGTGTTCTCTCCAAGTGCTGGGGGCCAGAAGTCCAAAACTAAGATATTGGCAGGCCGCGCTTTCTCCAGAGGGGAGGGGAGAATCACGCCTTGCCTCTTCCAGTTTTGGGGGTCTTCTGGTATTAGGCTTGTGGCAACATCACCCCATACCCTGCTTCTGTCTTCATGTGGCCGTCTACCCTGTGTGTGTCAAAGCTTCTCTCTCCTCTTACACAGACAGCAGTCACAGGTTTTAGGCCCGCTGGATCCAGATCGATATCGTCCTGACATGCAAAGACCCTGGTTCTCATTAAGGTCACTTTCCCGGGTACCCAGATTACAGACTAGGTATAGTTTTGGGGGGACACAATTCAATCCAGTACAGTCACACGGACAGATTCCAGGGATTGGTATCTGATATCTTCAGGAGCCATTATTCTGTCTACCTGTTGGTCCCCAGGGACTCTGGCCCCGGGTGCTATGGAGCCAAGGACTGTGCTGGGGACAGGCAGACACCAGGCTTCTCTGCTACCTGGCCAGGAGCTGGGCATAGAACATTTAGGAGTGCAAGGGGCGGGGCCACAGCCCTATACAGTGGCTACCTGTGCCTGTCCACGCACTCCTGGGCAGGCCCATGGCTCCTGACCGTCGGGAAGGATATGCTGGGAGCGGGGCCTGGGGCTCTGGTTCTCCCTGGGAGTGGGAGGAGGAGCCTGTTCACATTCTAATTACGCCATGTGCTGAGGGACTTCTATGTTCTAGACACTTGCCTTCATCTCATCATTCAGTCTCATTCATTCTGACCACTTCTCAGAGGAGGACGTTGAGGTTCAAAGAGCTTCTGTAACTGAGCTGAGAGCTCAGCTGCTAAATGATGAAGTTAAAGGAACTCCAGCTGGTTATTTCCCAACACCAGGATGTCCCTTCCTGTGGCAGAATGAGAGTGCTAAATCGCAGACGTGACGTGGAGGATGGGATAGGAACAGAACTCCAAAGTCTTGAGGCGACACCAAGACCTGAGTTGGGAGTTTTTGCACCCCCATGGTCTGTGTCATGGACGGTGGGAGTTGGGCGAACAGAGGACAAGTGACCCCAACCTGGAAACCTTGACGCTCTGAGCTGGAGAGAGGCAGTGAGCCTCAGAAGAGCTCGATGGAAAGCACATTGGAGCTGACTAGAGAGCTGGGCCTGGTCTCTGCTTCCCAGGCCTCTCCCCGGGGCCCACCCTGCCCCCCCAAGGACAAAGCCAGCTCCCATGAAGAGCACTGGGTGCAAAAGCAGAAGCCAGGCCTCGGTCCCAGGCCTGGCTCCCACCAGCTCCGTGACTGCAGACAACGACTCAACCTCTCTGAGCGTGGAGTGTTTGGGTTGAAGATGAGGTGAGAGGGGAGCAGGCACGTGGGGTCCGTGCGTGGCCAGGACGCCAGGATGTGTTTCTTGGTCACTCTGCCTGTGCTTGGCGATCCCAGGAGGGAGTGACACTGGGGAGGTGGCAGGCTTAGTTCCAAGCTCCCCAATAGGCTCTCAGGTCGGTGGGGATCTGGGGTTGGGCAGCGTTCACTGCTGGGGACACTCAGTGGCTCCCGGGAAACCCTCCCTTGAGAAGGCAGAGAACAGAGCCCAGGCTGGAGGACGGAAGTCCCTGCGGCCCGGAGGGGCCAACCAGGCCCGGGAGAGCTACAGGGAGGAAGTGGGGCAGGAAGGCCCCTCTCTCCTGCTGTCTTTTGTCCTCCAGGAGGAGCGAGTCCGAGGGGTTCAAGAGACTGTTTTTCCAATCCATGGCGCCAGGCTCAGTTTGGAAATGACCTTTGGAGGGAACCAGGGCAATAAAGCTGGAACAGCCGAGGCACAGGAAAAAAGACACAAAGGCGAACAATGTGGGAGTCTCA
>NW_006204812.1:3986608-3990091 GCF_000334495.1 Tupaia belangeri chinensis
GGGAGCCGGGGTCCTGGGCGGCTGGGGAGGCCTCAGGCTCCAGGAGTCTGAACGGACAGGGATGGCCGGGCTCAGGCGGTGCCACCAAGGCAGGGCCACTATTGGGCAGGCTCCAGACCCTCCCCCTCCACTAGCCTGGACCTTGGCTGCACCCCACTTTTGCCAGGCCTTCCCCCCTTCTGCTGGGAGGGGAGCAGAGGTGGGGGAAGGCCTGACAAAGGAAGGATGCCGCCTCAGGAAGGGGTGCTGGAGAGACATCACACTTGGCTTCAGAAACAGCCATCTCCAGAGGCAAGCCTTGGGTGTGTGTGTGTGTGTGTGTGTGTGTGTGTGTTTCTTTCTTTCTTTTTTTAATTGCCAAAGAGAGACAGAAAGGGAGAAAGCACCCCCAGTGGGGTGTGGTCATGCCGCTATCCTTTGTCCTCCAGTTCTCCATCCTTTGAGAATTTGGGGCACGCTTACACATGTGCCTGGCATGTTTTTCAAGCCACCAGCGTCAAGATTCGAACCATGGCTGGCCACGTGGCTGACCCTTAAGCACTCAGATCCTGGGCCAGCCTGTCTTTTCTTTTATGAAGAGCAGAGCCTATTTAGCAAATGTCGAGCCCCTGCTGACGGGTCTCAGCTCTACCTCAGGCGAAAGATGGAGCGGGGCCTTGCCCCTCGAGGCCTGGCCCTCCCACTGACCCCCCTGCTCCCCGGCTCTGTCTTAACCTGGTTTGCTCACCTCTGTCACCGGGCACTCTGCAGTCCTTCCAGGCTCTCCCATGGCTCCCCAGGGCTTGTATCTGAGTCTGTCTATGACCTGGCCCCTGCTGTCTGAACACCCCTCAGACAGACAACACCTCTTCCGGCCATCGACCCCCGCCCTCAGCTTGGGTCACCCCCAGACATCCTTCATAGCAGTCCCAGGAGCACTGTGAGGTGACTAGACACTTACCCATCTTCCCCACCATCCTGAGTTCCTGCAGCTACAACGAAACCCCCTTCCTGTATTTGCCAGGGGGTACATGCCCTAACCGAAGACACAGAGATGGGGGAGAAAGCATCCCTGGTGGGGCGTGGCCATGCCGCAGTCTCTGTTCCTCCATTTCTCCATTTGGTTGGGATTTAGGCAGCCATGTACATGTGCCCAGTGTGTTTTTCAAGCTACTGAGTTCAGGATTCAAATCACACCCTTGGCCAAGTGGAATCCGGCCCCTTACCCACCAGGCCACAGCACTGACTCCCTCCTTCCTGTCTACGCTCCGAAGCCCAAGATCAGCCACACCAAGAGCAGGTGTCCAGAGAGCTTTGCTGGGTGCATGAGAGGGGAAAGAGCTCAAGTGTGACGACCTGGGGTGACCTTTAGAAGGTGGAGAAGTGGAAGAGAGGAGTTTTACCTGCCCTCTGAAGTTGGGAAAACTCACTTCCCGAATGTCACAACATGATGTTGTAATATGGAGCCGGAACCCCCACATTTTGCTGTCTCTGCCTAAAAAGAAGGCAAGTCTTTCTTTCAGTCACTGCCATGAGAGGCAGGTCCTGGGATAAGAGGAGCCCACTCTGGAGTGTCGAGAGCCCTGGAAGAGTTTGTGGCCAGGGAGCAGGGTGTGGGACGGACTCAGGTGGGGCTGAGCAGCAGGGTCAACTTGCAATGGGGCCAGAAAGCTCTGGGCAGTGCTGGGGGACAGGAAAGAGCTACTGCTTGTGTGTGTGTGCGTGTGTGTGTGTGTGTGTGTGTGTGTGTGTTTTGAGAGAGATTTTTGCTATAGGGCTCATGCGCTCACCAAAGAGACAAAGAGACAGAAAGTGAGAAATCATCCCTGGGGGGATGGCCATGCTATAATCCCTTCTCCTCTACTCTCCTCTCAGGATTTTAGGCATGCATGCACACGTGCCCAATGTGAGTATCACGCTGCCAGGTCCACGACTCAAACCATAATCAACCACATGGAAGTCCAGCGACATAACCATTACACTGTCTCCTGGTCCCAGAGGTACTGCTATTAATGACCACATCCAGGTGCTGATCCCAGAAAGGGAGACTGTGGAGGACGGGGACAGTACCACCAGCCTTACGTGTGGAGCAGGGCAAGGTTAGGGGAGATGTGGGGCCTGGGTTTCCCAGATGCCTGGCCTGTGGCATGTCCTCGGAATCCAACTGAGGGATGGAGACAGAGCTGGGCCAGTGGTTGGGAGACTTGCTGGGGTCCCTCGAGTTGATGGGTATAGGGGCATCAGAATGGGGTTCCTGGCCAGGAGAGGCATGCTCAGTGGAGTTGTTGGAGGACTTAGGGACAGGATAACCAAGTAAAATACAGGTTAAGTATGAATTTCAGATAAGTATTTGTTTTAATCTAAGTATATCCCAAATATGGCATGGGATATACTTAGACTTAGAACAAAGGATCTGCTGTTCACCTGCAGTTCAAAGTTAGCTGGGTGTCCTGTGTGTTTGACTCACCAAATTTGGCCATCCTCTTCAGGGTTGCCTGCTCCAAGAGGCAGCAGGTCCTGCAGATCCAATTCTAATAAACAGTTTCTAAAGCAAATAAAAGCCCAGCCGCTTGCATAGAAAAACAAAACGCGCCACTTCCTGAGAACACAGCATTGTCTGAAGGTGGAAGTCTGTGATTTTGAAGGAAAAAACAAAGTTTTCTTTTAAGGAAGTGTGAGTCATGGGTGAGCTGAATGTGTCTCTCTGGCTTTCGGTGGCGGGCGTGAACCCCCTTCCTCCCTCTCTCCCATGTGTCCGTTCATTCAGCTGCCCTTAGGCAGGGCCCAGGCTGGGATGGGCTGTGGTTGAGTCCTGCCTGAGGCCACTGTCAACCTCAATGACCATGCCACTCTCGGCCACCAGCCCCAGAGGCGCCTGATGTCAGCCCCTGACCCCACTGGCCCCAGAGAGTCTCCAACCACTGGCCACTGGGGAGCTCAAGGCATGGGCAGACGGTGGGCTAAGCCGAGGGCAGCCAAGAAGACATCTCGGGACACTGGGCTGGGCTTGGGGCTGGAGATGGAGACGGAGCTGGGGAGTCCCAGGGGGCCTGAGTTCTAGGCTCAGAACGGGGAGACGCTGCCTTGCCCTTCTGGCCCCACTGACGAGAGCTCTTTGAGTGAAGCGCCATGTCTGTGGCTCCTGCCCTGTGTCCAGTGCAGGGCCAGTCTCGGTGTGGGTACGTGAGAATGGCGTGTGGTCCAGGCCGGGGCTCCTCCAGCAGACCTGCTGTTGTAACGTGTACAGGGTGGTAGGGTCATGGCTGGCCTGGGAGCCTCCTGCTCCAGGCCTGCCTCCTCCTTTGTCCCCATGTCCAGTCCCCACATAGCAGCATGAGGCCCAGTTCAACCAGCAGGTTTGATCCCGTGGAAAACCCTGCAGGGGGGGCCCTGACCCACCTGATTGAACACGACAGTCCTATGACAGCCCAGAGCCCTGCACTCAGCCCCTCCCCATTCCTGGCCTGACCTGGCCCCAGACCCCACCCCACCCCTACCTCCCCA
>NW_006204812.1:4006880-4011163 GCF_000334495.1 Tupaia belangeri chinensis
CACCCTGTAAGGCTGCGAGGCCCTTCCCACGTGGCACTTCCTGTCTGTTCCTTTCCCTTTCAGGGATACACTGGAGTTTAGGGTTTTGCTGTCTGTCTCCATCAGGAGGGCAGGGGTTCCTACCTGCTTTGTTTGAGGCCGGCAGCTACCAAGACAGTCAGGGCACCCGAAGGAGAGAGTGGCCCTGAGGCACTAGCCCCCGCCCAGGAGAAGCAGTGAGGAGGGGCTGGGTGTTCCTGCCTGGGGCAGACTGTTCAAAGGAGGCCTGAGGAGCCCCTCATGGCCTCCAGGCTGGGGTGGAGGGAGCGCTAGTTATCCAACCTCTTGGGGGGCTGCTGTGTGAGTGACCATCAGTGGAAGTCCCCCTCTTCTCCTTCCTAATGCTGCTGCAAACCTGGGGCCAGGCCCGCTGGCATAGAAGGAACACTGGGTCCCAAGGATAGAGGCCCAGCCACCCCCAGGGTCTTGGGGGAGAGGGCAGGGCCACGCGTCAGAGAGTGACCTTCCTAGCTTCTAGGGTCAGTCCTCCTGGCACAAAGGCAGCCTCTCAGCCTCCTCTGTCTGCAGGAGCCTGGGGGCTGTCTGGTCCTGCGACATTCCAGGCATTCTTTGGGGTCCATGTGGCCCAGGGCTTGTCTGGGGGAAGTCTGCTTTGTGCTCCCGAGGAAGCAGCAGACTGAGCGCACCAGACCCTTTGTTTGGCCGCCAGCCCGAGTGCCTTCCACTGGCCCCACCGGCTGGCCTAGCTGACCAGGCGGGGCCAGGATGCAGGAGTGGGAGAGGGGCAGGGGTCCTTGCTGCCAGTGTCCTCCTGCTGGCCCCAGGCAGGCCAGGCCACAAGGCCCCGAGCTCTGCCCCTCATCCCAGAAGCAGAGTCTTAAATGGGATGTGGCTTGGCCTGTGGAGAGAGCTTGTACCCACGGTCATCCGCATCGGTTTGGACCCCGGCACTGCCACTTACTAAGAGGATGTGACCTTCTACGAATGATGCAGCACCCTCATTTTAAAGGCCACCCCCTCATCTTCAAAATGGACTAACGATCTTTTCCCTTGCCCCAGACTTTACACAATGCTCACCAGATCACGTTACCGAGAGATGAAACAAGTACACGCGACGGGGTCCGGGTGGTCTTGGCGCATGCAGGCACCCTGCACGTGTGAGTGTGACACTCAGGAGACTGAGGGGGAGACAGAGCGGGAAACTCGACCGCTGTTCTCGGGGGCTCACAGGGTAGAGAGGCAGAGAAGAGACCCAGGATGGAGAAAGGGAGATTCTGGGAACGCTACAGTTCAAACCACGCTTGCCGCTCGTGCACGACAAACCACCGTAGACAGGCGTGTGACGAAGGGACGCACAGCTGTTCTGCCACACGCAAAGCCAGGGGAGCGGGCAGCTCCTGCTGACTCCCAAGGACTCCCAGCTGTGCACTTCTGAAGGCAACATGAAGAGCAGGGGTCCCAGGTGCGTGACCTGCTCAGTGACTGGCTCGAGGGCATGACCAACTCATGGGATTTCTTTCTTTCTCTTTCTTTTCTTTTAGAGAGATTTCTTGTTACAGGGCATGGGCACTCGCCAGAGAAACAGAGACAGAAAACGAGAAATCACCCCTCAGGGGGGATGGACACTCCGCAATCCCTTCTCCTCTATTCTCCTCTTGGGATTTTGGGCATGCGCATACATGTGCCAGGTGTGAGTTTTAAGACACCAGGTCTTGGACTCAAACCATAGTCGACTACGTGGACATCCAGTGAGGTAACCATAGAAGTTATACTTTGGGGCTCCAACCTCCAATGTGACTGTATTTGGAGGTATGACCTCTGAGGAAGTGAGTAAGGTTAACTGAGGTCCTAAGGATGAGCCCTGAGCCAATAGGATTAGTGTCCTTCGAGAAGAGACACCAGAGAGCTCTCTCCCCGTGCCTTGTCTCTCTCCCTTTCTCTCTCATATGTGAAGACAGGAAGAGAAGGTGGCCTTCTATAAGCCAGGACGAGAGCCCTCACCAGAAACTGACCTTTCTGGACTCTGATCTAAAACTCACATGCTGCTGGACCAGCAGTTGGTGTAATGGCTATGTAGCTGGACCTCCATGTAGTCAACTGCAGTTCAAGTCCTGGACCTGGTGGCTTAAACTCACGCCGGGCATGCGTGCCCAAGATCCCAAGAGGATAATGGAGAAGGGATTGTGGTGTGGCCATTCCCCCTGGGGGGTGATTTCTTGCTTTCTGTCTCTCTGTCTCTCTCTGTCTTTCTGGTGAGCACATACGCTCTATAGCAAAAACCTCTCCAAAAAAAAAAAAATATATATATATATTAAAAAATTAAAACTCACATGCTTGGGAACTATAAGAAAGGAAAACTCTGTTCTTTAAGCCACCTAGTGTATGGTATTTCGTGGCTGGCGGCCTGAGGAGCTAAGGCATAGGAGAATTGGGTTTGACTTTTAGAAGCAGAGGAGAACATCCCATAACCACGAGTGCTGCCTCCCCCAGGAAGCCAGGAGACCCCGAGTTGAGGCTCCTGTCCTCCAACGCAGGCGTAACCGGGCAGGGAGGACACCACTGGCTCCACGGCTGAGGGCCTCACGAGGTTCACAAGACCTCACAAGACTTGAACACAGGAAAGGGTTTACACCAGGAGAGGGGAAGTGGGACTCTGGGGAGGACAAGGGATTGAAGAGGTGGGTGAAGGCTGTGGAGACAGGAGAAGGTAAAGGGAAAAGAAGGAGGAAGGTCTGCAGACGACTTCCCCCATGGGCCTGGAAGCTTCTCTGTGGGAGCTCCCAAATACACCTGCACCAAATGTATGCACACACGTGTGCGTGCGTGCGCGCACACACACACACACACACACACCTGTGTTCACCAGGGAGGACAGGAACAGCCCGGTTATCCCTACCCCATTATTTACAGCCATCAAACAATCACTCCAGGAACAAGCCACTTATACCCTGGCCAGGGTCCGATGTGCACTTCAAGGAAGGCAGAGGATGGACGCCTGCCACTGGCTAAAGAGGGACACAGTCCGCTCCGAACTCCAGTGAGAGGGAGTCGTGGTTAAGAAGTAAGTCTGCCCTCCAAGCCCGAGACTCCTGCCCCACAAACTGACCCCAGAGAGCCCTGGAGACCCTGCACGAGAGACTGGGTTAATGCCATAGGCCTGAGATTTGGAGTGAAGGATTTCAGACAAGCAGGTTTCTGCAATCATGTCTGAATTTCTGCCATTCCCATGGGTGGTAGGCTGCAGGAGAGACCAGAGGAAAAGGACCAGTTAGAAGGTGACAGGTGCCAGGGCCAGCAGATGGCGTAATGGTTACGTCACTGGACGCCTACGTAGTCAACTGCTGTTCAAGTCCCAGACCTGGTGGCTTAAAATGAATGGGAACTGTGTATTATGAAAAAAATATACACGGGGTCCAGAAGATGGTATAATGGTTACATTGATGAACTCCCACTTCGTCAACTGCTGCTCAAGTCTGGACCAGCGGCTTAAAACTTATGCCTGGCGCATGTGTGTGCATGGCCGAGGTCCCGAGAGGAGGATGGAGGAAAAGGGAGTGATTTCTCGCTTTCTCTCTCCAGTGAGCACACATGCCCTATAGCAAATCTCTCTCTCTAAAAGAAAAGAAAGTAGCAGAAGCCAGGTGAGAGGTTGCACAGGCGACTGGCAATGGGGATGGAGAGGAGGAGAGTCAGGGCATGCAAGGGGCTGGGATGAGCAGAGCTTGTGCCCGCAGCCCTGAACTGGTGAGCAGAGGCAGCCGCAGAGAGGAGGAGGGGGGGCAGAGCTGAAGGGGACCCCAGGTTTGTGGCTTGGACAGCTGGGTAGCAAAACACTGTTCAGAAAGCAGCATCGTTGGAGAAGAGGAGGATGAGTTCAGCTCTAGAAGGTTCCATGCTGGGGCTTGTGAACTGTGCAGGTGGAGTCGTCCAGAGGGCAGAAGCTGCACTGGTCCGAGCCCTGCAGGAGCAGTGGAGAGGGAGGCCGAGGTCTGGGACCCCCTGTGCTGTGCGTGTCCTCACTGAAGACCACGTTTTGGGGGGCCAGCAGGGGGCATGATGGTTAAGGCGTTGGACACTCCCACAGGGCCGACCACGGTTCCAGTCCCAGACCTGGCGGCTTGCTTTCTCACCTTCTCTCTCTCTCTCTGTCTCTCTCTGGTCAAATTAAAATGAATGAATGAATAAATAAAATTAAATAAATATTTTTTTAAAAAAAGAAAAGAAAATCATGCTGTAGTTCCCTGAGGTTTCTCGGATCCCCTCTCTGTAGAAAGGGGAGATCC
>NW_006204812.1:4012022-4013209 GCF_000334495.1 Tupaia belangeri chinensis
CGAGTTGAGGCCCCTGTCCTCCAACGCAGGCGTAACCGGGCAGGGAGGACACCACTGGCTCCACGGCTGAGGGCCTCACGAGGTTCACAAGACCTCACAAGACTTGAACACAGGAAAGGGTTTACACCAGGAGAGGGGAAGTGGGACTCTGGGGAGGACAAGGGATTGAAGAGGTGGGTGAAGGCTGTGGAGACAGGAGAAGGTAAAGGGAAAAGAAGGAGGAAGGTCTGCAGACGACTTCCCCCATGGGCCTGGAAGCTTCTCTGTGGGAGCTCCCAAATACACCTGCACCAAATGTATGCACACACGTGTGCGTGCGTGCGCGCACACACACACACACACACACACCTGTGTTCACCAGGGAGGACAGGAACAGCCCGGTTATCCCTACCCCATTATTTACAGCCATCAAACAATCACTCCAGGAACAAGCCACTTATACCCTGGCCAGGGTCCGATGTGCACTTCAAGGAAGGCAGAGGATGGCCCCCTGCCACTGGCTAAAGAGGGACACAGTCCGCTCCGAACTCCAGTGAGAGGGAGTCGTGGTTAAGAAGTAAGTCTGCCCTCCAAGCCCGAGACTCCTGCCCCACAAACTGACCCCAGAGAGCCCTGGAGACCCTGCACGAGAGACTGGGTTAATGCCATAGGCCTGAGATTTGGAGTGAAGGATTTCAGACAAGCAGGTTTCTGCAATCATGTCTGAATTTCTGCCATTCCCATGGGTGGTAGGCTGCAGGAGAGACCAGAGGAAAAGGACCAGTTAGAAGGTGACAGGTGCCAGGGCCAGCAGATGGCGTAATGGTTACGTCACTGGACGCCTACGTAGTCAACTGCTGTTCAAGTCCCAGACCTGGTGGCTTAAAATGAATGGGAACTGTGTATTATGAAAAAAATATACACGGGGTCCAGAAGATGGTATAATGGTTACATTGATGAACTCCCACTTCGTCAACTGCTGCTCAAGTCTGGACCAGCGGCTTAAAACTTATGCCTGGCGCATGTGTGTGCATGGCCGAGGTCCCGAGAGGAGGATGGAGGAAAAGGGAGTGATTTCTCGCTTTCTCTCTCCAGTGAGCACACATGCCCTATAGCAAATCTCTCTCTCTAAAAGAAAAGAAAGTAGCAGATGCCAGGGGAGAGGTTGCACAGGCGACTGGCAATGGGGATGGAGGGGAGGAGAGTCA
>NW_006204812.1:4013526-4042576 GCF_000334495.1 Tupaia belangeri chinensis
AAAAAAAAATGCTGGGCTAGCAGGTGGCGTGGTGGTTAAGGTGCTGGACTCCCACAAGGCCGACCACGGTTCCAGTCCCAGACCTGGGGGCTTGCTTTCTCACCTTCTCTCTCTCTCTCTGTCTCTCTCTGGTCAAATTAAAATGAATGAATGAATAAATAAAATTAAATAAATATTTTTTTAAAAAAAGAAAAGAAAATCATGCTGTAGTTCCCTGAGGTTTCTCGGATCCCCTCTCTGTAGCAAGGGGTGATGCTCCTCTGCTCTGATTCACACCTCAGCATCTGCAGACCTTAGAGGAGGCCTGGAGGGCACCGCCTGCCTCACTGCGTCTCCGACTCCACCCAGCCTACATGGTACCCACTCATCCTGGTGTGGGAGGAAGGCATTAAGTGTGGCCAATACCCCGCTCTGAGTCCTGGCAGTGGAAGTCCTGCCCCGGAGAGCCCACTCCAACCCTACATTGCATCTCCAGCTCAGCCAAGGTCTGGGCCCATAACACGCCTCTCAATACACAAAAAGAAAGACTTTCTGGAACTAGGAAAAGAGTCAAGCGACAGAGAGTAAAGAAGCATCTAAGGAGGGTCAGTCAGCCTGGGACCCAGCAGCCCCAAGGGAGCCAAGGGCTGGGGCCGGGGCCTGCGGACACAAAGCTGGTTTCTGTCCCCCAGGATGAAGGCTCTGTGAGACTCACAGCTGTCCTCCTGCAGTGGGCTGCCTGAGAGGTGGTGAGCCCCCCATCACCAGGGGGAGCCCACGCTGGAACTGGAACTGGAGCCGCAGTTAGGTAGTGGGGCGTCCAGTGTGAGGAAGGGCGGGACGAGCCTAGCCCTCACGTCCTTTATTCTCCCAGATAGAATATTTCTAGGAACCTCCAGAAGGGCAGGAGCAGTCTCCATTGTCCATTATGGGCTTTTCCTCCCAGGGATCCCTCCCTTCCTGCTCCAGTTCCCCTGCCCCGGGTCCCTCCCAGCTAATTAGCAGTGTTCTAAATGTGCACCGAGTCACACGTGTCACTGCCAGGTGAGACCTAGTCCAGGTGGTTCCAGAGGCCAGAGCTTCTCAAACTTTGAAGGCTGGAAGAGCTGCTTGGGGTCTGACTGAGCAAATCTAGGCCAGGCCTAGGTTCTGCATGTCCAGCAAGCCCGAGGTGATGCCGATACTGCTGGTTCCTGGACCACACTTGAGAGACAAGGAGTGGCTACCTGTGAGACCCGTCAGTTTTCTAGCACAGAAGTGACAAGGGGCCGGCAGATGGCATAGTGGTTAAGGTGTTGGACTCCCACATGGTCAACTGCAGTTCAAGTCCTGGACCTGGTGACTTGCTTTTTCACTTTCCCTCTCTTTCTCTCTCTGTCTTGATCTCTCTCTGATTAAATTAAATTACAATAATAATAATAAATAAATAAAATTAAAATATATAATTCTAAAAAAAAAAAAGGAATGGGTGAGTTCTAAGAGGCACTCTTATCTCAGAGGCCTTCCCTGGTCTCCCCTGCTTGAGAAGCATAAAGCCGTGATAGGATGCGCCTGCACCGGGAGGGCAGCTCCACCACAGCCGGGGCCCTCGTGTGACCTCCCCTACCCACACTCACCCCCGGTGAGCTGCTTTTGCCTATAGGAGCTACTTTTTAAGTCTGCAGTGGCAGGGTGGGGACAGACCCCACCCACAACCATTGACGAGGCAACAGCACAGTGCTCTAGCGGGCTGACCCACGTGGGACGGCTCCAGGCTCATGTCTGGAGACCTCCCTGAACATGCCACGTGCTCTCATGCCCTCGATCCAGGGCTGGCGGAAGCTGGGATGGACCATGTCACAAACACCTTGCTGGGTGTACCTGTCTCTCTGTCTCCATCTGTCTCTCAGACTCGTGGAGAAAGAATGAATTAATACTTAAGAAATCTGTAGGGTGGCTGGAACCCTCTCAGAGCGGGGCTCACTCTGGGGGCCAGGCCAGCCCAGTCCATGTCAGCCTGGGGCTCTGGACTGCAGGACCTCCTTCCTCTCTACCCCATCTGGCCACAGAGACTGTGGCCTAGAGAGTCTTTTCCTGGAAACTAGGTCTCGGCCTGTGGCCCGCCCTCTACAGGCCTCAGTTCCCCATCTGTAAAATGTGGGTGAACAGAGCTTCTCTTAGCACCACCTGGCTCCGTGCCCACTGATTCTGGCCTCTGGGGTTCAGAGCAGGTGAGGACGGGGACGTGGAGGAGAAGTGGGAATGAAAAGTGGCCTCAAGGCCCAGGCAGGGCAGGGCAGGCCGGCTCCACCAGGGTGCCCACGCCTCCCAGCCTCCCTCTGCACTGGGGCTTCTCAGATATTTTTAGGAAGGTTGGCGCCTCCTGGGCTGTGATTCATTAATGCAGCTGACAAAGGATCAGCATCTTTGGAAACGGCAGTGGGAAGTTGAGAAGTTCCCAGTGGTGCTGAGTGTGTGTCGGGAGGGGGCTAGAGATGAGGGTACGAGTGGGCAAGTATTGAGGAGAGGAAAAGCCAGTGCTTCCGCACTCACACCACGCAGCGCCGCTCCTCCGACGCCAGATGGCCGAGGGCTGTTTCCCAGCACCAAACGTCCCCCGCAGACGTCAGCCCGGCACCCTGCAATCCCACCCAGTCTGACACCGGCTACTGGGAGAAAGCACCAGACCCCGCAGGTCAAGCGCCCAGTGCCCCTGGCCTCCCGTGCCAATTGCTAGCCTCAGGCTGTGACCTGTGCTTCCTACAGACAGGCTATCGACGCGGGGATTTCATGACGCCCTCTGTGGACTCGATCAATTTGCTAGAGCAAGTTTTAGAACTCAGGGAAAGGCTTTACTCATTTATTATACGGTTTATCCGTTCATTACAAAGGATGTCACGGGCACAGCAAAAAGTACCTGGAAAACTGGGATTAAAGGACCTCTGTATTTTGGTACCGAATTTGTTCAAGTCCATGCACGGTTTGCTCATAACACGCGTAAGCGTCCCATACCCAGGCCAGCCAGGAGAAAGGAACGCACTCTGTGGGTACACCGCGGTGGTCAGTGTGGGAGGCCCCTAACCCGGTCCTACCCGCTTTTCACGGAGGCTTCACTACACAGGCATGGCTGAGTACCTCATCAGCCATGGCATCACTGGGACCTTTGACCCCTCTCTCCACCGCGGGCAGGATTGAAGGTCTCAACCCTCTGATTGTATCTTGGTCTCTCTGGTGTGCTGAAGTTAGCAGGGGCAGTCACGGCCCATCTCATTAGCATACAAAAGACACTCTGATCACTCTCCAGATTACAAAGGTCAGAGGTTCTGGTTTTGAGGCTGAGTGCCAGCCGCCAGGAGCAGCCAGAAATATGTAATAAGAAATTCGCATATTTCTTATTACATCACAGTGTCACAGCAGGGCTGCTGGGTGTGGGGGGGTGCCTTTTAAGAGAAAGTGGCAGGGATGGCAGATGGCAGGATGGTTATATAGCTGGACTCTCACGTAGTCAACCATGGTTCGAGTCCTGGACCTGCTGTCTTAAAACTCACGCTGGGTGTATGTGCGCGTGCTCAAAATCACTAGAGGAGAATGGAGGAGCAGGGACTGTGGTGTGGACACCCACTCCAGGAGGTGATGATCTCTTGCTTTTTCTTTCTCTGTCTCTCCAAGCAAGTTCACGTGACCCATAGCAAAACAAAACAAATACTCTTTATTTTTTTAAATAAATAATTATTTTATTTCACTTTATTTATTATTACTTTCCAGTTCAAGCAGAGAGAAACAGAGAGGGAAAGCGAGAAAGCAAGCCGCGAGGTCCAGGACTTGAACCACGGTCGGCCATGTGGGAGTCTAACGCCTTTAACCACCACACCACCTGCTGGCCCCCAAAACAATACTCTTTAAAAAAAATAAAAAAGAGAGAGAGAGGCTTGGTGCTCAGGGCAGGATTGTTCAGCCATGACAAAGCAGGGTCACCTCCGAGTGTCCTTCTGGAAAGATGCTCGAGGGCACTTGCATGTCTGTGTGTCTGTGTCTGTGAGTCTATGTGGCGAGAGTGAAGGAAGGGCGCCCCACCACCAGGGTCGTTTTTGCTCAATCTGTTAGAGTGCTGTGGCCAGGCCCTCGCACGTGGCCCGTGATTACTCTTACTCATTTACCCAGTTGTTCTGCTCTGTGCTCTGGGCACTGCTGTCAGGCCCTGCGCCGGGTACTGGGGTGGAGGGGAACAGAGACATGCCTGCCCTCGGCGCTCTGAGTGCTGGGAGACAGGGACCCCATGTGGGCAGCTCTGACAGCAGGAGGGTGCAGGTGCCACAGGAGAGGGCTGGGAGACCCTGGCAGAGCAGGCACCGCAGACCTGCGAGTGAGGAAGGACCAGGGGACTCCTGGGCACCAGCACAGAGCCATGATGAGACTGGGCCTGTGTAGACAGATGGCACGGAGGAGTCAGAGCGGGTCCAGGCCTGGGGAGACCGGGAACACAGGCGGGGGCCAGGTGGGCAGGGTGTCCTGGCTGACCTCTCTGGGTTTACAGCCACCTCTGCCTCCAGCCAAACATGCCCTATCCTTGTGGGGACTGGAGGGCTTCAGTCCCCAACCTGGCACAGGCCCACAGTCCCGGGATCCACGGCCACTCTCTCTCCCTCCTGCCACCTTCACACCACCTCCCCCCAGTGCTGCCGGGGCTCGTGGTGCCCAGGAATGGAAGAGAAGGGCGCCCTGTGCTGCCCTCCATGGGGCACCTCCACGCTTGCACCTCCCACAGGGGCAGTGGGATAAGGGTAAGAGCCAGGCTTGAGAGCCAGGAGCCTGGTTCTGCTTTGACTGCAGTATTTTCACTGTGTGACCTTGGCTGAGTACTTTCACCTTCCCCGGCCTCGGTTTCCTCCTTGGCCAGACGAACAGGTACATGCTAGCGTTTCTTGCCAGCCCACCTCACTGTTAACACAAAGGAGGTCAAGGCATTTGATAAACGCTGAAACCCTTGTCTGTTCTCAGTATTGCTTCAGGGCGCTGTCACCAGGGGATGTCCGATGCACAGATCACCCCGCATCTGGCCCATCATGGCCACCTGAGAAGGCCACTTCAACTTTATCTAACCTGCCCCTTCCCACAGGGCTCTCGCTGACATAGACCCAGCACTCGGCCAGGAACGGAAGGCTGTTCCCAGGCCTGGTTGCAGCCCAGATCCTGCCACCTGCAGACGGAACTGTGGGCCTGGCCGTTTCCTGGCCCTAAGCCCGAGACACTCGGCATGTGGTCTCAGCAGCCTGTGACATCCCTGAGCTAGATGAGAACTTCAGAACCTCTGCACCTGGCACAGAAAGCTGGCGTCCTCCTCAGGGTTCCGGAAACCTGCACAGCACCTGCCCGCCTCCCTCTGCCCTTGCCGACCTTCCACAGGGGGCCAGCGCCCTTCAGGTAGGCATGTGACTCTAGGTGGCTCAGGAAGCATGCTTACCTAGCGATGTGCATGCGCAGAACTCTCTGGGTGACATGGCAAAGGGCTCCCCGGTGTCTTATGGTGACTTCCTGGAAAATGCAAAGAGGACGATACTGAACGCATGGGTCAACCAGAGTGAAGGAATTATAGCCTGAAAGTGGCCCAGGACGGATTAGAACGGAGATTCTCTATGGAGGAAAGGGCAGGGCAGGGAGCTCGGCCCTCATCATTCCAAGTTCCAGAAAGAGAAAACCTAGGAAATGGAAAAAAGGGAAAAAAGTCTTCGTTTGTTACTGCACTGCTAACAGGAATACCTGAGCTAGGGTGAGTTTCCCAAAGAAACAGAAGTCTATTTAGCTCATGGTTTTGCTGTCTGAGGTCTAGGGACGAGGTTCTCGTGAGGCTGCGGTGACAGACGGCAGGATCTTGCTTGTAAGTTTCTGCTTACCATGGTCTCCTTTTCCTGCTAATAAACCCACGGGCGTGTCCTACGTACAAAAGGAAAAGAGAATTTTAAAAGGAAGAAAATTGCAATGACGACACCCTGTCAGCGATACCTCCCCTCGTTAATATATATAAAATAATTCATAGTAATAGCAATAAAGACATGCCATGGAGTAGAGACCGTGCGATCAGCCCAGTGTGGTGCCCTGAAAAGAAACTCCAGCCGGGAGGTTGCACGGGAACCCAGAAAGCCAACTTAACCCCTCCACAGTGCTTAAAAATCTGGATGATTTTAAGAATATGGAAAAGAAGTGTGTGTTTCTTCTTTGAATGAGAAAAAAAAAAAAAGGCAAAATAAAACACATCAGGAAAAAGACAGCCATGGTCCACAAAAGTACCAGGTAAACGCAGCAGCTACGGGGCTTGAGAAACCAGTGGCATGTACCACAGGAAGCCCTCTGACCCCAGGGTCCCAAGGTCCTTGTTCTTCTTCAAACCGCCAGGATTAGTGACTTGAGAATGCCTCTGGAAGAGGCCAGCTTAGACAGTGTTCACATAGTCTTAGTGTTAAAACAGCCGTGTTGAAATCGACCTGTAGACAAAGCCCCCGAAATCATAGCTTACAAATGCTGTAACCTCGAGAATGTAAAAGGATTTACACACACACACACACACACACACACACACACACACACGCACACACACACAGATATATTCTTTTGTGTGTGTGTTCTCTGGAGAGACAGGCAGAAAGAGAGAAATCACCCCTCGGGAGAGATGGCCACACCACAATCCCCTCCCCTCCATTCTCTTCTTGGGATTTTTGAGCACGTATGCACATGTGGCTGTCATGAATTTCAAGCCATCAGGTCTGGAACTCGAACAATGGTCGACCATGTGGGAGTCTAACGCCTTAATCACTATGCCACCTGCTAGCCCCAAATAATATACTTGAGAAAGTGTAGGAATCGATCATGTAAGACAAGTCAGAATGTCAAAACTCAGTTGAGAAGCGGAAACCTTTTCTTCCTACCTACCTACCTGGTGGATGTCAGGAGATATTGTGCAAAGCCGATGGAACAGAATGTCGCGAGATTTAGGCTAATTACTAAGGTGGGAAGGATTACTAATAGAAGAACTAAAACAATGTCACAAAACTAGAAGAAGAACAGAAAGCAAAGTGAGGAAGAAGAACCCTAAATTTATTGATTTCACAGCAGGAAGTCAATACATACTGTCCAAAGTTAACAAACCATGAAATCAAGGTCTAACCACATCTAGAACCACGGTACTAACCGCCAGAACCGTCAACAGGAATGGTTAGGTTGGTTCCTTCTGGTCAGTGGGAGTGAGCGTAATCAAAGACTGACTGGTTTTAATTCCATTCTCTATCCTTTGCATGTGCCTGTAGAATTCTTACCATTGAGACCAGCAGATGGTTTAAGGGTTATGTCACTGGATTCCCACGTAGTTGACAATGGTTCAAGTCCCAAACCCAATGGCTTAAAACTCATGCCAAGAAGGTGTGTGTGCATGCCCAAGATCTGGAGAGGAGAATGGAGGAGAAGGGAATGCTGCACAGTCAACCCCCTGGGAGGTGATTTCCTGCTTTCTGTCTCTCTGTTTCTCCAGCAAGCTCATGCACCCTATAGCAAGTCTCTCTCTCTCTCTAAAAAAAGAACTTTCACCATTAACACATTGTTGTGACTTATTTAAGACGCTTACAGAGGAAGAACTGAGGGAAGATAATGGGAAGGGTCTGGGTGGGTGGTCAGGCATTTATTTATGCAGCAGTGGGGTGGGGAAGAAGGTGGGAACTGAATTGTTCCTTTAAATTGTTCCTCTCCTCTCCTGTGGGCACGCAAGGAAGATCCTGAAATGCGGCAGGCCCATCACAATATACCCAGGTCAGCACTCACAGTAGGTAACACAAAGAATTTTCTTAAGTGGATAAAAGAAAAAGAGCTGGATAGTGCTCGCTCTTGTCACACAGAGAAGGAAGGAAGGAAGAGGCAGAGAGGGAGGAGGAGGAGGAAAGAAGGAAGTTCACCCTGTGTAAACTCGAGGCTTCCCAAAAGGCCAGTTACGCTTCTCTCCGGGGCCTTTGCCTGAACAGGGTCCTCGGGGTGGTGAAGGCACCCGGCTCCATTCTGCCATCTTCAGGATGGCTGCTCTGATCAGCAGGGCTGGCCTCACTGGGCCCGTGCAGTTATCGGGCCTCCCTTTGGTAACACTCTGCGCTCACCATCTCGTTATAAATAATGTCTGAACGAGGGGCCCCGCCATTTCACCTTCCTCTGGGCCCAAGTTATACAGCCGGTACATTCTAGACCTGGCCTCACAGTCACCATGCTGCATCTTAGCCGTGGCCCCTGCCCTGGCCTTGGGCTCACCACAGAGGTGCAAACCCAAATCAAAGAGAGGCCTTGATTTCCAGCAGCTCCCAGCCCAGAAGGAGGAAAAAGTCAAGAAAAGCTTGGATGGACACGACAGCACAGCGAGCTCACTGGGACAGTGGGTGTGAACACGATCGTGCTTACACCGTGAGGGCAACAAGACGTAGAGGCTGTTAGCCCTGTAGGCCCTTGATGGGTACCTGACATGTCACAGGCCGAGGCAGGGACCGCGTGTGAGGACAGGGAGTGAGGATACTCCCGAGAGCCCAGGGAAGGCTTCCATGCTCCTGCCACACAGCATGTTGGGCTGGGAGAAGCCAGGGGCAGCTGCAGTGAGACAGGGCCAGGCTAGAGGGGTGTAGCTCTGACCTGAGGCTGTGGGTTCTCAGCAGGGGGAGGAATGGGCCCCTGTGCTCGAAGGTCCTGTAAGGTAGGTTTCGAGAATGGATCAAGGGGGAAGACTCAGGTTAAGCATTCTCGGCTCATGCAGAGAAGGCAAGGCACCTTCTCGGACCCTGACCAAGTGCTTCGTAAGTTTGCAGTGTCTATAGGACAGTGACGTATGTGTATCAGTCTGTGTTTTCCCGTGCCTGCCACAGGGTGTTCACGTGTGCATGAATGTGCGTGGGGCGTGTGTGGCAGGCAGTCTGGGGGGAGGTGTGACAGGGACGTGCGTGTCAGCAGGTGGCTCTCACGGGTCGCTCATCTTTCTGCACATCTCAGAGGGGGTCACGTGAGGATTAGAGGGTTCCCGCATCCGGAGGAAAGGTGTTTCAGAGCTTGTACATATTGGGGAAAAACAGCCTGTGGTGGTTTGAGTCTGAATGAGAACATGATGAGCCTGTCTTTAAGGTGGGACTGTCCCAGCTGTTCACATTGAAAGACAAGAAAGAGACGGGACTAAGAAACAGGAGGGACAGGTGCCCCCTCCTCCGCCCGCCCGCATGGGCTCTGGGGGACCCCTGGGTGCTGTAAGGTCTAGGAGGACTGACTCCGTGTCCTCAGTCGGCTGCCTGTCGAGGGCCATCAGAGGCAGGATGGACTCTACAAGGGGCCCCTGCTTTGTGGGACAGAAGCTTCTTCCCCGCCCCATCTTAAACCCACTGACTTCTGCAACATCCCAAACTTGTATCAATGCCTAAGCCAATTGGATCAGGCTCCTAGACTAAGCCCCAGCTTAGCCCTAGCTTTTATTTAAAAAATCTACTCTGGTGTTTATTCTCTGGGGGCAGCGTTTAAAAACCTCTACGAGACCAATGATCCTTTCTTAGCCAAAGCAAATGAGCGAGGGCGTTCATGCACTGCCCTCGCTCGGGCTCCAACAGGAGTTTCCAATCACTTTGTTCTCATTGCTGGTCCTGCCGACTTGCTGGAGGGGAGAGGCTGGGTGGGAAAGAACCAGTACCCGAGAATCACCCTCTAAACGCGGCAGAGCTGGGGGTTTGCCTCCCTCATCTTTTCCGAGTCCCCTCCCATTGCCTGTGGCCAGTGCTAGTGTCCCCATGTGAGAGGAGAACCTGGGGACCCGAGGAGCTTGGCCCCTGGTCGGGTTCACGCAGAGGCAGAATCCGGCATGGAAAGAGACGGTGAGGGGAGACTCAGGAGGTGAGGAGGGGACCCCTGTACCAGTGGCACCAGCCTGCAGAGAAAACTGCAACGGCACCAAGAGGCTTTTCAGCATTGGGGCTTGTACCCAAACCAAAGCTTGGTGAAAGGAGACTGGTAAGAGGAGGGTGAGGGAGGGTTTTGAGAGCTAGACTAACTGGAGTCCAAAGCCCTGCCCTGCAATGGATTGAGCCCGAAGCCCCTTGAGGCTATAAACACAATGACACATTTATATCCCTCTGCGTCAGCCCCAGGGGCTAGCGGTCACACTGCCCCCATTCCTACACCCACCTTAACTCGGCAGACAATCCACCTTGGCTGTTCAGCCTAAGGCCCAGCTGAGGGAGTCTCCCCACAGACAATGGCCTGGTGGCCTCCTCCAGCTTCTCCCAGCCTCTCTTATTAACATTCAGGCAGCTCCTCGCTCCATTCATCGAAAGCCACAGAGGAGTTGAGATCTGATCTAGCCTGGCTAAGCTGCATTAAAATCAATTAAAAATGAGAGATAAGCCTCTCTTTTCCTACTGAAAAAATCCACAAGAGCCAGAGAAAGACACACACACTGCCCCATCAATCACTCCAGCCTCTGCTTTCCCCGACTCCCCACCCCCACACCCATCCCCGCCCCCCAAACAGCTGCGGGAGGAGCAGAAGGAGTGGAAGGGCTTTCTGCAACAGGGCTAGAGCCAGCGGCTCTCGGCAACAGGGCTAGAGCCAGCGGCTCCCAGGCTGAGCCTCAGCTGCCAGCAGGATGTGCCTGCGACCCTGCAGCCAGCCGGGCAGCCTGGCAGTCTGACCGCAGCTGGGGTGAGCAGAGAGCAGCTGGGGAGAAGTCCAGAAGCCTGGAGCCATTTCCAGAAGCCTGGCAATGACTCCTCTTTCACTCCTGGTCCCAGAACTTAGACTTGAGGGAAACTCCCTACCCCAGGCTTATCCTAACTGCGAAAGCTGGGGAGAAACTGGCTTCCCTCCTGTTCCTCTTCAGAGATTTTGGACTGCTGTGGTAATCCCCACACAACTGCACTTTCTGATGTTTCCAAAGAACACTGGTGTGTGTGTGTGCATGTGTGTGTGTGAGAGGTGCCGGGCCTGCGCCCACACACGGCCTCGCGCGTTAGCAAGCATGGAGTAAAAACATTTGCTGAACGGAGAAGACGTAGAAGAGGCGCAGCGCTTTTCCACCTATCTCAACCAGTCGGGCAGACATTTGGTGTCTACTTCGGGGCTTTTGATATCAACGTTATCCACTTAATGTTTTCATGATTTATTTAACTGGTAACTGAGTCTCTAAAAGGCCTAACACACTGAGAAAGTGTTCTTTCATCTAGGTGCACCCAGTGCTAGTACAGTGTCAATCCCAGGATGGCAGGCTGCCTGGAGGAGGTGGGCTTGACTTCAGCCTGGGAAGATGAGTGGACTTGTGTAGCCAGGCTGGAGGGGAGAATATAAAAGATCTCGATTGCCAGGGAGAGGTGCCTAGACCTCCTCTGTGTGGGTCACTCCTGCCTACACCACACATGGCCATCCCATCCCCAAATGACGACCTCGTCCTCTCCTCTGGGTCAGGGTGACCTACAGAGTGGTTTCCCAGACAATGAGAGTGTTTTGATCTGGGGCCGCTGGGATTTTATTGGGCATTGCACTTAGAACATGACTCTTCCCAGAAATTTGTAGGAGGATGTTGACTCAACTGCAAAATGGTTTCAAGCAATTGGAGCACTTTGCAATTCATCCCATTAGGAGCTTAAGCTGTCGTGCAGTTTTTAAATTACAATCGCAGGGGCCAGCAGGTGGCGTGGTGGTTAAGGTGCTGTTCTCCCATATGGCCAACTATGGTTCAAGTCCTGGACATGGTGACTTGCTTTCTCACTTTCTCTCTCTCTCTCTCTCTCTCACTCTCCTCTCTCTCTTGTAAGCACATGTGTTATACAGCAGGTTTAAAAATAGTAATAATAAAAATAAATAAAGTTAAATAATTCTTTTAAAAAATTACAATCGCAAAAGTTGAGGCCTCAGGGATGGCCCCTCTGGACCAAAGATAACCTGACAGACTCGAGCACGTAGGATGAAGTTCTTGTAGGAAAGACGCACCTGCTTCTCTCGGTACAGGTGTGTGAGGAACCAGCCAGCTGAAAACGAGACTGTCAGTTGTTGGAGTTCAAGCTCTGATTGTTTTTGGGTGATTCAGAGAAAACTGCCAACTGACTGAGGCGCTCAAACGTCAGGGCCGCACGGGCTGTATCTGAGGTAAGCGCAGCAGGAAAGAGCCTTACCACCAGCTCCGAGGTCAGGTGGGGGCTCTTCCGGCAACTCACTGTGTGACTCGGAAGCCCACGTCATTCATTTATACATTCTGCAAGTATGTATTGTTGTCTTCCAAGACCTTGTGATGGGGAGATTATTAAAATATTGAATGTCCTCGGCAACAGTCGATCAGAACGAGAATCTGATCTTCAGAATCGTCACCGCCTGGGAAGGCCCAGTACATTCTGGTTTGCACAGGCGTGAGCTCAGCCCTGGCCCACTGATACAGCCAGTGGCATGAGAGTCAGCTTGCCTTCTAGTGGCCTTGGTGACAGGGGCCAGCGAGGGCTTCCCAGAAGAGATGCTTTCAAACTAAATCCTGCAGGGGGGAAGGGGGTGGAGGCAGGTGTTTTAGGCACCAGCAGAGTGCAGGGTGGGCTCCATTTATATAAAGTCCTGTAAGCAAGAGAGCCCCCAAGGACTTCAGAAACCTCCCAATAGCTGAGTGAGACTGATACGGAAGGGACCAGACACAGGGGACCTGTCATAACTTAATAATGATTTAGGGTTTAATACTTCAAGATGAGTTGATGCACCTGAAAGCTTTTAATCAGGGAGAGCGCGCGAGAGAATCAAACCGTCTAGTGTTTTTGGGAGCTCAACATCTATACTCTAGTCAACAGGTGAGTGTAAAGGGGCAGAGAGAAGGCGACCAGAGACTCCCCGAGTGAGATGACAAGCCAGCATTTAGAAAGCAATTGCTCTCAGGTCTATTTGGTGTGTACAGGGATATGGGGCCTACCAACGTTTGCCATTTTTCAGCCTGTGAATGAGAAGCGATGCTTCTTTGTACGTTCCAGCCCGAGCTAACGGCTTCATGAACACCACCACGAGGGTGTTAAGCGGGCTCTCCCTGGCTGGGCCTTTCCTGTCGGCAGAACCTGACTCTAGCACAGCTGTGCTGCCCTGTGGCATCTTGTTCCTGACAGCTGCAAATGCAAGAGGGGTCTGAAGAGGACTCCAGAGAGTTAAGGGGCCTCCTTATGTCTAGGTCAAGAGTTCTCGAGGTTGGTCTCTGGAGTCTTATTTTATCCTCTTAAAAATCACTGAGGGCCAAGTGGTTAAGTGCAGTACATAGGGAAGCAGATTCCACATGGCCAATTGTGGCTCAAACCCCAGCCCTAGTGGCTTAAAGAAACATGCAGAGGGGCCAGCATGTGGCATGATGGTTAAGGCACTGCACTTCCATGTAACCAACTGTTGTTCGAGTCCTGGACCTGGCAGCTTGCTTACTCTCTTTCCTTCTCTGTCCATCTCTCTCTGGTGAGCACAAGCGTCCTAAAGCAAATTAGAAAATAATAAAAATAAATTGAATTAATAATTACTTCAAAAAAATTTAAAAAGAAACATGCTGAGTACATGTGTGTACATGCCCAAGTTTCTGAAAGAATGGAGAAACAGAAAAGGGATTGCAGCATGACCTTGCCCCATTGGGGGTGTTTTCTCTCTCCCTTTGACAAGTACACACGCTCTTTGGCAGTAAATACAATAAGTAATAAACAGGTTCATTGTAATATCATTAATAATAAACCATGAAAACAGTAATGCCGATAAATTCTTTGAAGCATTCAAAAACATCGAAGACCTAAGGGCCTGTAAGAGCCTTTAAGTGGGCTGCATCCATCAACATTAACCATATTAGAAATTAAAGCTGACAAATTTTAATTATTAATTTATCGAAAACAATAATAATAAGCCTATTTTATGTTAATAAGAGCAATTTATTTGAATTAAAATGACTATTTTCCTAAACAAAAAGATCTAGTGAAAATGTAGCATTGTTTACAGTTTTGCAAATCTCTTTAATGTCTGGTTAAGACAGCTGGATTCTCATATCTGCTTCTGCCTTCAATCTGCTGCAATGTTACATGCCATGTGGGTTCTAAAACACACCGCCTTACGAAGTTCTTCCATATGTATGAGAAAATGAGAATTAAAAGGGCAACGAAAAACCATGCTCTGGTCTTAGTATCATTATGAAAGTTGTTTAACCTTGTGGACTTCTTTTTTTTTAATATATTATTTATTTTTTAATTTTTAAAAAATTTATTCATTCATGTATTTTTTTTAAATTTGACCAGAGAGAGACAGAGGGTGAGAGTGAGAGAGAGAAGAAGTGAGAAAGCAAGCCACTAGGTTCAGGACTCGAACCCTGGTCAGCCATGTGGGAGTGTCCAGCACCTTAACCACCACGCCACCTGCTGGTCCCAACCTTGTGGACTTTTGAAAAGGTTTCAGGACCCCACAGAGAATGTCACTCTAGGCCTTCTCTGACAGACCTGCCCATTGGAAGGAACTGAACCAAACTGCTGTTTCTTCCTTGTTTCCCATGTGGGTGTCCCATCCACTTCCCAAGACCGTGTGCCTTAGTTGTCTCAGCTGCCAGAACAAAATGATCTCAGACCAGGTGGCTTAATCAACAGAAATTTAGTTCTCACAGTTCTGGAGGCTGGACGTCCATGATCTGGATGCTACCCTATTCAGTTCCTCAGGAGAGCCTGGTTCTTGGCTAGTAGATGACCACCTTTCACTGCATCCTTACATGGCAAAGGCTCAGGGAACTCTTTGGTTACATCTTTTAAGGTTACTAAGTGCATCATGAGGGCCCCATCTTCATGGCTTCATCTAACTCTAACTACCTCTCACAGGCCCTATCTCCAAATTCCTTCGCCCTCAGGGGTTAGTGTTTCAATATATGAATTTGGGGGGACATCACTCAGTCCATAGCAGACCATGAGTTCTGCTAAGATAGAACCATGCTCAGAGGGTGGGGGTGAGCATGCCCATGACCTCAGAATGCTGGGTGCTACCTTGACAGTGTGACAGGCTTGCCGTAGCCCCCAGCCCCATGAAGCACATCTCTCTGGGGGCCCTTAGACTGGTTCAACCCCCTAGACCACAGCTGTAAGATTCAAAACTCATCTTAAACACCCTGTTCTCCTCACCCTACAGCCATTTCACCACCAAGCACCATGAATCTAACTTCATAAACATCTCTCGATCTGTCTACCTCTCACCATGTCCATTAATGCTACCAGGCTCTAGATGCTCCATCCCATCCTGGGCTCCTGCTACCACCCCATCCCCCTCAAGTCTCCAAACCATGCTTCATGAGGACTAGAGGAAGCTTTAGAAGCCGAGATCAGAGCATGTCACCTATTAGTTTAAAGCCCTTGGGTGGCTCCCACTGTACTTAGGTTGAATAGCAAAGTCTCTAAGGGGTAGAGGCCCCTTCCACTCTCAAGTTCCACCTATGTGTCTCTCCCTTAGTGCATGTCAGCCTCTCGGCCTCCTTGCTGGCTTTCTGTGCCTCTAGCTCTGCCCTCAACTCTGGGCCCTGGCTCAAACTGTCGTCTACCTGAATGTCCTTTCCCCCTTCACCTGTGTTAGCCACACTTCCCTTTCAGCCTCAGATCAGCCATTGCTCCCTCTGGGTGCCTTCTCTGACCAGTCTGATGAGGTCGTTTTCCTCTTACAGAGGCAGTTATAGAAATTTTTACAGCTATCAGTGAGCAATAGCTGTTCTCCACCTGATTGTGGTATTCATTGAAGATCAGGGCACCAGCTACGTACTGCTGTACAACAGATCAACCCCCAAACTTAGCGATTTAAAACCACAAACATTTACTATCTCACAGTTTCTACTGCTGAGGAATTTGACTTCAATTTGACTGGGTGATTTGGGGACAGGATCTCTTGTGAGGTTACAGTCAAGATATGGACCAGGGCTATGATCATCTGAAGGCTCTACTCAGGGTGGGAGATCCACTTCTAAGATTGCCTCATGGGCCTCTCCATAGAGCTGCTTGAGTGTCCTCACAACATGGCAGCTGGCTTCCCCCAGAGAACAAGGAACCAAGAGAATAAGGCAAGAGCCACCAAGTCTCTTATGACCTTGCTTGGACATCCTACTCCATTATCCCACAGTATCCTAAGTCCATGAGTACAAGGAGCCAAGGACCACTGGGGCCATCTTGAAGGCTGAGAATGCCATCTGTCCTAGCTCATGATTAGATCTGCAGTGTCTGACACACTGCAGATACTCAAATACTAAATGTTAATGAATGAAAAGGCTTCAGTTAGGTTAACCAGTTCAAAGAGTAAGTAAAGATGGCCACCCTAGTGGCTTGCTCTTCCCTTGAACCTTTCCAGAAAATTCTCAGGGATAATTAAGTCCCAACCTATGCCCTGTTCCTCACAGTACCAAAGACTGGGTATCAGCGCCCAGCTCAGAGGGTTGTGAGAACACTGGCAGACCATAGTCCTGACCTGCCATCAGCTGTGGCCTTTGGCGTGCTTGCTATCCCTGAGTGTGCATTTCCTGAGGCGCTCCCTGGGCGGCTGTTCATTCCTCAGACGTTTGGATCAGAAGAGCAGCAATTGAGAAAATTGGAAAGTGGTGGTTTCACCTCATTTGCGTGTTCCGTGTCAAGCTGCCCTCCCATGAGGGTGTGGCAAGCTCCACAGACAGCTCAGTCAGGTGTCTATTTTTAGTGGCTCTGTTGATTACAAAGCTCTAGTCGGTTGGTGGCAGGGAGTGAGGGAAGCAGCTGCCACTCCAGCCTGCAATCCGGATGCCTCCCTTTACGTGTCTGCCCCCGAAAACATGGCTCTTCAATAATGCATGGGCTATTAGCACCGAGCCGGGCTCCCTCCTGGCGATCAAAGCTGCCGCCAGGGAGCCGAGTCAGCTATCAGATTTCATGGGCTCGGAGTAACCGCTGCCCCTCCCTATGAGATTAGAATGGGCTATTTCATGTCCAGCGATGAAAGCAGCAAGGATTTGGGAGAAAATCCGGCTTCCCGGAGAAATCAAAACGCTCCCATTTCATTACAAATGGATGCATGACACAGCTCATTGCTCCAGCGAGAGGCGACGCAGCAGGACCAGCTGTCTGCATCGGCGGCTCCTCTCGGATGCTGTGTAAAGTGTGTAGGACACAGGATCAGGGAAGCCACTTGATTTCCATATGGCCGAGGCCTCTCCCAGACTGAGGAGACCTGTCGTGAATCCTTGGGAAATTCACCTCCACGCATTCCAGAAAGTTTGAGCCCTCCCCTTGGGGGGAGGGGAGGTGACTGAGCAGTTGAAGCCAGAGTCACTGAGCAGTCGGAGGCCCAGCCGGCAGCTGACACAATATTAATGGCCCCTCGTTACCGCACCCAGCTGCAAGGCCAGGGCGCACACAGGATGCTAATCCTCGCAGCAACTGGCGATGTATTATTAGATCTTGCTGCAAGGAAGAAACTGAGGCTCAAGGTTTTGGGCAACCTTCTCCAGGTCACCAGTTAGGGAATGCTGGAGCCCAGAGCGAGACCCCAGGGCAGTGCTCAGGGCCCTGGGCAGCTGCTCCCTCAGAGGCAGCCAAAGCCAGGAGCAGAGGGCGCGTCCCTGGAGTGGTGGCCTTTGCAGGCCCCTGCATAGCAGGGCGCACTCAGCCAGCGCCATGCGTGGACTCTGGTCTGACTTCTGGGGCTTCCCACAGTCAGGCCCCAGCCTTTCTCCCAGCTGCCTTTCTGTGTCTTCCCAGGGAGCTCCCTCTGTCCCAGGCCGCAGGAGCTGGCCTGGGGACAGGGTAGGCTGAGGCCCTGGTTTATTCTGGCTCTGTCTCTCAGCCCTATGAGGGTCGTTTATTCTTCGGCCTTGCTTCCGTCCTCTGTGACTGGGAGGTGAGGACACCTCCGCAGCAGCTAGCCAGCATGGATACAGTTAGGCCTCCTGGCTCATGCGCCATGCCCAGCGCCCACCTTTGCCATCTGCCCAGGCCCTCCTTCCACTACGGTAGCTGTCCCTCTCCACCTGTGTCTCCACCCTGTGAAGCATGGGTCTCCCCACCTTCACTTCCAAGGAGAGCTTCTCCATGTCACAGTCCCACCAGCCTGTAGCCTGACAGCAGGCCTCCTCCCAGAGTCCAAATGTCCGTGGCTTCCTCTTTCAGCCGCGTGACCAGGGCTGCCCGGGCGGGTGGACGACCACTCTCCGAGGACGCTGAGGTGAGTGTAGGATAGTCAGGGTAGGCTCCGAGATGCTTACGCTGGACTCCTCGGCCTGTTCTTGTTCTGTACAAGGAAACCTTTCTGTCTGCTAGGGCAGGGACACGAATGGGGTTGATTGTTCTTTGACCCAGATCCCCCCAGCACTCTGAAGCCAGGTCTATGAAATCACCACCAGCCCTGGTGAGGCGTCCCTCACGCTAGATGTCCAGGCAGGTGTGGGGCAGGCAGACAGGTCGGCATGGAGAGATGCACAACTGCCCTTGTCACTGGAGACCCATTTGCATACCTGACTTTGCCACCTTGAGCTTGCCGGTATGGTCTGGCTCACACCACTTGGCCAGACAAGGAATTAAGGGTTAGTGATTTCAAACCTACTCCCTTAGCCTGCAGGGAAGTCTCAGCAGGGGGCATGCTGCATAAAGTTATTTACGATAGGAGGAGACACATGACCCAGGGGTGGCCTCTAGAGCCGGAAAGGAAGCCAAGTGGCAGGAGGAAGACTATGGGTCACTGTGGTGCTCTGGGCCAGCGGCAGACCCCTGAGAACCACCCCTCCAGCCTGGAGTAGACCCAGCCTGCTTCCTGCAAACTGCTCGTAACCCTGGGACCTTGGAGTTGGCTCTAAGCAGTCACCCTGTGCCCTGCCAACTCCCTATTCCCCAGGGTGAAAGAGTCTCCCGTCTGCTGGGATTTCTAAGAAGCGCGTTGGAGGGTGGCTTCTGCTCTCCGGTCGCTCAGAGCTTTACTGGAAACACGCTGGCTGCTTTGCACAAGCACAGCTAGCCCTGCAGTCACAGGACGTTCTGGGCTCAGCCCCGCTCCGGCCTGGGGGAGTGAGGCTTGGAGTAGAGGCTGTACCCAGAGCAGAATGACGGGCTGGCCTGGGCCTGGGTGGTGAGACCTGCTTTTCACAGCCAGGCTCAGCGATGCTGGCCAAGAGTGTCCCCTTCCCCCGCCTCCCTGCTGCCGGGACTCCAGCTGGGCCTCCCACATGGCTCGTCCTCCCAGGATATCCAGGGAAGCCTGGCCAGCCCTGCTCCATGTCCCTCCCATGCTGTGGGAGCTCACAATGCCACCTGTGGTGGGGATCAGAAGAGGTGAAGCCACCCACACTCTGTTTCCCAAGAAGGGGAGGGCCCTCAGGGCCAAGTCCAGAGTGCCTGCCTAGGAGGAGGGAAACGGGCAGGAGAGGGGTGGAGCGTGGAGCAAAGCCTGGAAAGAAGCCCGGACAGGAAGAGGGACAGAGCAGAGTGTCCCTATCCAGGCCTCTTCCAGTAGGTGTGTGGCTCCTCTAAGGACAAGGTAATGGCTGGGACATCACATTGTGGACTGTGGGAGCTGGGGGGCGGGGAGAGGAGTACCAGGGTGCTGGGGTCTCCAAGCATGATTTGCTGGAGCCCCTCCTCCCCTACCAAGCCCTGCCCTCGGTCCATAAGAACTTTGACATTGAAAGCACCTACCTGCCCCCTTCCAGAGAATGACATCACCAGCGTGCCTCTATCCTGTCACCTGATGCTCCTGAAAGCCCAGGCTGACCCTGAACATTGGCCCTGCCTGGGGAGTGAGAGGAGTCCCTCGCCCTCTCCCCCATGCCCTGGGCCCAGAGGAAGGGAGACGGGATCTGGAGACCACAGACACGACACAGCCCGTCTCACCTTGCTCTCCTGACCTGTGAGGCGGCATAGCCATACCTAGCAGGGGGCAGGGAGCTCCGCATGCGTGGCACATGCATCGAGTCTGACCCAGGGCCCAGCATATAGTAGGTGCTAACTAAATATTCATGTCCAGTCCCTCATCCTAACGCCCTTCCTCTAACAAGTGACTGGGCACAAAAGTCCCGCTGTAAGGACCACTACCTGCAGACTGTCCTCAGAGCTACGTGGCCAGTGTGCGTGTGTGATCACACCTGCTGGGAAACGCATCTCAGGACACCAACCTCCCTGCCCTCCCTGCGAGCAGTGAGCAGACCAGAGCGCTGAGGGAGGGAAGCTGTGGGGGGAGCCATTGCAGAAATGGCCACCGGTGAAAAGGAGGGGCCGAGGACGGGGAGCACCCAGGGCCAGCTGTTTGTGTTCTGCTTTTCCTAATCCCCAGCCCGGGCCTTGGCCACCACGACTCTGCTCCTCACAGTGGGCCCTGGGGACAGAGCCCTCTGTTTCAGGAGGAGCAGGTGGGACAGTAGTGCCCGGCCAGGCAGTGTGGACCAAGCAGGACTCGGGCAAGGAGCACGCTTGCTACCTTCAGGGCATGGCTGGGCCCAGGGCTGAGAGCACTTCCTCTTCCTTCCTCAAGGCCCCAAGTGAAGCCGGGTGCCAGGCCAGCCTGGGGTGTGGAGCGCTGCACAGGGAGAGGCCAGCAGTACACCCGGGAGGCTGCAGGCAGGCTGTGGAAGGCCTGGTGGCCAGCTTGCAGTCTGAACTGATTTCTAAGCACTAGGGCACCATCTCAGGCCAGGAAAGGGTGTGAGCAGCTGCCTTCAGGAAGAGGCCTGGGAATAGCACGTGGGCAGGGCTGCCACCCCTGTCTTTGATGTGGCTGGGACAAGGTACAGCCAGACTAACAACCAGCTGCCTGCTGGGCCCCAACCCCCTCCCCTCCCCAGCGTCCTGCAGATTCCCAAGGCCAACCCCCCTTTGGAGAGCAGAGACCCTGAGGAACCAGAGAGAGTAACAGAAAGCCAGTCAGAGCCCACGGAGCAGCGCCGGGAGCTCCCTGCCCACCTGCCTCTGCTTTCCAGGACTGGCCCGTTTCTGCAGAGCTGGGCCTATCCCCCTGCCAGTGGCGAGCAGGCTTCAGATGCTCTGGTCTTTCCGGGCAGAGCCAGAGGCCCCTGTCCAAGCCCCTCCTTGTTTCTGGGTTGTTTTCAAACTTTTTATTTGGGAATAATCTTAGTTTTACACAAGAATTGCAAAGATAGTACAGAGAGTTCCAGTCGCCCTCTCTAAGCTCCTGCTAATGGTAGCCGCCCATGTGACCGCGGGACACTTGTCAAAGCAAAGAAATTGACACGGGAACAGCGCTAGTAACTCAACTACAGGCTTTATTCAGGTCGCACTGGCTTTTTCTGAAGAGACACTGAAAGGCCCTTTCTCTGGCCCAGCCTCCAGTCCTGCTCGCCGCATTGCACCGGCTGTGGCGCCCGTAGTCTTCCATCTGGGACAGTTTCTCAGCCTCTCCTTGTTCTCAGGATCCTGATCACTTTTTCCTCTCTCTCTTTTTTATTGCAATAATATATATATATATATACACACACACACACATATATACTTTTTAATTTCATTTATTATTTTAATTAATTAATTATCATCATCTTATTTATATTACATTGGCAATAAAATATATTGAACATAAAAATGGCCATTTTAAGCCTTTGTAATGTTTACCTGAGGGACATTAATTGCACTCGCGCTGTTGCATCACCAACATCTGCTTCTCCTTTCCGTCAGTCCAAGCAGAGACTCAGCACCCAACGTCACATGATGCTCCATTCCTCTTCCCCAAGGTGCCTCGTAAGAGGCTCAGAGGAGTCTCCACCCCAGCCTCATGCCCAAGAAAGAGATCTCGTTGTTTTGGCCAGAATCAGTCCTTCTAGACCCCAGAGCTGCACTGAGAGGACCAGGGAGCTGCTCTCACATGGTGCCCATGGTGGGCAGCCGTCTTCGATCCTCAGAAGACCCGTACTTGCTAGGGCGGAGAGGAGTGTGCACTCTCCCCACTGCCTGCCGCGCCCCCTCCCTCTTTGCAATAGTCCTGCTGGGTTCATGGTTTTGTTTAGGTTTCGTTTTTAGGTCTCTGCCATAGAGCACATGTGTTTGCCAGAGAGA
The DNA here is from genome assembly GCF_000334495.1 of Tupaia belangeri chinensis. NCBI lineage: Eukaryota > Metazoa > Chordata > Mammalia > Scandentia > Tupaiidae > Tupaia > Tupaia belangeri. The sequence continues at coordinate 4,035,498 of NW_006204812.1, forward strand.
GACAGAGAGAGGGAAAGTGAGAAATCACCCCCCGGGGAGATGGCCACACCACAATCCCTTCTCCTCCATTCTCCTCTTGGGATCTTGGGCATGTATGCACATGTTCCTGAGTGATTTTCAGGCCACTGGGTCTGGGACTCGAACTGCTGTTGTCCATGTAGGAATCCATCACCTTAACCATCGTGCCTTGCTTTGCTTTATTAATAAAGGTCAAGATGCCTCCTTCGACATAGTTACAGCTCCTTGGCTGAGCCCCAAACCTCCCACACTAGTGCTTTTCTTCCTGAGGCTGATGGGGGTGCTCTCAGCGGTGCCTCTCCACGCAGAGGACCCTAGACAGAGGCTCGCACTGCCCACCAGCCCCACCCTTGTTTCCATCATGGCAACCACATGGAGGAGAGCTGTGATGGCTGTTGTCACCACAGTCCTGACCTTGGGATGCCCTCCTCAGCAGGCTGGTCCTGCAGGCCCTGGTGCCAGGGGCACGCTGAGCACAGGATGGCCTATGAGCCAAGTATTACGCCAAGAGCCCGGGCCATGCATGTCACCCTCTGTCACCTTATAACATGCACGGAACATCAACATGCCTGGCTTCCTGCCTCCATGGCAGCGGCCTCCTGACCACCATCTGCAGCCCAGCCCACTCGCCCTTGCCAGCCTCCTGTCATTGGGCTTTGGCCACCTGTCCAGACACTTGCGTCCTCCGGCCAACGTGCTTGCTGCCCACCGCACCTGCTGCCAGGCCGTCAGGCCCTGGCTCCACCTGCATGGCTGGCTTTCCTCCCGCTGCCGCCACCACCCCTGTGTCTGGCTCTATGCCAGTCATTGACGCCACTGTGCACAGGTAGCTGCTGTGTCTCTAGGAGCTGGGGCTTGGTTGGGGTGAGCTGGACCCTTGGAGCAGCGGGGCACTGCCTGCCCAGCCGTCCCAGCCCCAGGACTCCTTCCACACTGTGGCCAGCCCGCGTTGCTGGAGGTGGCTACTGGGTGGCAGCCCCTCAGGAGGCGGGAGTGTCCTCGGCAAGGGCATCCTTCTTTGGTGAAGCAGAATTAGGAAGGGCTGCGGTCCCCCAAATGTGTGAAATGTCAGGCTCAGTGGCCACCGCTGAGGGTAATGGAGTGGGGGCCAGGGTGTGGGTATTGGTGGTGGCAGCTACGGCTTGCATTTTATTCTGTGCCAATCACTGAACTATTTACTTTGCTTGCATTATCCATGCCACAAACACTTGTCAGGGGTCAGCGAGGCAGCGGCGGTGTGAGGGCAATGAACAATGTAAACATGGCCTCTCTGTCTTCTCGTCACTTCTCCCCCGGCCCCATGGCTGGGCCAGCCTGATGATCCCCATCTTACAAAGGAAGAACTGGAAGTCCAGACAGATGGAGCAGAGGGTGTGACCAAAGACACACAGCCGAGAGATTTCCCTCCCGGGCCAAACAGTCCTGAGGCTGCCTCCACCTCCTCCCTCCAGGCCCTCAACCTCTCGCAGTTCTCAAAGCTCCTCTGAAATTCTGAAGGTGTCAAAGTCCGTGTGGCTGTTGCCCTGCAAATTTCCAGGAAGGTGTGAATTGCAGCAAGACCGTGGTGACGTGTGACCACCCCAACAAGTACCCGCCTAACCAGCATCTCATCTGGACTCCAGCCCAGTGGCTGTTTGCAAACATTGATACCTATTTTCTTTGGGTGTGTGGGACTCGCAGGGGCTGTGCTCTTTTTCCTAGGGCATTTATTGAAGGAAGGAAATCCAAGTTAAAGATGAGTGCATTGCAAACAGAAAGACGAAATGAGTCACATGACCTCACTCAAAGTGGGCAGAGCGGGGGCCAGGACCTGGGTGTCCCGCTCTCAGCCCAGCGCCCTCCACGACCCCAGGCCATCAGTCGGCCAAAGGTGCCTGTGTCCCTCTGCTCCTCTCTGTGCTGGCCCCTTCCGGACTCAGGAGGCCTGAACTGTTTCAGGTCGTGTCCCCAGAAGCTCTGTCTCTCCTCCCTCCATAAAGGGCTAGCATTTCACCCCCTACCCCGAGCTAGCCCCCTGTTCTGGATGGGGAAGGGAGAGAGAAGCCTTTTTCCCCCAAAGCTACGAGTGCCCAAGGTTGCCACGGGTGGGCTGGGCCTGGGGCTCTGGCGTTTTGGGCCCTTAGATGCCCCCAGGTGGGTGGGTCACTCCCTGGCTATGCCTCACAGGAGTCTAGCCCTAAGGGTGCCTTCCCCACCCCAACGGCCCCAGAGAAAGGGCCACATCGGGCCTCCCTCCCCTTTCCCACCGCTCAGAAATTGGCATCTGTTCTGAAAACGGTTCTATTTTCTGCTCTTTTCCTGTTCACAATAAACAGCCACATAAAATGTGAACAGAAGGATGGGAGTGATTTCCACGCGGGCCCCTTACCCGACGAGATAAGAAATAATGAATTGCTTGGATACAGTGGCAGGATTGTCCCGGAGCCCCTTGGAACTGACCCAACTGCTCCCGGGCCTATTGTTGGTGCCATGTCACGGGAATTGCTGTTCTCACTGTCGGGGAGGGCCGGGGCAGGGAGGTGGTTCTGGCTGGGTGAGGGCATGCTGTCAGGGAGCAGGGACAGCAAAGATTTTCATAGTGTGGGTGGCCTCTGGCCCACCTCAGGGGTCTCCCCAAACCAGGGTCTGGCCTGCCCCTTGGGAGCATTGTGGTCTCCAGCTGTACTGGGCTGAGGCCAGGGAGGAACATCTGGTCACTCTGGCAACGACTGCCCTGCTGGCTCCTACACCCCCCCCCACTGCCACGCAGCTTCCTGATTACATTTGATCAAGTCCCCTCTCTGCTAAAGCCCTCGAGGTGAAGATCAGACTCCTTGTGGCGGCTGAAGAGGCACTTCAGCCCTGGGCCCTGGGTAGCTTCCGCCTCGGCCTGCAGCTCTCCACCTTCCAGCCCCGGGTGGTGGCTGTGCACAGGCAGGGCTCTGGTGCGGGCTGTTCCTGGCTGGACTGCCTTGGTGCTCGTGGTGTACACCCGCCTGCTCCCTGAGGGCTGTCCCTGGGCCTGGCCTGCTGGAGAGAGCTCTTCTCGCATCTCCCAGGGCATCTTGTCACTTCTCAGTTTCTAACAAACACCGCAGCACAGCAGCTTCTCACGTGTGTTCTACTCGTGAGGCCTAAACATGTCATCGCTCTGTCACAAGGAGAGGCCTTTCTGAGGTGCACAGTTTGGGCTTTTTTGAAGGAAAGGTAACGTGTGATGCCACACTGGGTCCCTAGCACCTAGCACAGTGCCTGCCACATGGTAGGTGCTCAGTAAATGTTTAACCATTGAAAAATAAAAGATAACTGGAACCAGCAGTTAGTGTAATGGCTATGTTGCTGGACTCCCATGTTGTCGACTGGGGTTCGCGTCCCGGACCCGGTGGCTTAAAACTCACACTGGGTGCGTGTGTGTGCGTGCCCAAGATCCCGAGAGGAGAATGGAGGAGAAGGGGTTGCGGCGTGGCCATCCCTCTGGGGGGTGATTTCTCGCTTTCTGCCTCTATGTCTCTCTCTGTCTTTCTGGCGAAAGCAAGCGTCCTATAGCAAAAAAAACTCTAAAAAAAAGATAACTGACACCTAGGACACCGGTCCCTTAACTTCATCATATCAGAGCTAAATTTGGAAGTGGGTTGGATTTAGTTTCTTAAGGCGCACCAAAATATCACTGGAATGTAAGAGAACAGGGAGAAGTATCAACTGAAAAGATCTCTAAAAATAACACTGCATGTGGGGCCAGCAGGTGGTGTGGTGGTTAAGGTGTTAGACTCCCACATGGCCAACCACGGTTTGAGCCCCAGACTGTCTCTCTCCGGTGAGCACATGTAGCCTATGGCAAAAACCTATAAACAAATAAATAAAACTGCAAGTGGCTACAAGGATCCATCTTTGGTTAAGGGACTATGGGAGATACTGGGCAAAGTCAGGCCAACTAGGTGCCTTTGGAGTTGCACTTCTCAGAGCATATACTGCCGACACTGTGGATCTCTGTGAGTAGGCCATGGTGCACAGTGTTTCTCAAACTTATTTGGCTATGGAACCCCCGGTTCAAGCTATGCTTTGTTCCATGGAACACACTTTGGGGAACACACTTTGGGAAACATTAGAGACTCCTTTTGGATCTAGTTATATTTCACCAGAGTTCTTGTTTTGTAGCTAAGATAAGATCCAGAGATGTACTAGCAGAGTCAGGGCAGAACCCAGGATGCTTCCCTCCTCCCCTGGACCTCAGCATCACCTGGGCTGAGGACGGGTCTTGAGTCTTCAGGCCATGAGGATGAGGCAACGATGTGATCTTGTTAAGGTCTGAGCTCGATCTGCCCAGTCCAGGGTGTCCCTCAGGCAGGCCCATGGACACAGCTGAGCTGGGTACCAGTCAAGGAGGCTGCAGGGTTGGCATGGAGCCCTCTTGTTTTATAGGACAGTGGTGGGTAGGAAGAAAACTGATCCTTAGGCTTCCTGGGAGGCCTCCAGGGAACTTGAGAGGCTAGACAGGACAGACGGTTCTTCAGTAACAGGTAGGGCACCTTTCTTCACAGTGCCCTGGCACACTCTGGCTTTCTGCAGGTCCCCTGTGTTACCTTCTGCACCCAGAACCTGGGAGAAAGGGAAGGAAGAGCTTGTGCCCACCTGGGAGCATCTCTGTGTCCTCTCTAGGGCAGGGTGTGACGATGTCCTGGAGGCAGTGTGGGCTACCCAGATGCCCACAGCAGAGGGTGGGCGGGCTGATCACAACACTGATGTAATGGAATCAGAGAACCGAGGGACCAGAGGAAAAAGACAGCCCCTGCCAGGGAGCACTGACGCTAGTAGGCAAATACGAAGCCCTCTAGTGCCTCAGTTTCCCCGTGGGTGCAACGGGGATGATAACGACAGCGCCTACGCACAGTCGTCGGGAAGATGAAACCCGCCAGCCCCTCGGAGCAGCCTACTGCAAAGCCGTGGGCCCTGGAGCGCAGTCAGGCCTCCTTCTAGCCGGGAGACCTTGTGTAAATGACTTAATCTCCCCACATCTCAGTTTTCCTTGCTAGAAAACAAGACGATAAGGGACCTCTAGAGTAATTGTTAGGTTTAAGAGTTAATTCATGTAAAGTGCTTGGAATGGTGCCTGCCACATAATAAGCACTCGAGCGTGTTCACTATGATTATTTTATCAGTGACACAGGGAAATGGAGATATAAAATAATGCAAAGCCAAAAAATAAAAATTCAGACTGCAAAATGGCCTGGCTCTGCTTCCCAGGCCTCATGCATCCATTACAGAAACTGCTGAGGCTGAACGGAGGCTGGGTGGGGGCAAGGGGCACAAAGCCACCCTCAGGCCTGAGCCTCTGTCCTGGCAGGTGGCACACATCCGGGTGGCTCTCTTCCCCATCCATTCCATTGCACCACTGCCCGGGCCTTCAAACCCGAGGGTCGGAACATTTGTCCCAAGGCCCTCTCCCGTGTCTCCAGGGATGCCAAGGGGTTTCTGCCTCGATGTCTCAGAATTCCTGGCCAGGATGAGGCCGAGTCATTCTCCCCTCCTGGGCATGGGCGTTTGTAAGGCTCAGGATAGGCTGTAGTGGATGTAGCTAGTGGCTTGTACAAGGGCACTTCTGACAGTTTGTGGAAATGGAATCAAAGTACGCGCTTATATTGCTGTCAGAAAACCCTTGAAATCCGTGCTTGGTTTTTCATAATACTCATGTTTCAGGAACTTTCTAAAGACCCCTCCTATTTACTGTTGTCTTTGTTCTTCTTCTTCTTTCTTTTTTTTTCCCCTGTAAAAATACTGTTTTAAGATCTATTTCTCTGTCCCCAGCTGATGTACAAACTTGAAGGAATCCTATGCTTCTTGAAGGACGATTTGACATTTAGCGAGGTTTTTATTAGCACATTTAATGTCATCCTTCAAAGCGGCCACATGAAATGGGTTGGGGGTTTGTTCTCCTTTAGCAGACAGATGGGGTGACTCAACCACAGATGCCGACAGGGTTTAAACATGTGATGTTCATACAGAGACAGATACGCACATGCATATATCAGCCAGGCTACACTTACCTTCAATAACAGTGGGAGAGAAAAAAAAGTTATTATTAGAATAAGAGCTAAATTTCTGTAAAATTTACCATGTGCTGGATATTATTCTAATTTATTATTTTTTTAAGGTTTTTTTTTTTTTTTTGCCATAAGGTACATGCGCTCACCAGAGAGAGGGAGAAAGTGAGAAATCACCCCCAAAGGGGCATGGTCATGCCACAATCCCTTCTTCTCTATTCTCCTGGGATTTTGGCACACATGCCTGGTGTGATTTTTCAAGCTGCTGGGTTCGAACTATGGACAGCCATGTGGAAGTTTAGTGCCTTAATCACCATGCCACCTGCTGCCTTCCCCCCACCCCCGCCAATTATTTTTTTAATTGCCAGAGGGCATATGCAATCACCAGGGAGAGACAGAGAAAGGCCAGCACCGCCCAGCCAGGCAAGCTCACGCCACAGCCCTTCTCCACCTCTTCTCCGCCCTGTCTGACTCTAGGCACACGTGTGCAAGCACCCAGCTTGTTTTTCAAGCCACCAGGGCCAGGATTTGCACCACGGTTGGCCATGTGGGATCTGCCTCCCTCAATCAGTAAGCTATGGGGTTGGCGCCTCCAATTATTTTAAAAACATAAAACATGTCATTCTTTCCTGCCACTATAGGCTATAGAAATTAATATTTATGTTTCAAGCAGTGACAGTTAGGTTTTTCTGGCTCTAAAGTCTGTACCTTGTCAATGGCATCATCCTGTCTTGTCATGCAATAGAACCCATGAGGTGCTGGACTCCCACGTGGCTAACCACAGTTTGAGTCCCGGACAAGGTAGCCTGAAAATCACAACAAATATATAAATTAACATTTTTTTTTCTTTTCTTTTTTTTGGAGAGATTTTCACTGTAGGGCGCATGCGCTCACCAGACAGACAGAGAGAGACATAGAGACAGAAAGCGAGAAATCACCCCTCAGGGGGGATGGTCACACCGCAATCCCTTCTCCTCCATTCTCCTCTCGGGATCTTGGGCACGCACGCACACGCGCCCGGCGTGAGTTTTAAGCCACCGGGTC
>NW_006204812.1:4043168-4058461 GCF_000334495.1 Tupaia belangeri chinensis
CTTGTGCACGCACGCACACGCGCCCGGCGTGAGTTTTAAGCCACCGGGTCCGGGACACGAACCGGGGTCGACTAAGTGGGAGTCCAGCGACATAGCCATTACGCTAACTGCTGGTTCCCTAAATTAACATTTAAAAGCATAAACAAACAAAAACATCTAGGTTTTGTTTCAGCGTGGGCTGAGGGCTGGAGGAACAGTGGGGGTCTGCAGTGACAAACGAAATCCTCTGATAGCATCCCATAATATTTCTCCCAGAGAAAGAGAACAGGCCGATCTGGATCGGAATTCCAGATCTGCCTCTTACTAGCTGTGTTCTCTCACCATGCCCAGGGGCTGACTCTGCCCCGCATCCTTAGCGGAGTATCTGAATGGTCCCATAGGCCCTGGGTTGAAGTCTGCTGGGAGGCACAGTGCCTCGTCCAGCCCTGAAGAGGCTTCCTTGCTGCTGGCTCCCCGGCTCCCTCCAAGCAGAGTAGGTGAAGGTTGTCCTTTCCGTGAGCTCTTAAGTTTCGAGGGTCAGGTGAAATTCCATAGCCCTGGAATTTGAGCTGAGATGGAAGTCATGGAGCAGGATTGTTGAGAGCAGCCAGGCCTGCAGGTCAACGCCTTCGTTTAAACAAACCAGCTTCCAGGGACAGCACCCCGTCACTGAGAGCCTATCGCTCCCTGAGTCCTCAGCCCTGGCTCAGCACCACTCCCCCACAGTGGAGGAGGGGACAGCTCCCAGAAAGTGGTGTCCAGGAGCTGAGGTTCAAGCCCATGCCGGGACTCACAGCCAGGTGGGCATTGTTCTCCTCATCCTAGGCTCCCTGACTTCAGGTTCCATTAGGGGATCGTAAGGAAAGTCTTCAAGTCCCCAAGGGATGAGGTGAGTCCAGTGGGGCTCAGGCCGCTCGCTCTGCCACGTTTCCCGTGCTTCCTTACATGCACATCCCTTGGCCTGCCAGGTCAGACCTCTTGGGCCTCCTCAGGAGGCAACTATCTTTCAGCCAGGATCTGCCCAGACCGCTCAGACTTTCTCCTGCCCTAGTCCCTTGGAGCGTGCCTTTGCGGGCTGCGACAACCCCCATACAGTGCACGATCAGGAAACCAAGCTGTAAAACTCAGCCCCAGCCTCCCAGAGGTGTTCAGTTCCTACAGCAACTGGATGAGGACCAGACTAGGACCAGGCCGGGCTGCTGCGGCCTCCCAGGCTCTCTGAGCTGCCAGTGCACCCCAGGAGCAGGTGGGCTCTGATCCCAGAGCATCACTGTCTGCTCATTCCGGCTTCACATCATGAGCCCAGCTTGGGAGCCTGAGCAACGGGAGGAGGCAGCCCAGACCACCTAAAGTCTTTGTCGGACCACCCTCATCATTGCCACGGCACCGTCTCCCTTGAGACCCTGCCCAGGGAGATGGCGGGCCTCCTTTGCCTGCCCTTTGTCTTTCCCTGTCCCCTGCCTTCCCCTGCCCCTGCGCTCCCCCATTGCTGGCCCCACAACCACCTCCAGGCTCGTGTTCACCTCACTCCTCGGGCGTCTGGATTATCTTCATCCTGGTGTTGGATCTGCCCCAGCTCCTCTATCACCCCATTGCCTCCAGAATGCTCTGAGAAAGCAACGTCATACACCCCTTTTTGTACCTCCCACCCCAGAGAGACGTGCTCAAGGGCAGGTGGCCCATAGGAAGCGTTCGATGAGGTGTTGACGCAGAGCCTGGTGAGGCCCTGTCTGTTTGTCCCTCCAGCAGATGTTCAATGAGAGCATCTAGACAGACACCAAGCAGGAACAGCGACCTCGTCCCACGGGCAGGAAGCTTCACACCAGCATCAGCCCGCCGAGGCTTTTCCAGGCTCCTGAAAGGCAGGCAGAGCAGGGCTTGTGGCTGGCCTGCCCACGGTCGACCTGAGGCCCAGTGAGGGAAGCGGCTGCCTTAACTCACTCGCGTCAAGGACTAACTCTCAGCAACTTGGCTCCAAGCTAAAGGAGGTCACCCACTCTCCAGGCTCAGGGGCCTAGCTCACCAGGAGTTAGGCCAAGGGTGGAAGCAGGGGTGGCAAGGGGAGAGACATGGAAGGAAAAAGCAGCAGTCCCTTCCCAGGAAGCTGCTCAGGGTCTATTCCCTTGGGGCGCCCCTGGGGAGCACCCTCTTCTTTGGCCCTGCCTCTTCCTCTGTCTGCCCACGTGACTGTTCCTGGGTGCTAATCCTCCCCAGCTAAATGGTAGAAATAGCACAGGGTCTGGTGTCAGGCGGCCCTAGTTGGATCTGTTTTCCAGGGATTGGAAAACAGGTTGGGACTTTAACGGTCTAATAATGGATCAGGGCTGCCTCCACTCTCCACAGTGCCCATAGTTCCCAAGCAGCCTTGAATCTTGCTCTCTGATCTTAAAAACACAAGTGAGTGAAAATGAAAAAGCAACCAAGTAGGCAAGCAGGAAAAAAAGTTTTTTAATTCATCAGAAATGACATGAGTTGGTCACAGAATATTAACTATATATGTTAATCAATCTGTCAAGATTATTTCAAAAAAATTAATCAAATTAAATTTCCTAATTTAACTTTTTTCCTAATTTTTTAATCCTTTTTTTTTTAAAGATGTTTTTGCTATAGGGAGCGTGCGCTTGCCAGAAAGACAGAGAGAGACAGAGAGACAGAAAGCGAGAAATCACCCCCCGGGGGGATGGCCACGCCGTAATCCCTTCTCCTCCATTCTCCTCTCGGGATCTTGGGCACACACGCACACACGCTCGGCATGAGTTTTAAGCCACAAGGTCCGGGACTCAAACTGCAGTTGACTACATGGGAGTCTGGCGACACAGCCATTATGCCAACTGCTGGTCCCAATCCTTCTTTTATTTGAGGAGAGAGGCTAGGAAAAGAAAGAGGGAATACAGAATTGTCCAGACAGGAGCAGGGAGAGTTTCTGCACCATTTCTGTTGTTATTTAATTCCAAGACAGCCGCAGATATTTTTTGTCAATTTTTGGAGAGAGGTGAATTTATCATTCTCTCTTTGGATAATTTTAAATACCAATTAAAGCAGGGATTCCATTTTCGTCCCTTAATATGAAATCCTAATTTTTCTAATTTAGCATGAAAGACTAATTTAGGGATATCAAAAAGTTCTCCACTTGGTAAATTTTAAATCTACTGGTCCCATAAACCTAGATCACTTTTTATAAGTTTTTCCCAGTCACTTAAATAATTGCAAACGAAGTCCGTAACTGTCCGCTAGCCAGAGGAGTCCCGCGGGGGTCATTCTCCTTGCTTTTTGAGCTTCATGTGTCTCATTTCCTATGTTTATTCATAACAAGTCAGTTAAAATAATTTTAGGAAGGCCGAGGAGAGACACCCTTTAGAATGCACCCTCAAACGTTAGGTTTCCCTAACCCCACTACCACTCACTTGGAGGGGAGCGAATTTCGGCTACCGTTCACTTTCCAAAGGGAGCAAATCACTACTCCTGGCTTGGAGGGGAGCGAATTCAGGCTACTCTTCACTTTCCAAAGCAGCTTAGAATAAACCAGACCGTCTACCAAATTTTGGGAGGTCTGAGGCCAGAGAACTTACCGTATCTCCCCCAAGGAGAAGCTCAGAGCTAGGGAGTGGGGCTGGCCGTGCTGGTACCTGGCATCTGGTTTAGGTGATTCTCTGGGAGACCTCTGGTTCCTCTTTGGTCCCTTCGTGGTTGCCATTATCAGTGATGGAAACCAAGCTCTGTAGAAATAATTATTAACATAATTTATTCTAAACACAACTTTGAGTCATCAGCACAAAATGTTTCCCAGAGTTCACAGAGGCAGCAGGGATTTTTGTTTTTGTTTTTGTTTTTGTTTTCAGTTCTGAGAACAAGAAACACAGACAAGTTGTGAATCAGCATAAGGAGTCTCTTCACTGACCTGGCCCAAAGTGGCAGGACATCTGGAAGCAGGGGCTTGTAGGTTTTAGGTGAGTTTAGAAATTTTAGGTTAATGAAATCTGAGGTGTGTTCTGCTGTGTCCTGGGACCAAGGCGACTGAAACTCTACTCTAAACCCCATCTTCCAGACCCCCAAAAAGCTCAGCCAGAAGCCATTTGCAAATTCTTAGGTTATTAATTGGTCAAATATGTAAGTCTTTGTCTAGAAGAGACTTGGGGCCCATAGGGAAGAATGTCGGAATCTAACCTGAACGTAGATAATACGGCCATGCTATTTATCTGAGGATGCTGCACTGGGTCGGGATGCGGGGCGATGCCCACAAAGCTGTTGGTTACAGTGAGATCAATGTTTGTAGATATGACTCTCCCAGGCCCTTTGAAAAGCATCTCAGTCCAGGAAGAATAGTCAGAAGTCTGTCCTCGGGACCGTACATTCTGTGACCTCCTTACCAAACCGAAGGCAAGGCAGGGGTGCTGGTGGGTGACCTAGCTCAGGAGACTCTAGGGACAGTTCTATTAATAGTTCTGTGATGGGGAGGGGGACAGAGAGTGTGGGGTTTCTTTGAAGATACTGTTGTGGGAGCTGGCTACATCTGCAGGGAGAGTCTGCAGCCCCAGGGAAGCCTGCAGGCCTCAAGGTGCTTTGCAAGACAACAATACCGGGAAAGGAGAACAGTGTCCGATCTTCTCTGAGCTGGGCCAATATCTGGAGACAGAAGGTGCCTGAGGAAGAGGGACTACACACACTCCAGGGGGTGCAGATCACATTATGGTCTTCGGGCGTATGCCCCGTGGAATCGTGCAGTTCCCAGCCTGCCCCACTGCACAGGGCAACCGGCCTCAAGTGCCCACTGTGGTGCCGAAGTTGGTGAGCTGAGGTTAGACCCCATGGGAAAGCAAAAATAAGTGGGAGCAGGAGAGCTGCAAACACAGAAGTGCAGACCCTCCAGGAGAGGACTCTTCTCAGTCTGGGGAGGAGCTCCTTTGAATCAGTTCAGATCGGATCATGTCAATGAATATTGCTGGAGCAATTACAGGGTGCGGGGCCAATCCCAGGGGAATCTGGCTCTACCTTTGAGGAGCTCAGGGCCAGAAAGGAAGTGGACAGGCCTCCCTTCCCCAGGGCAGAGTGGGGCCAAGGAGGTAAGGGGCTGGGAGAGATGGGAGTAGAGAAGGGTCTCTGGAGAGAGTATCAGCTCAGAGAATGAACCAGGATCATATATGGAGGTCCCAAGTGAGCAGGGATCAGGGGTGCAGATGCACAGGCGTGGTCGTCTCAGCCATGAGCCAGGGCTCTTGAGAGCTGGGTCAGCACCAAAGATTCCAGCAGCAACCGGGGGCCAGGACAGGGAGAGTCTTGGCTTCCAGACTGCAGAGTGTGGACTTGATACTGGAGGAGGGGCAGAGAGGGGCAGAGCCAGGGGCTATTTCTGAGCAAAGGAGTGACTCCTTTGGGTCCTAGGTAGGAGGAAGCACTGGGGTCTTGCCGAGGGTGTTCCCCATGCCCTCCCCCAATGGCTGGCTATGCTCTCTCCTCAGCCAGTGAGCTGGGGCACCCACCGGAAGTGACCCTGTGTCATGAGTCATCCTGCCAGGAGGAGAGAGCATCTGGGGCCGGCTGAGGCAGGCCCTCCTGAGCTGCTATCTGGGCCAGTGCTCTGTCCTTGCACCTCCTTGGCTTCTCAAGGGAGGTGGCTTGAGCACCTGGTCGTCCTAGCCAGGGCTGGTGTCATATGGGCACAGTTTAGCCTGGAAGGACCTGAGAATCCTTATGAACTCTCCCACTGCTGTTCACTCCAGCAAGAACGGAGTTGGCCGACTGTTTGCAGCAGTTAAACACACCCCACGGTGTGCCGGTGTCTGAGGGCTGCTATAACAAATGAACACACACTGAGTGTCTTGACACGCCAGCCTCATTCTCTCATAGTTCTAGAGGCCAGAAGTCCAAAACCAGTGTGTCAAGAGGGCCTCACCCCCTCTGAAGCCTCTAGGGGAGAGTTCTTCCTTGCCTGTTCCAGCTTCTGGTGGCTCCACGAGCTGCCTGGCTGTGGCTGCAGAACTCCAATCTCCCCTTCATCTCTCACGACCTGCTCTTGTTATCTTCTTCTGGGTCTTCAAAGGACACTTGTCTTTGGATATAGAAACTGCTAGATAAGCCTGCATGATTTCATCTCAAGATCCATAACTTAATTTCATGTGCAAAGATACTTTTTCTTTTTTAAAATATTTATTCATTTATTCATTCATTTATTCATTTTAATTTGACCAGAGAGAGACACACAGAGAGAGGAAAGTGAGAAAGCAAGCCACCAGGTCCAGGACTCAAACCACAGTCAGCCATGTGGGAGTGTCCAGTGCCTTAACCACCATGCCACCTGCTGGTCCCCAAAGATACTTTTTCTAAATAATGTCACATGTACTGGTTCTGAGGCTTAGAATAGGGGTTTATCTTCTTCTTTTCCTTTCTTTTCTTTTTTCTTTCTTTCTTTTTTTTAGAGAGATTTTTGCTATAGGGTGTATGCGTGCTCACTGGAGAGACAGAGAGAGATAGAGAGACAGAAAGTGAGAGGGGAGAGTCATGCCACAGTCCCTTCTCCATTCTCCTCTCAGGATCTTGAGCATCCATGCACATGCACCCAGCGTGAGTTTCAAGTCTCCACATCTGCCGTGTGGGAGCAGCGTGGGTTTCAAGTCCCCACATTTGCCGTGTGGGAGTCCAGCATCCTGACCACGACGCCACCTGCTGGCCCCATGTCTTCTTTTTTTTTCTTAAAAAAATATATTTATTTTGAGAGGTGGAGATAGAGAGACACACATAGAGAGAAACACCCTTGAGGAGCTTTCGTGCTTGGTCAGCCGAGGTTTCCCAGCCGACCAGGATCAGGAGTGCTGTTGTCCACCAAGTACAGTTCAACTAGGGAACTGAACCCACAACCCTCCATATGGATCCCGCATCACCTGAGCAGCTCATTTGCCACTATGCCACCCAGCCAACCCGGGACATATCTTCTTGAGGGCCACCATTCAACCCACCACACTCGCACAGTCTCTGGAAGCAGATAGAGCCTGGTTAAACCCTCCCCTTAACTACTCACTAGTTGGTCTTGGGCAAGTATGGTCATCTCCCTGAACCTCATTGCTTTATCCTTCAAAAAGGAAAACTCGTGTCTATGCATAGGGTTGCTACGGGCATTAAATGAGATCATGGTTGCTTGGCCCGCAGACACACTCAGTGAATGGTACTGACGGCAGAATGATAATGAACACGATGATGAAAGATTGACTCAGGGAAGCGAAGGGATTTGCCCAAGGTCACGTGGCAGAGCCGGAAGTGGAAGTCAGATCTAGCTGTTCCCATACACCCTGTCTTCTGCTTATCTTTACAGTGGTTCAGCCTAGCTACATTGGCTTGTTTCTCGAAGCACCTCATGATTGTCTGGTCTGCCGCAGAGACAGTGGGTCCCTGGCAGGAAGGAGAATAGCCTCCTTGGACTGAGTGAATAGCCAAGTCTTGGCCCTACGAGGTGAGATAGGATCAGAACTTGGTCTGGGTCTTCCCACAGGCATCAGAGAGACACAGGCCCCGCCCTCACCTTGGATGAGAAGCCGCTGATCACAGACAGCACCAGGGTGGAGTTTGGGGCGCTGACTACGTGGCCCTTCCCACCGCCAGCTCAGCAAGCCATGCCTCACACTATGGGATAGGAAGTCTCAGGGGGTTGTGGGGGGGTTAGTGTAAGAACACAGAGCCTCAGCAAACAGGGCAGAAGACACTGACCCACGGTGAAAGAAAGGTACCAGCAAAATAAGGGTAGGATTCATTCCTCCATCTCTGAATGCGTTTGAAACTTGATCTGTCCCTTCTCCACAAAGGCATAATTGGCTTTGATCTCGGAAGTGCTGCTCCTCAGATTTCCTTTGCTGTCTTTGAGAGGCAGCCTGCCCGGCCTCAGCAGGAGGCATTCTTGTCACTGCAGTTGCTGTTTTTGGTGACCCTGGGCTTGGTTCTGGGAAAGAGGATGCAGTTCTGGTCTCCATCTTGGGTGGGGTAATGACCTCCTTGGTTCCAGGCCCTGGTGAAGCCCAGTACTGCTGATCCCTGAGGAAGGATCCAGTCCTGGCTGCCCCAGGACCATGCTAGAGGTGCAAAGGCAGGGACAGGCTTGGATTTCATCCTGGCTGTGCCCTTGGAAGCTCAAGGAACAAACTGATCATCTAAAAAGGAAGTTGGTGGAAGGGGCAGGGAGTGGAGAGGATAGGAGTGACTCCTTTCTGGTGAAACAAAAGGTTCTGGCAGCAGGAAAAAGGGCAAAGAACAGGAGAGCAGAGGATGACATGGCAGGAAGTAGGACAAGGAGCTGGGGAAGCCAGGGCCCTCAGCCAAGGTGACCCACAGGGACCAAACCCTCCAGCCACAGGTGGCAACAGGCAGCTTTATGAGCTGTGTCCTGGTCCCAAGGGCTCTCAGATATGTGGGCTCCAGAGGGAGCCTGGTCCTCTCCAGTCAGTCAACAAATTCCACCAGACAGTTTGCTGTGCTGGGCCCAGGAGACTGGAGCAGACCTGGCCCTTGCCTCTGGGTGGACAGATGGTGGCAGTTGGGTAGTCTAAGGACTATGTGGTGAAGAGCTCTGGAGATGAAGCCTCTCTTCTGGGCCCTGGCAGCCCCTCCAGGGAAGGCCCCCAGGGTACGGGACAACCCAAGTGAGTCTGGGGGAGAAGGGTGATGCTAACTCTGTGCTCCCAACCCAATGTCCAGAGTCATTCAGTCCTCTTCCTCATCACTTTCTTCTCTTTTTAAAAGTTTATTCCTTCCATGAGAGAGGGAGACAGAGAGAGAGAGAGAGAAGCACCCTGAACAGGGTCTCCATGCCCCAATCCTATCCCCAGCCCCAGCCAGCCAAGATCACGGGAACACTCTGCACATGCCTGGTGCACACAGGAAGACCTCGCGACACGAACCCAAGGCCTTCCCACATGACCCCCACATCGCAGAGCACTCTTATCACTGTGTCGCCATAACTGGCCGTCCCCCTCTTCACCTTCTACACTGGCCAAGTCCAAACTCAGCCCAGTTCATGGATCAAGGAGGAGTATGGCTCCTTCTCCCGAGGCCTTCCCACCCCTGAGGTCATCTTAGGCCCCCCCCCTTTGCCAAGTTGGTATATGTGGTTGCAGCAGTCAATGAGGAGGTGTGGTCAGGCAGGGCCCCTTCTCTGTGGTGTCTGCCTTGACTGCCCAGCACACTAGACTCTGCTGGGCGCAGGCCAGGGCAGGGGCTCTCCTCCTTAGGAGATAGCAAAGGCTGCTATCTGGACAATCATAGCATAGTTTCTATCTGAGAAACATTTTAAGTCCTTGGTGAAAGGAGACCAATGTAGAAGTATTCCGTATCTACACAGAACTTGGGGCTTTTGGTAAAATGTCAATCTCGGAAGTTCATGTCCCCTTCTAACCACTTCAAAAGCTCCCTTCATGCCAGGATCAAGTCCAGCCTTCACAGCGTAACTTCCAAGATGCTGCACAGTCTTCCCGTTGCACTCCAGCTGGCCCCTGCCCTCCACATGCTCCCACAGACCAGCAGGCCTGGGCTACTTCCTGCAGCCCGAGCAGACGCAGCTTGCCGGCTCTCGGGCACTTCTCCACAGCCTGCTCCCTTGCCTGGACCGTGCACTTCATCTGTCTGGAGCGCGCCTTTCCACCTTCAGTCAGCTCAAGCTCTAGCCCGTCAGCGATGCAGTGGGAGAGGCACAGTGGGTGGGTGGGTAGGACAGGGTACCTTCCTGAAGCCTCTCACCTCTCATGTTAGAGGTGATGAGGGAAATAACGGAGCCCAAGTATGTTTAATTTTCCAACTTGTGCACATGTTTATATACACCCTGAAGAGTGGGAGATGGTTGAAGGGGTGCCTGTGCACAGACATCTCCTCATTCAAAATACAAAAGATTTGTATCTGCACATTATTGTTATAAATATCACTTGTATTTTTTTTTTTTTTTTGGAGAGGTTTTTGCTATAGGGCACGTGCGCTTGCCAGACAGACAGAGAGACAGAGAGACAGAAAGCCAGAAATCACCTCCCAGAGGGGATGGCCATGCCACGATCCCTTCTCCTCCATCCTTCTTTCGGGATCTTGGGCACGCACACACACGTGCCTGGCGTGAGTGTATGCCACCGCGTCCGGGACTCGAACCGCAGTTGGCTACATGGGAGTCCAGTGACATAGCCATTATGCTAACTGCTGGTCCCAACTTATATATATATTTTTTTTTAAGATTTTTTTTTTTTGAGAGATTTTCACTGTAGGGCACATGCGCTCACTAGACAGACAGACAGAGACATAGAGACAGAAAGCGAGAAATCCAACTTATATTTTTTATGCATGAAATTGCAACTGAAATTTATTTTGCCAAAACTTTCTGAACAAAATGAGTAAAGTTTTTGTTGGGGAAAACAAAAGGCAGGAAGAGCAACAGTAGATATTGGAGACAGTGTGGGAAAGAGGTGGGCAATGAGGAGAGGGAGCAAATGGGGGGAGGCAAACTACGGAATGGTCACTAAAGTGGAAGGCTATCTGTTGATGATAATGTATATGGTAATACCTTTGACTAGATTAATATACAATGTATTCATGCTGGGGAAAATCATTTTGTGTGCTGGAAAGACTTCCAGTGATTAAATGTGGGGGAGAAAAATAAAGACTTCAATCTGAAAAAATAAATAAATAAGTAGTTAATGGGAAAATAAAAGAGCAAAAAATAAAAATCACTGGGACATAACAAGAAACTACCTCATAAGCGCTTGCCTAGTGGGCCCACTGATATGCTGCCAGACAGAGGTTGGAAGAGAGACTCAAATGTGTCTCTCGGACTGTGAGAGCATTCTAGAATTCTCTAGCCAGGATGCTCCCAAATGAGTAGCCTCCAGAGTCTCTGCTCAGTGTTTGACCTTACTGGGTGGGTGAGGACCTAGAGCTGGCGAGGAGGAGGCTATTAAGGGGGGAGGAGGCAGTCCTAAAGAAGGCCGAGAGTCCCTCTAGCTTCTTGCCTGTAAGCAGCCCCCGCCCTCCTGCCCTGCCTGCTGGTCCTACCAGGCCTGATGACAGCCTCTGGTTGGCTTCCCTGTCTGGTTCCATGTGGAGCCAAGAAGGGTGGGTCAGGGCTGCAGCTGAAGGGAAACAAAGACTGTTTTCATGAAAGACAGTATTGATCCTGTTCTTAAAAGGATGAAACCCACTTCTGAAATGAGTCACTGTGGGAAGGATTTGAAAAGTGACATTTTTCTTTTCACCTCTTCTTTTCCTTCTGAAATTTCAAAGTGGCGTCTTTGGCAATGGAAGTCGAGAAAGACCTAGCAAAGTCAGTCAGTGGAATGTCCCTTCCTGCTACCCCCTGCCCCTTCATTCATCTGAGCATATGTGGTGCAAAGCAAGGGCACAGGATCTGAGCACTGGAGGACCCGGATCGAGGCCCCAGGTTAAGGTGACCTGGAGGCTTTACCCTCCTGAGGGAACCCACGTATTTCTGGTGATGCTCAGCCCCTCCTGGGGACCCCAGCAGGTGCGCTGATCCTTGACCCCGCCAGGTGCAGGCAGTGAGCAGGAGGGCAGGCCTGGCCAGCAAAGGCGGAAAGTGGGCACGGCATGAGCTCAGGTCGGGCTGTCTAAGGAGCCCGTGTGGCTCCACAGGCCATTCCGGCCAGCGGGGTGGAGAGGAACAGAGTGGCCTCCGCCCCACACAGTTTGTGGGGCTGTTTGATATTCCCGAAAATAGCTATCTGATTGAACATTCTGAAAGATCCCACCTTATGTAAGTGTTCTCCTCTAAAATAGAAACTCCTCTTTGTATTATTTTCAACCTTCTAAGAAATGAGCCCAGAACGCTCCAAGAACCCTTTGTCCAAGGAGGATGAGGGGGAGGTTGGCAAGGCAGAGGCCCAGGGGGATGGAGGTTATGTGTCTGCTTTGGGTATCAAGCCTCTGCTGGATGGAAGGACCCCCACGGTCATTGCCACAGGCTCTGCCTTATCCTTAACGACGGGCAGGCAAGGGCCTGCTACCTGTCAAGTAAGTCAGAGTTAGGATCCCGTGACCTGGGCCTCCACTGGCCTCTTCGTGCACAAATGGCCAGTGAGGTCTCTGCAGCGGCTGTACGCGGGTGCCAGTGGGTCCCTCCCACCTTTCTGCCTGCACTGGGTTCAAGGGCTCCCATCTCACCACAGCCACCTCAGTCCTCTGCAGGGACAAGCTGGCATCCTCCCCCACGCCCCCTAATCTGAAAACTACAATGCCTGGCAGACACTGTGGAGAAGCAGGGTTTGCTGAGCTGAATGAGCCCGGGCAGGACGCAGCCTGCCCAGCTGCAAAGCCTCCTTCCTGACACCTACAGCTGGCCCACCTCCTCCCAGTCACCTGAGCCTGCTTAGCACTTCCTGCCGCTTCACTGCCTTCTCCCACCATCAAGCTTCTGGAAACTCCACCACCAGCCGGGCCTGGAAGAAGCTCTAGGGCCCCCCAAGCCCACAACTGCAAGAACAGGAGGCTCCCATCTGCTGCCCCTTCTGGAAAGCACGTGGCTTCTCACCTCTCTCGTTTAGATGCAGGCAGAGGACACCAGGGACACCTCCACATGCAATCCCATCTGTCTGACCCAGGCCCATGTTCACCCTCAAGAGGGAGCCAGGTGTAGTCCCCCATCTAAAACCCCCACCTGGCTCTTGTCCTCTTCAACTGTCAGGTGGCCTGTGGGGAGGACTCAGCCTGCTCTTGCCATCTCAGGGAGGGAGCAGCCCAGTGGGGTTCGGCTACAGCACTTTCGAGGGTGCTGTTGGGGCTCATGACGTGGCCACATGAGTCACATGGCGGGGTGGGGACAGCAGGTCAGCAGAGCATGTCAGCTCTACACTGTGAGCCATGAAGGAGCCTGTACTCACACTGAGTCAGGGCAGGCCCCATCTGCCTTCCGCTGCAGGGGAACGTCAGGGCTCATCCCTCCAAGGCTCGTGCATAACAGGAAGCCAGGGGGGTGAGGAAAAGGCAGTAGGAGCTTCTAGTTTGCCTCTCAGTCCTTGTCCCTGCCTAGCTGAAGTGCCCCCAAGTAAATGTCTCAGCAGGTCTCTGCACCAGGGGAGCACAGAGAAGTTCATGATGGCCTAGTGCAGATGACCTCACCCATGTACGTGAAGTTCCGTGTACTGAGATTTTTTTCCTCATGATGGGGAATACATCTTTACAAAGACTATTGGTGCCCTGGGAACCCTTTTTGAGCACTTTTGCCGCTCTGTGTGGCAGATGTAGACATCTGTCATGCATGGCCTGTGAGGCTTCAGGGGCGTTCACGGCTCCACTCACAGGTCAGAGAAGAACGCTTGCACGTAACAGCACGCAGTAAGCATGTGTGGGATGGATGACTGAGGCTCCCTGCTAGAACGTGGTGCTTGGGTTAGTCGGAACTGTTGGATCACCTACCAGGAGCCAAAGCCAACCCAACAGGACTCAGACATCCAAGGGTTTCCAGTGGGGTCAGCCAAGTGCCAGCGAGAAGTACCACAGTGACAACTACTGAGGAAGGTGTCGGGGAGGAAGTGAAAAGGGCTGGACCCAGAGGAAGGGCTGGTGGTCTCAGGCAGAGAGATGGTGCCCGCTGCCTTAGCGCCCTGGGACACCACAATGCATTACCGCCAACGTGGTGCCTTAAGGCAATAGAAAGGCATTTTCTCACAGTTCTGGAAGCCCGAAGTCCAAAATCAAGGTGCCATCCAGGTTGGGGCCTTCAGGGAGAGTGTGGCCATGCCCGTCTCTCAGCCATTGGCGGTTGCAGGCCACCCTTGATGTTCCTGAGCTTGAGCCGCATCGTGCCCGTCTCTGACTGCTTCAACACACGCCATTCTTCCCGTGTGTCTCTGTGCACCTGTGTCTTCACACGGCCTTCGGATGAGGACTTTTAATTTTATTTTAATTTTGCCACAGGGTGCATGTGCTCACCAGAGAGAAAAAGAGTAAGAAAGCACTTCCCTCTAGGAGGTGGCCATGCCACAACGCCTTCTCCATGTCTCTGTCCTGTCAGGATTTTGGACATGCATGCACACACATGTACCGGGTGTGTTTTTCAAGGCCCCAGGCCCAGGACTTGAATAACACAGTTGGTCATGTGGGATCCAGCTGCCATAACCACCAGGCCACCGGCAGGCCAAGGACATTTAGTGATTGGATTTATGGCCCATCCTAATCTAATTAAACCTCATCTTAACTTGACTCTACCTGCAAAAATCCCATCTCCAGGTAAAATCACATTCTCAGGTACTGCGGTTAGAGTGCCCCCACCCCATAGACGTTCCCTGTGCCCAGAAGCTGCCACTTGCTCTTTCAGTAAGAAACAAGCATTTGCTGTGTGCCAGGCACTGTTCCAGGGACAGGGACACAACAGTGAACAAGACAGGCAAGGGCCTCTGTGAAAACATCACGCAGGGGCCAGCAGATGGGGTAGCAGTTACGTCGCTGGACTCCCACATAGTCAACCGTGGTTCAAGTCCCAGACCCAGTGACTTAAAACTTGTATACAGCCGTGCCCACAATCCCAAGAGGAAAGCGGAAGAGAAGGGATTGTGGCATGGCCATCCTCTCTGGGGGGTGATTTCTCATTTTCTATCTCTCTGGCGAGTACATGCACCCTGTAACAAAAATATTTCTTAAAAAGAAAGAAAGAAAAAAACATCGTGCCGGCAGGAGATGGGAGAGACGAGTGCGCCGACAAGCCAGGGCTGTCAGATGTGCCAGGCAACGCCGAGTGGCAGAGGGAAGTGGGCAGGGCAATATGATGGAGAGGATTGAGAGGCAGGTTTGGGGATTCTACAGATTTGGGTCATGAAAGCAGGTCTCTGTTAAGAGGTCACCTTTGAGATGTGATCTAAACAAGACCTAGGCCCCTCCCACACAGGCAAGAACTGCATATATGTATAGGGTGATTTCTTGATACACAAATACCATGTTCACTGCAGCACTATTCATGATAGCCAAGATACGGAAACCACCCCCACCAAAAGGTCCAACAGAGGCTGAATGGATAAAGAAAACGTCATGTATATCCACGGTGGAATACTATTCAGCCATAAACAAAGAACAAATCCTATCCTACAGGCAGTGTGGATGACCCTGGAGGGCGTTATATTACCTGAGTTATCGTTTCTAAAAGGTAACTGGGGGATGAATGGAAATTGGGAGGGGGGCAGGGGGCATACTTAAAGCAGGGAGAACATGTCAGGTGACTGGTGCAGGGGTAGGATGGTTGGGTCAATAGCAAAAAGGAGCCAGTTTCAAAATGCATTCAGGAGGGAAGGTCGATGGAACTTTCTAATGGATTCGAGTTGGGGGGTAAGGCACACAGTGAGTTAAACGGCATT
>NW_006204812.1:4058474-4059316 GCF_000334495.1 Tupaia belangeri chinensis
CCGGCCACCTCCACAGGTAGCCTTCTTCAAAACAGTGTCTTGGTTACAGCTGTAATGATGATAAAGTCACACTGGATTGGTGGGGCAAGTCTCCCTGTGGCCCAGAGATGCCATCCCAGCTCCTGGCATCTCCTTGGGTCCAAAGCAGAAAAAGGCTAGCAAGAAGAGAAGTCAAGTCTGCTTCATTTTCATTTTTATTTTTTTAATTGGGAGACTTGAAGTCCTCCCAAGAGCCTCCAACTTCCTTTGGTTTCATTGGCCAGAACCATGCCACGTGTCCACCCCTATCTACACCACACAGTGCAACCATGCTGCCTTTGCAGCCTGAGAGCTGACTATGACAAGGGACAGCCATGTAGTGACTGTCCAGCTGTCCAGCAGTCTGCCACAAGAACAGTCAGGCCTTGAGCCTTCTCCCTGCAAATATTGGCCACTTCTTAGAATCCTTGCCTCCCCCAAGTTATCCCATAACAACCCTGCACGGTAGGAAGGCCAGACGGTACCTATTCCCATTTTACAGGTGGCAAAACTGAGACACAAAGCTCAGAAAGGACTTGTCCACAGTGTCGAAAAGTCCATGACTGAGCCAGATCTCCAATTAGGTTTCCTGGCTCCCAGCTCTGCCCACCACAAGCCCAGTAACACGTATAATCCTCCAAGAGGGATCACCGTGTCTGACGGACAAACGTGCAGGGGGGCAGGCATGATAGTGCGGAGCGCCTAACTGCTTTTTAAGGACCAAACAGTGAGAACTCAAGGCGGCTGTACCCATTCCACTGAGGAGTCTTCGTCCAGGCATTTCCTGCCGCTCGAAGGGCTAATTGCTTAATTGAATTAGTGCA
>NW_006204812.1:4060680-4068975 GCF_000334495.1 Tupaia belangeri chinensis
CTCCAAAATCTGTCTCTACCGGCCACCTCCACAGGTAGCCTTCTTCAAAACAGTGTCTTGGTTACAGCTGTAATGATGATAAAGTCACACTGGATTGGTGGGGCAAGTCTCCCTGTGGCCCAGAGATGCCATCCCAGCTCCTGGCATCTCCTTGGGTCCAAAGCAGAAAAAGGCTAGCAAGAAGAGAAGTCAAGTCTGCTTCATTTTCATTTTTATTTTTTTAATTGGGAGACTTGAAGTCCTCCCAAGAGCCTCCAACTTCCTTTGGTTTCATTGGCCAGAACCATGCCACGTGTCCACCCCTATCTACACCACACAGTGCAACCATGCTGCCTTTGCAGCCTGAGAGCTGACTATGACAAGGGACAGCCATGTAGTGACTGTCCAGCTGTCCAGCAGTCTGCCACAAGAACAGTCAGGCCTTGAGCCTTCTCCCTGCAAATATTGGCCACTTCTTAGAATCCTTGCCTCCCCCAAGTTATCCCATAACAACCCTGCACGGTAGGAAGGCCAGACGGTACCTATTCCCATTTTACAGGTGGCAAAACTGAGACACAAAGCTCAGAAAGAACTTGTCCACAGTGTCGAAAAGTCCATGACTGAGCCAGATCTCCACTTAGGTTTCCTGGCTCCCAGCTCTGCCCACCACAAGCCCAGTAACACGTATAATCCTCCAAGAGGGATCACCGTGTCTGACGGACAAACGTGCAGGGGGGCAGGCATGATAGTGCGGAGCGCCTAACTGCTTTTTAAGGACCAAACAGTGAGAACTCAAGGCGGCTGTACCCATTCCACTGAGGAGTCTTCGTCCAGGCATTTCCTGCCGCTCGAAGGGCTAATTGCTTAATTGAATTAGTGCAAATTCGTGCTATCTCAGAGAATTTGTGTTGTCCATGAGATAGGCTGGCTTGGCAGGTCAGAGACAAAGGCAGGAGAGGCAGCAGCGAGGAACCTGGGGAACCTCTGTGTGGGCTGTGGGAGGCCTTCGCGTGGGTCGGAGCTGTGCAGAGGCCTGGAGTCAGGCTCCAGCAGGGCTGGGCACAGAGGGTGTGGCCAGTGCTGGTGAGGCCCGTGCCAGGGCCCAGTTGTCCCAGACAACACCCACGGATCCCACTTCGGGCTGCTAGGTCAGTGCAGCGCCACCTGCTTGGCCTGGCAACAGGGAGCAAGGAGCTCAGAGGCACCCTGTGGCGGGGTAGAAGGGGGTGGCCCTTGCCAGAGCTTCGCTTAGGGTATGTTCCGGCCCTGCATGGCCACAGCTCCCGATGGAAGGGCAATGGCAGCTTCTCTCACTGCCCCGTCCTGCTCCAGCCCAACCCAGCCAGCAAAGGCTTCTCCACATAAGGACAAGGAAGGATTCAGAGGTCAAAGGGGACTGCAAATCTGTTCTCTAAACTGTCTCTGCAGGGAGCACCACCTGGCACCACCGAGAACAAGGAGTGGCTTTTCATTTCGTGTCAGCATGCAAAGATCGGCTGGTTTGTACCCTGACCAGATCCTCCTGACGTGGACTTTGGAATGAGCTCAGGTGAAGGGAAAAGTATCACTGGAGGGGACCCTGGCTGAGACGTTGTCATGTGTTAACCGATTCCTGCTTCCTGGGCATGCGTTTCCCATCCCCTCACCCCTGCTGAGAAGTGGGGTCCTTGTGGCTAGGCTCTGACCGGTGGAACCGCGTGTTAACTGCTGAGATGTGGGCTGCTTGTTCTAGCAATCCGCCCAGCCCGAGCTCATCCAGGGAGGCTGGCACGTGGGAAGTCCCCAGCTACCCCAACTCCACCGGCCACTGGGAGGCAGCACAGGGGTAGAGGCTTTGGTGTGAGGTGAGGCTGGGCTCATACCTTGGCCCTGCCATTTACCAGCTACCTGACCTCAGGTTAGTTACTTAACCTCTCTGACTCGGTTTCTCCATTGGCAAAAGGGGTTGTTGTAATACTCACAAAATTGTAAAAATGTACGTAGGAAAAGGTGGTCAAGTGTTTAGCACAGGGCCTGGAACACAGATGAGCACATAAGTAACTACTGTCACTTCATTGAAATAAAAATACAGTTTAAAAGATTATTTAAAAATGTTTAGCTGTTTAAAATATGATATATTTATAATGATTTATAAATAGCCTGAATGGAAATTAAGACAAAAGAGAGAAAGCAGTCACTTGGCGCCTATAAAACCCCGGACTAAGTTACCAGGCTGGGGCTGGCCCCATAGGGCAGAGGTTAAGCACTGTGCAGAAGGGGTCATAGCTGACCAGGGTTTGAGACCCACCCTCAGTGGCCTAAGAAAACCCACCTGGCATGCACATACCATGCCCAAGATCCTGATAGGCTGGAGAATTGGAGGAAAAAGGATTGCAGTGTGCCCAGGCCCCATTGGGGAATGCTTTCTCTCTCCCTTTCTCTCTCTCTCACGCATGTACACACACCCTGTGGCATTTTTAAAAAGCATAATAATAAGTTATCAGACTGGAAATTCGAAATAAATTGATTTTAGAAACAGCCTGCTCCGAGCTGCTCAGGAAGGCAGAGAGGCCTGTGGGAGGCCAGGGCCATAGGGCAGTATGTCCTCTGCTCCGAATCTTTTGGGTCTTGCTATGTGACCGTGACATCCCTGTCATTTGAGCCATTCTCAAAGGTATGTGGTGAAATCTTGCTAATTTTATTTTTATTTTTTAGTTAGGGCACATGCACTCACAGGAGTTAGGAGGGGTGAGAAATCACCCCCCACCACCACCACCACCCCAGAAGGCATAGCTTTGCCACAATCTCTTCTCCATTCTCCTCTCAGGACTTCGGGCATGCACACGCACGTGCCCTGTGAGAGTTTCAGGCCGCCAGGTCCGGGACTCAAATGGAGCAGTCAGCCATGTGGGATCCAGCCGCCTTAACCTCCGCGCCATCTGCCGGCCCCTCGTTGTGGTTTTAAATTGCATTTCCCGGGTGGCTAATGATGATAAACGTCTTGTCGTGCCTTATTTTCTACCTCTACCGCCTCTTCTCTGAAATGTCTTTTAGCCGTTTTCTAATTGGATTTTTTAACTGTTCGATTTTAAGCACTGTTTACATGTTCTAGATACTTCTTTGCTGGATGTGAGGTTTGCAAACACGTTCTCCCGGTGTGTTGCCCCTTTTCTCCCCTGTAACAGGGGCTTTGGCAGAGAAAAGCTTTTGATTTGGATGAGGTCCACTTTCTCCCTCACTCCTGTGTGGCTAGTGAGTTTGCTGTCGAGCCGACGGTGCCACTCGGCACACCTGCATCCTCACATTCATGGAGGGCCTTTGCTGTGGGGCTGCTCTGTGCCCAGCCCCACACTCACCTCTGGACGGCAGCCCCCAGCTTCCTCTCTGAGACCTACTCCCCAGTGAATGCTCAGAAGACAGGCTAAGTGTCCAGCTCTGTACAGTCCCCTCTGTCCAGACCCCAAACCCACTAGTAGCTGCAGCGCCAGAACCCAGATTCCAGAAAAGGATTACGTGTTCTTTAGGCAAAGGTAAAGGCCTGCCGAGTTTGGAGTCCGGAAACTCAGCAAAGGCCTGGTCCCTCCTCTGGGGACATCATAGTGACGCTGGGAATCTGGACCTGCTTCCCCTAGAAAACCACCTAGACCTTTAGTGACATGTAAACAAAGGACAATTGGAGGATTCGTGGGTTGTTGTCTCTGCTGAGACTGCGGATTTGGGGACTCTACTGCATTGTGAAGATTTTTTAAAATCTTAGTCACCCCCTACCTGCACTCCCTAGCACCGGTGAGATTAAGCCTCAGAGGCAAGGACAGCTTGTTGCCATGGCTTTCAGGCTACTACAGGCAGCTTGGCCCCCTGTCCACCCAAGCAAAGTTTAATTACTTTCCACTCACAGAGAATTAATGTCTAAGTATTCATTCACCCCTGCTGGCTACTTTATTTCCAAGTCTCAAATCCTTCCTTTATGGGGAGTTTTTGGGTACTGCTTTATTTCTTAGATCCTGGGTTTACCTTGAACTTCTGGTCACATTAATGGCTAACCCGGCCCAGCTGAATCTAGTCCATGAGGAGGCTGGCCTTGTAGTGCATGGGAACCCAGATCCCACCTGTCTGATCATGGTTTGAATTCTAGCCCCAGTGGCTTAAAAAATACACCAGGCACACGTGCATGTGTGCCCAAGATCCTGACAGGATAGAGAAAGGGAGAAAAAGGATTGCAGTGTGACCATGCCCCACTGGGGTGGGGGCGGGGGGGGGTAGTTCTTTCTCTGTCTTTCTGAGGCACGTGATGAACCCTCTGGCAATATTTTTTTAAACTGAAGTTAGCTAGGGCAGTCTGTCCACAAAAGGCCAAGAGAGGACTCGGTGTTTGGGAGCCGTTGCTGGGCGCTGGCGGATGCCCAGGTCAGAGCTGAAATGTCTTCGAAGCACTTCGTTCACTCCTGTCTGTCCAATGGAGAAACCAAGGTCTGAAATGGCAGGGGTGGGTACTTGCCAAAGTGAGCAGGGCTGTTTGATTTTGAGAATCTAAATATAAACTCAAATTATAAGGCTCTAATTTTTTTAAAGACTCTATTTTTCAGAAAAAATGAATACACGCACACACACTCCAAAACTTATCTAAATGACAAGGCACTTAGACTCCATGAAGTTTGTCTTTGCCTCCTAAGATATGAAGCCAGGAGCTTTATAAAAAAATAATAGGTAGCATAATGGTTAAGGCTCTGGACTCCCACATGGCTGATCCATGTGCCTGGTGTGATTTTCACATGCATGCTCAAAATCCTGAGAGAAGAATAGAGGAGAAGGGATTGTGGCATGGCCATCCCCGGGGAATAATTTGTCATTTTCCCTCTCTCTATCTCTCCCTGGTGAGCACATACGCCCAATGGTAAAAACCTAAAACATAGTAATAGTAACTTTTGGAAGACAAAAAACCATGATTAACCACATAAAGAGATAAAATTTAAAACTAGGAAAATATTTGTAACTTATTAATAGAGACACAGAGAGAATGAGAGAGAGAGCAGGAAAGGACTGCTTAAGAGATGCAGCACCTGGTCACAGAGCAGGTTCCTGGATCCGAGTTCTAACAAGCCGATCGTAATTATAACAACAGCTCAGCTTGTGTAAGACAACCGGGGTATGGGGAGTACAGCCAGTTCTGCTACAATGTGTGTGTTCCTCAGAATCCCCACACTCGCACCGGCACTGAGCAGAGGAAGCTGGATCCCACATGGCTGACTAGGGTTCAAGTCCTGGTCCCAGTAACTTGCAAAACACTGGGTATGCTTGTATGTCTAGGACCATGATGGGCTAGATAATTGGAGGAAAAAGGATTGCAGCACAACCAGGTCCCATTGGGGTTTTCTCTCTCTCTCATGTGCACAACTCCTCTGGCTAAATAAATGAAGAAGAAAATAGTGAAAAAAATCTTTGCGTTATGCAAAATTGCACAACAGGAACCACAGGGCTTATGGAAAATGGGGCGAGCAGAACAACACCCAAAACCTTCATCAGCAACACATTTTAAAAATGGGAGACCCTGATCAAAGGCGGCACGGTTTCACGTGTGTTAAATGGTTAAGAAACACACAGGTATTACAATAAATATGACACTTGACTCCGAAAAAGAGTCTTGCAGTTTGTGTGTTATTATAAAGTGATGACAGGAAAGTTATCTGGAATCCAATGGAAAGCTGCAGGCCCAGATGTGGGTGTGTGTGCTCACAATATTTGCTGGGAACTCAGACGAGTGAGGTGTGTGTGTGCGTGTGTGTGTGCGTGTACACAAGTGAGCTCTGTGTGTTCAGTGGAGTCTGCTGGGTGGGTGTTCAGTAAGTACCTGCCTGGTGATCCTGACACCCTCAGACAACGAGCAAAAACTCCCTAGAGATTAAGAGGTCTTTTTCTGACCCTTGGGGACCCAGAAGGTTACTGGTTCTGCTGCTACATTGACCTTCCCAAATGTGTCTATGTTCAGGAGATGGGGACCCATCCACACCCCAGAACCAGGGGTGCTTTCTGTTAGGCGATAACCAAAACCCACCTCTCCATAGCAGACGAGGATGAACCTTGCTGCCCACAGACCAGCACACAAGCACCTGTGCTCAGCAGATCCCCTGTAACTCGGCCCACCCCAGCTTCCCTAGAGCTGGCTGGGGCACCCCCAACCCCAAAGAACAGAGGCTTTCCCCTCTAGGCTTCCAGCTTCCTGTCTCCCTACCTGGACACACCCAATTGAATGCACACATGCGCACAGATACAGTGAGGAGTATGGATTCCATCCTGTCTCCCAATGTCTTCACGTCCCTCCTTTCTTTATCCTCTCTCTGTTATTTCAAGTCATTTTCCTATGAACCATTTCAATTGTCTCTTATTTCCACTCCCTCGCTTCCACTGTAATCTCCTTGCTGCTATCGATGAGGTTTTAGATATAAATCTGTCACTCCCCAGCGCAACCCCCTCCTAACTCTCGTGTTCCCAGTCTCCGAGAGGCCGAGACCGACACCCCCGTGCCCTGTGTGCATCCTTCTTCTTGGGCGCTGAGTTTCTCTCCCTTCCTGCTGCTGGGCTTTTGCTCACCTGCACCCTTTGCTCCAATGTCTGCTCTAGGAGGAGGGACCAGAGCACCCATTCGAATTCTTCATGTCCTGCAAGGCCTCTCTCCAGGGCTACCTTTGCTAGCAAGCATCCTTTATAATTCCTTGTTTCTTCCTCTCCTCACCCTCAACCAATCCTGTGCCCCCTGCGTGTCCACAACCCTCTGGTGGAGACCTTCTCCTTGCAGGGTGGCCACTGCGTCCTGAATGTCTGTCCTCACAGTACGTAGGCCATGGCTCTATGAAGGTGGCCTAACTCTACTGCACTGGAGTGTCTGCAATAATTCCTGCAGGGCCTACTTCCAGATCCTCCAGCCATGAGCCTGGAACCCCCTGCAACACACACACACACACACGCCATTCACAAGGTAGAGACAATGGAGAGGCCAGGGTGCCCTAGATCTGAACTGCACCAGTACGAAGAATACCTGGGCCCAGACAAGTGGCTCCAGGAGATGAGTTGTGGCACCCCAGTGATGGCGGGGAGTAACACATGAACACACTCCGCCCTAAAGCCCGGCATTTGTGGTATGTAAACTACGTGACCTCAGGGGGACAGATTTCTTTTCACTTCTGTTGTCCTATCTGGAATATTGGAAAGACAGCATTTCTTCATAAGGTGAGTATAAAGAGTAAAGGTCACTTCACACCTACGACAATGGCTATGATCGAAAGAGGAAAGTCACAAACGTTGGTGAGGATGAGGGAAATGAGAGTCGTGGCATTTTGCAGGCAGAAATGTCAGATGTGCAGCCACTGTGGAAAAGTCAAACTTCAAGTCCCTGGACGACCCAGCAATGCAGTCCTAAGCATGTCACCGAGAGATCCGAAAGCGCAAATGTGCACAGCAGCGCTATCCACAATAGCCCCAAAGTGAAAAGACCCCAAATGTCCCTCAGCAACGGATAAACGAAACGTACGCCCACACAACGGGATGTTGTCAAAAGGAACGAAGTACTGAGACGTAGTCAACGTGAATGAATCTTACATTACTCTAACTCGTTTAATAGTGGGGACAAAAGGTCACGTAGGGTATGCTACTATTTATACAAAATGTCCAGAGTCAGGCAAGTCTGCAGAGACAAAGTAGCTCAGTGGCTTCCAACGTCACGTCCGGAGACAGCCCTGAGTACACCATGGATGCAGGGACACATGACCCCAGGTTGGGTGAGGCTGCAGATGGATCACAGCATTGAGACCTGCGGGGGCACTGTCTGTCCATCTCTACCTCATGGAAGACATAAAATAAACTTTAAAAAAGTTAGATTGTACACTTTAAAAGGATTTATAGTAGGGCCGGCCTGTGGCCTGGTGGTTAAGGGAGCCAGATCCCACATGACCAATCCCGTGCTTCAAGCCCTAGCCCATTGGCTTGGTGTGTCCGTGTGCGTCCATGTGTGTCCACACACACGCGCGTGTGTGTGTGTGTGTCCAATAGGAATGGAGGAGAAGGGATTACAGCGTGACTATGCCCCCATGGGGGGTGCTTTCTGTCTCTCCCTCTTTCTCAGTCTCTCCCTGGAGAGTGCATGCACCATCTGGCAATATTTTCTTTTTAAAAAGGTTCATGGTATATGAATTAGATCTCAATAAGAATTTAAAAAAACTGATATGCACGTATCGGTTGATCAGCTCAATGTGCCGCTAGGACCCTGGCCCGCAGTGGGGGCTCAGTCAGTGGGAGCCGGGATGGTAACGTCGACACACCACTCTCAGGTACTGTCTTTGGGCT
>NW_006204812.1:4069661-4078895 GCF_000334495.1 Tupaia belangeri chinensis
CCTGCTGAAGGTTTAACAGCAAGATAGACTTGTGTTTCGCTACCTAGGCAAGAAAGTGGATTAAACATGCACTCTACTCACCCTTGGGGACAGTGGGCTGCTTGGTGGGGAGGAATGAGAAGTATTTCTGTCCTCTAGCATCCACCTCACCCCACTTCCACGGCAGTGCTCAAGGCCTAAACACGATGACAGTGGGGCCTGGGGTGGGGGAGGGGAAAGAGCAGGCGCGCTGGTCCTGGAGGCTCAGCCCCTGGTCAGTGCCAGTCTCAGGAGCCGCCATGGCTGGAAGCCTGGGAAAGCACTTCAGAGGGCATCTCACAAGGCCCCATCTCGGCACTGTGCAGAAATAACTCATGTGTGTAGACACTCCCTCACACCCACCCTACAAGGTATCCATGAGGAAGAATCCTCCGCTTTCCTACGTGTAAGGAAGTTTCCACTAGGCTTCTTGTCACTGCTACAGAGCAGAATCCAGATGTCCTCCAGGCCCTGTGGGGGTCCTCTGAGCACCCCAAAGGACAGGGTGCAGCCTTGAGCTTAGGATCATACCCAGGCCGCGGGAGCAGCATGCCCCAAATCCTATGGGCACTTTTTAAAAGTCCAAGCACTGGACCGTCCATGTTCCTGTCTCTCCACCCCTCATCATCCCTTCCTTCATTGGTCATAATGGCCTCCCTCCTGGGCAGTGGTCAGCCTCCAGTGCGTGCTCCCTCCAGCCATCCTCCACCCTGCAGGAGGACTCCCTGCCTGCTCCTGTCCTTACCCGTTCTCAGCGCTCACCTGCCGTGGCTCCTCTTCCGCATCCACTCTCCCAGAAATGCTGCCTTGACAGAGCTGGGGTTACGTTACCAATACATCACAGTAGTAAACGTGCCCTTCCGTTAGTCTCCTGAGAACACCAGGTGCACTTCTGCCTGCTGTCCCCATTGTCTTCACCTCCTAAAACAACCTCCTTTTCTCCACCTGCTCAAACACCATGGTGGGTAGACTGAGTGCCTGGCCCCCTGCCAACAGGCCCCTGCCAACAGGCCCCTGCCAATCACAGTAGTGGGAGGAGCAGGAGGTTGTCTGGCCAGGCCTAAGAGGGGAGAGACCATGTCCGCACCCCTTCTGGGGCTCTGCAGCTGCTGCCCTGCTCAGCTGTGCCTGCTGGCTGACTAAGGAATGTCCCAGAACCGCCTCTCTCCCCTAGCTCTCCTGCCCCGCCCCACAAATGGAGTACAGGGAGGGAGCACCCCTACATGTTCCCCATCACCTCTGCAGACAGCCCTCCCTCTCAAGCCCGTCCACTGCCCTCTGGGGTGCAGAAGGTCCTTGGTCTGGGAGCCCATACAGTGCCAGGAGCCAAGAAAAACAGCTGCAGGGAAGCGTGTATCACCTTCCCTAGCAGTTCAGCATTCTCTGAAACCTGAGCTCCCGACGCTGGAGGAGGGGAGTGTCTGCCAAGGGTTGGTTGAGCTTCCCATGAAGCCTACAAAATGCACAAAGCTGCCTGGCAGCCACCCACTCCTCAGCCAGCCATGCTCAAGCCTTCCTGGGGCTCCACATGTCTCTTGGGCAGGCCAGGACGGGAGCAGGGCCAGGGATGCCTTCTGCTGTGCTTGTTGGAACTGCTCTGTCTTTGCATTCTAAGAGAATGGGGAAGGAGAGAGACAGAGGAGCTCCACCTGTCTGACCCTGGACACCCCTGCCCCTGCACCACTGCCCTGGTCCAAGTCCAGAATGGACTCACTGGTCCTAGAGCCCCATCTGGAGTATGGTGGCATGTCACCATGAGCACTAGCTGGACAGCTAAGGAATCATCTGTCCACCCCCGGAGACAGTGAGTCACCAGGCAGCAACAGGCTCCTCAACAACCAGAGGAGACTAGAGTCCAAGGAAGATCAGCTGTCCTTGCTCCAGTGAAGGCCAAATGCCAGTGGGGAGTTTGGGCTAGTCTCCAGAAATAGCAATGTGTGTTAGAGCATTAGTGTCTCAGGGCCTGTTTGTTAATATCACTCTAGTTCCAAAGCACAAACTCTGGGGTTAGATTATGTGGGTTCAAACTGCCATTTACATCTGTGTGACCTTGCACAAGCCGTTCGACTTCTCTGTGCTCGGTCTCCTTAACTGTGACGTGGTAGTCGTAACAGTACCTACCTCTGAAGGCAGTCTCAGAAAACGAATATGTTAATACACTCAACACGCATGCCACGATGCCCAGCACACTACATATGTTACCTAGATTCTGGGGAGTCAGAATAACGGAAATCAAGAGCACAGGCTCTGAAGATTGTTCGAATTTGAGCCCTGGTTCTGTGCCTTCTAGCTGTGTTACTTTGGGCCAGTTAGTTAAATGCTCTGTGGGTCAGTTTTCTCACCTGTAAAACTGGGAAGACACTGGTATAGTCAGAACCCTCTGTATCTGCGGGTTCCACGTCTGTGGTTTCTATCAACTGTAGATGGAAAATGGTACATTGTTGCTGGCATGTCCCAGCACTAGGCAGTTTTGTCATTGCGTGAGCAACAAAGAGTTGCTCAACCTAGACAGTGTAGCTTACCACCCCAAGGCAATCGCAATGGCTCCTATGCTCCTCATGAGCCCATGCTTGCATATTTCAGTCAGGCCTTGACCAAAGTGTCGTTATGTAGCACGTGACTGTGACTGTAGTTAGGTGTGCCGTGGTTGCATCTGTACTGAACATGTGCAGGCTTTGTGCGGTGTAACAACTACCTGCAGAGCATGTACATTGTGTTAACTATTTATGAGTAATCTAGAGATGACTTACAGTGTGTGGGAGGCTGTGTGCAGGTTGTGTGCACCTTCTATATAAGGGACTTGAGCATTCTTGGCTTTTAATCCATGGGGGTTCTAGAACCAATGCCTTGTAGATACCGAGGGATGACTGTACTAAAATAGGGACTGGAAAGATCGATGTTTGCAAAGTGCTTAGAACAATGTCTGGCACTACAGTAGCTATTATAGTTGTCAATTATTTACTCTATCTATCTATTATTACACTATTATTTCTCAACTGTGATTACAATTGTGGCTTCAAGAGAGAAGCAAGCCGAGGTCCCAGTGGCCAGAGTGGAAGGTGCCTCAGCTGAGGAATGGAGCCAGGCTATTGACCAAACAGGGGCAATCTCCTTTGGCCCTAGAGCAGGGTTAGGCCAGTGGTTGGTTTGGCAGGAGTGTCCTCATTCGCAGTCCAAGCAGAAGCAGGGCACTGCCCACTTCTGGGTCCTGCGGGGAAGAGAGGAGCCCTTGTGCAGGATGGCCAGGACCATCACCCTCACACAAAAAGAGCACAAGCTTTGGAGATCCACAAGCCCTGCTTTGTCGCTCAGCAGCCTGTGACCTCGGGCAAGCTGCAAAATTCTCTGAGCCTCAGTTTTCTCAGCTCCAAGTGGCGGTGGGGTCACCTTCCCTGGAGAGGCAGCTGAGCTCCTGGCCCAGCACCCAGTTCGGGAGCAGCAGTTCTTCTTCCTGACCCCTCCTTGACCTTTTCCAATGCTGTGATTTGGCAGAGCTGAGGTTAGGGGTCTGGGATTTAAGGGAAATGTTCATTTCATCCCCCTCAGGACCAAAACTGCAAGTCAGAGCCAATCTGACAAACCCAGGGACCCGTTTAAAGTTCTCAATTAGGATCCCACAAACCCCAAAGAAAGGCATGCGTGCTAGAATGTGGAGCATCTATTTCTGATGCTGTGGGCTCTGTGTTCTTGTTTTTACTTAACCCACGAAATACATAAAGACATGTTAGGAGTGCTTTTAACAAAACTGCAAAACAATGCAAGAGTATGTGGGGTCAGAGATGGAAAGTCCTCGCCCGGCACATTGCTGAGACGCTGTGCCCCACAGGTGGGGGACCACATGGCAGTCGTGGTTTGATTCCTGGCCCACCCTAAAGGCCAGGCGTGGTGGCCCGTGCCTGTGGTCCCCACCACACGGGCGGCGAGGCAGGAGGGCGGCGACATGAGACTATGTCTTACAAATAAATGAAGTCCACTCTGTAACTACCTCTCACAGGAGAGACGGCCATTCATCACTTAGACTTCGGTCTTTCTAGATCTTTCTGTGCATCTACAGATATCTGTAAATATTGTTTTACTTACATGGGTCTTCCTATACATATTTTTCTAAGACATCTGGCTTTTTTTTTTTTTTTTTTTTTTTGGAGAGGTTTTTTCGCTATAGGGCGCGTGCGCTCGCCAGACAGACAGAGACATAGAGACAGAAAGCGAGAAATCACCCCCCAGGGGGGATGGTCACGCTGCAATCCCTTCTCCTCCATTCTCCTCTCGGGATCTTGGGCACGCACACACACGCGCCCGGCGTGAGATTTAAGCCACCGGGTCCGAGACACGAACCGCGGTCGACTACGTGGGAGTCCAGCGACATAGCCATTACGCTAACTGCTGGTTCCCAGACATCTGGCTTTTGATGGACATGTCTCCAAGAGCCTTTCTTGTGAGTACACGTCAGGCTGCCTCGTTCTTTTTAACGGCTGCAGATAATCCATTTGTGTGGCTGGGTGATTCATTACCTTCTCCTTGTTAGGCATCTAGGATGTTTAGTGTTTTCACTCTTATGAGCATGGGTGTGTGCGTGTGTGTATGTGTGCATGTGTGTGTCTTTGTGCACATGTGTAAACATTTTCTGTGAGAGAAATGGAAATCATAGGCCAAAGGATTGAAAGAGCTGCTCCTGGAGCTAGCAGGTGGCACGGTGGCTAAGGCGCTAGACTCCCCAGTGGTAGACCATGCATGGTTCAAGACCCAGACCTGGTAGCTTGAAATTCATGCATGTGCATGCATGCTCAAAACCCCTAGAAGAGAATGGAGGAGAAGGGATTGCGGCGTGGCCATCCCCCCCAGGGGGGTGATTTCTCACTTTCCCTCTCACTGTCACTGTCTGATGAGTGCACATGCCCTGTGGCAAAAACTTTTTTAAAAAAGAAAAAGAAAGGGCTACAATTTACCCTTCCCTTTATCTGCTTTATTTTCATTCGGCATTGATTACAAATTACAGCGTTTGTATGTGTGAGCGCTTTT
This sequence comes from Tupaia belangeri chinensis, assembly GCF_000334495.1. Classification (NCBI taxonomy): domain Eukaryota; kingdom Metazoa; phylum Chordata; class Mammalia; order Scandentia; family Tupaiidae; genus Tupaia; species Tupaia belangeri. The sequence goes on from NW_006204812.1 coordinate 4,074,699, forward strand.
CTGCTTTTCCTAATTAGGTATTTTCATGAGACCAGGTAACAGAGCTGTCGGATTCTATGCTATCTCCCCAACACCTGGCATAGTGCCCGACGCATAGGAGCAAGTCAGTAAATACTTGTTGAATGACAGAATGGATGAAAAGGCATGGACGTTTCATGTTGATAAGCACTGCCAGTTTGCTTCCATAAAACTGATCAATTTACACTCTATCAAGAGCCTGGTTCCCCTGCCCCGTTGACATCTCTGGGCATCATTGTCAACTTTCCCATTGGGTAGGGGAAAGATCCTATCTCCCCTCTCACACCAGTGTGTGACAAGTTCCTCCCGAGATGTGCCTGGTCTCTCCATGAGCCTGACCTGGGCAGTCCTGTCACCCTGCAGGGAATGTGAGAGGGGGCCCGGGGAGCAGAGGTCAGGCTGCAGCAGGAGCCAGAGCTGCAGCCTCTCAGGGAGCCAGAGAAGGGGCCTGGCCATGTCCCAGCTGCTGCCAGGATGACAGTAGCAGCTCCACAAGTGGAAGCAGAAAAGAAGTTACTACCATGGAGGGGACTCAGGGGCCGGAGGGGGGGGGCAGCATCCCATCAAAGGGATCAGTGTGTGGGCAGGAGGCCGCCCAGCCACGGCCAGGCCTGGCCCTCACCGAGGGATCAGAGTGCCCGAGGCCTACTGGCCTCTGCCTCACTGACCTTCATCTTCAAAGGCCCTTCCCCAGCAGCTCATGTGAGTTCTCTCCCCGAGACCTGGTGTGCCCGCGAGTGTCTCAAGGCCTTTCTGCCCTTCTACGCCATCTTCCTCTGCACTTTCCGCATGTCACTGGGACTCCCCAGGAGGGACGGCTTCTCCAGGGTTCTGGGCTTCCAGCAGAAATACTTTGGGCTCCTGGTGACCCTTGCCCTTTCTGGTGTGCCGCCTGCAGGAGATTCCTGTGACCAGGGAGGAGGAAGCAAGGGTCCTCTCCCTGTACCCCTGCCTGGGAATCTACCTGTCCCCACACTGGCTATGACCTGTGCAACTGGCTTGGTTGCTTCAACCTGTCTATACCATAAGGAACAGGGGTCAGGGAGAACTTTCTACAGATGCTTCGTGACTTCCAGTGGGATTAACCCATCATAAACCCATCACAAATTGAAAGTCAAGAATGCATGTCACACACCTAAACTTCTGAGCATTGTAGCTAAGCTCAGCAGAACATGCTCAGAACACCCGCGTTAGCCTACAGCTGGGCAGAGTCACCTAGCAAAAAACAAATTTTACAAAATTTGTTGACTGCTGTACTGAAAGTTAAAAACACAGTGGCTGTTTGGGTACCGAAGCACAGTTTCTACTGAAGGCCTCTCACTTTCACATCAGCTAACATTAAAAGCCTGTAGGCCGAACCACTGTAAGTTGAGGCCCATCTGCTGTGTGAGAGATGTTACAATCCAATACAACATGTGGACCTGTTTGGATTCTGGTTTGGCTAAACCAGCTGCGAAGACAGTGTTGAGCAATGGCAGAGACTTTAATACGGATGATAATAGTAGCTGATACTAAGAACTGAGTGTTAATGTCATCGGATGTGACAATGATACATTTATAGCAAAAACTCTTCCTACTTTTTATTGATGCACATTGAAGCATTAGGGTAAAAATATATTTAAGTCGTGTTCTCTAAAATACTTCAGAAAAAAAAAGCGGCTCAAGAAAAAACAGTAAAATGTTCATAATTACTAAATCTAGTGGTGGATTTATGGAATTTATCATACTATTGATTTTTATGCATGTTCAACGTGATAAAAATTTCACAATAAAAATTTAAAGCTAGATGAAAAAGAGAAGGAAGATGAGAGGGAGGGGGAGGAGAAAGGAGAGGGGGTGGGGAGGAGAGTTAAGGCCTCAGGAACCTCCAGCAGGGTCAGTCCTCTCCCAGGGATAAGGCAGGACACCCCCAAGTAGGACTTGTACACTTCCCTCCTAACGATCTGAGGACCTGGTACTAACAGGTTGCTCTGGGTGTGGGCTCGCCTGGCAGTGCCTGCTCAGCTTTCTGGGAGCCAGAGGCCAGCAGGAAAGAAACTGCAGTCCACAGTGCTGATGGCCTCACTGCCACTGCTACGAGCTCTGGCCGGGCACATACAGGAGGCAGCACCTTGAGAGGTGATGCATCGATTTCAGGTAGAAAAGCTGAAGTCCTGGCCCAGCAGGCCACCCCCCGGGAAGCTGGAGCCCACGCCATCTGCGGTGCAGCCAGGCATGAGCTAGCCTGTCTGTGTTTGCAAAACTCGAGACAACACGATCCTTCCCAGAGCCAGAACTGACCTCTGAATGCACGGAAGTCATCTTGCACATCTGACGGCAGGAGCAGGCTTGCCAAGCTGGGTCTACAGGAAGAGTCTGGTCCCCCACTGCTCTCCAACACACACACCCCTCAGCCACCAGGCTTAGAGCCCTGGAGGGAGGGAGAATGTGGCCCAGTCCCTGTTCACTATCTCTTCTCCAATACACCTTCCAAGTGGCTCCTCACTGGGCAGTGTGAGCTCCCCACGGGGCTCTGCATGGAGCCTGAAGATTAGTGAGAAATTTCAGAGATGAAGGCAAGGTGTTCCTTCTGACCTGAGTGTCCATGCACTCAGTAAGCATGACTGAGGACTTGCTCACTGCTGTGACAGGCTGCTGTCAGTCTGAGAGCCACAGGGATGCATATGTATATGGTGGACTCTATCCAGTGGGACTCACAGTCCAGGGATGGGGCTGAGCCAGACAGCCCAGCCCAGGCCGGTACAACAGGGAAGACCAAAGTGTGGATTCTACAGGCTTGGCAGGGAGAGGTACTTCTGCAGCCCTAACCACCATGGGCTAGAAGGTTCCTGGGAAGATTTAACAAAAGGTATAGAACAAGTGTTCTCACAGGGTGGCCCACAGTAGTTAGGTGCGGCCCAGAGGAAGTCAGATTCCACATGGCTGACCAGGGTTCAAATTCTAGCCCTAGTGGTTTCAAAAACGTGCAGGATGCGTGCCCTTATGCCCAGGACCCTGACGGGATGAAGAACTGGAAGAAAAAGGAATGCAGCAAAACTGGGCCCCATTGGAGAAGGTTCTCTCTCGGTCTTTCCTCATACATACACCCACATCCTTTGACATTAAGCAGGGAAAAATAGTGTGGTCCACAAGCCAATTACAGCAGCATCCCCTAGGAACTTATTAAAAATGCAAATATCCAGAGACCAGCAGTTAGTGTAATGGCTATGTCGCTGGACTCCCCACGTAGTCAACCGTGGTTCGAGTCCTGGACCCGGTGGCTTAAACTCACGCCAGGCACATGTGCATGCGTGCCCAAGGTCCCAAGAGGAGAATGGAAGAGAAGGGACTGTGACGTGGCCATCCCCCCTGGGGGGTGATTTCTCGCTTTCTGTCTCTCTGTCTCTGTCTGTCTGGCAAGCGCACGTGCCCTATAGCAAAAACCTCTAAAAAAAAAATGCAAATATCCAGATCCTGCCCTTACACCTACTGTCCTAGGCTGCTATAACATAGTACCATAGGCTGGGGGCTGATAAACCACAGAAACTTATTTCTCACAGTTCTGGAGACTGAAAGTCCAAGATCAGGGTGCTGGCATGGCTATTTCTGAGGAGGACACACTTCTGAGTTGCAAACTGCTGCTTTCTCATTGCATCCTCACACAACAGAAAGAGAACAAGAGAGTTCCCTGGGGTCCCTTTTACCAGAGCACTAATCCCACACTCCAGAGCTCCGCCTTCCTCCCAGCGGCCTCACTCCTAATATTATCACATCGGGAGTTAGGATTTTGAAATAGGGACTTTGGGTAGGATACACACATTCAATTCATAACGGATACTAAATCAGAAACCAAATGAACTATTTAAAGAAGCCCTCCAGGGAACCAGCAGTTAGTGTAATGGCTATGTCACTGGACTCCCATGTAGTCTACCGCGGTTTGCGTCCCGGACCCGGTGACTTAAAACTCACGCCAGGCGCGTGTGCATGCGTGCCCAAGATCCCGGGAAGAGAATGGAGGAGAAGGGATTGCGGCGTGACCATCCCCCCTGGGGGGTGATTTCTCGCTTTCTGTCTCTATGTCTCTGTCTGTCTGGCGAGCGCACGCACCCTATAGCGAAAACCTCTCAAAAAAAGATTAAAGGGGCCCCGCACCATGGCTGCGACCAGTGGCGGGACTTGCGCGGGCCCTCCTGGGCTCAG
>NW_006204812.1:4079336-4079639 GCF_000334495.1 Tupaia belangeri chinensis
TCTTTGGACTCGTGGCCCTTCTCCCTCCTCTCGCAGGTATCGCATTTTCAATGACCCCCTCTGGAAGACAACTGTTTATAGCAGAGATAGTGTAAATGGGAGAGGGGGGAAAGGGCTGAGGGTCAAACATGGGATAAAAAACATATATATATATGTATACATATGTATGAAAGTAGAAATGGAATAGTATTGGTGATAACATGCTTGATTAAGACACTATGCAGTTTATCCTAAATGGGAAACTACACTTAGTGTGTTGTGATGATGCTCAGGGAATGAGTGTTAGGTAATATAATTTAATAA
>NW_006204812.1:4079845-4084171 GCF_000334495.1 Tupaia belangeri chinensis
TCATGGATGCCAGGGACAATGGAGGAGGAAGATGGGACATGGCAGAGGGTGGGGGATGGGGAATCAGGGATGGCAAGACAAAGGGCAAGGTATGCAGGACGTAAGAATTGGAAAATTACTTGCTGAGAACATGTATGTTGATGTGCTTGATTGAACCAGTACACAGTGTATTTTGGATGGAAAATTTATTGGTGGGTTGTGATGGTGTATAGTGAATTAAGGTAGAAAATAAAAATTAAAAATAAATAAATTAAAAAAAAAAGAAGCCCTCCAGATGATTCAGATGTTAAAGTTTGAGAACCATCAGCACAGAAAGAACAGGAGAGACTCAGGATAACTTCGCCTACTGCAGGTGGGAAACAGGAAGTTTTGAGGAAGCAGATTTCAGTTCTAGGGAAAAACAAATTTCCCAACTAACAAATGTTCAGCAATAAAACCAGCTGCCTCGATCATGAGTAAATTCCTACCCCTGCAAGTCCGGGATACAGGCTGTAAATGATCTCTAGGACAAGCTAGATTATGCTGCGTAACAAACAGCCCCCAAATGTTAGCAAGCTCATCTCTTGCTTGTGCAAAGACAATCAGAGCTTGGGCATCTCTCAAGGGCACTGTCCTCTGTATTGTCCTGATAGCTCAGGCTTTTTGATCTGGAGCTCTGCCATCAGACATACGAACTTGTCTGCAGTCAACGCTAAAGGAGAAGAGGGATGCTGGGACTTCTCACCACCTGAACGTGGAAGTGTGCCACGCTTACTTATGCTCATTTTCACAGACCACAATGCCACTTCGGCCCTACTATCTGCAAAAAGGCTGGAAAGTGGGGTCTCTCAGGGATCCAGGAAAGAAAGAAGAACCCCGGGAAAGTCTTCCAGGAAGACTAGTTCCCTCTCTAGGTGGCAGATGAGGAAAGAAGGGAAGAGGCAGATGAGCCTGCTGTGCTGGAAAGACGGTAGATTACTTCCAAGCTCTTTTCTAAACTTGAGGTTCTATGAGGGACTTTCAAAAAGTCTGTAGGAAGATGAGATTAAAATCCGAGTTCATTTCGGTGGAACAAAAATGAAAAGCCACACCTTTTTTCATAATTTGCATATAAGTTTTGAAGAATCCCCTTGTATTTTTTTTAAAATATACTTCTGTTTTTGAGAATGCTTTAAATTACCAAGTAAGCCTAAGTTTCTAAGAGGTTCTATCATCCTGGGAAAGTTCACTCGTGACTCAGCCCGTAATACCGTCACTGCAGCCCCCATGGGGCCCTGGATTCCGGGACTCCTGCCAGCACAGCCCTAGGCAGAGCAGGGTGCCGTGGGTGCTGCCATGGGATTGAGGTGACTCCTGAGCTAACCTGGTCCTGCAAACCTGAGCAGGCCTGAGCCAGGAAGGGGGCCGGGGATACAAGAGTTCGGACAAGTCCAGGGACAACCCTCCTGAGCAAGAGCAATGATAGCCATTTCCTCTGAAAAGGAAAAGGAAAAATGGGCTAGATTCCACATTCCTGGCTCTGTGCCAGCCCATGACTCAGCTGTGGAGCTGGGCAGCAGCTACCGAGAAGCCTTGGGTACAGACCCCCACCCTGGGGCCACCTCAGGAATATCACCTCCTGCCCCACCCCATCCCCACGCCCTGGGGTGGCCCCTGCAGTTGTATTGAAGGCTCAGCAAACTAGAGAGTGCTCTGCCACCAATACCACAGCACCCTCCTCCCTGAAATTGGGAAGGAGATGATTCAGGAAGGACTCAAGGAAGAAAGAAGCAAGAGGCTCCTGAGGCTGCCGTCTCCCTGAAAGGATGGGTCATCCTCTGGCCCAGCTCTGCTCAGCCCCTGGCCACACTCTGGGCCTCCCATCCCTGCTCCATTGTAGTTACGTGTCCTCATTACAGAAGCTCCAAAGAAGTGCCTAATGGGGTCAGAGCTCCGGGCACTAACACCAACTGCTTCTGCCTTCTCATGGGGACAATGGACTAATGGCCATTGTTCTTAGGCTCCAGTGTGTTAAGTCCCCGTGCCCTTTGCTGAAAGATAAATGGCCTATCTGCCCAAGGGAGAATGAATCACATCAATAATTCCCTTGCTTAAAACCCATTTATTGAGGATCCTGCTCCTGGTTGTTTTTCAATAGCTAGATTAGGGAGTAATTCAAAAAAGACAAAGGGACACAATGATTGGGCTTCCCCTTGGCCTACAAGTTTTGTCCTCAGAGAAGGTAGTAAAAAGAGCCTGGCTGGCCTGGGAGCCCGGGAGCCCTGGAGCCCTGGGAGGCCTCTGGGGATGAAAGAGCAAGAGAGAAAAAGAGAACTGGCCCTGGGGCCTTGTCCAGTTTATTTCACCCCTTCACCAAGCCTGGGAAACCCCAAGGTACAGGAGGAGGATGGACCAGTGGCTGCAAGATCATCTGTGGCAGAACAGGGGTGAGCCAGCTCCCTACCCTGCCTAGGGCCCCACCCACAACTGTGCTGCCTTTTTTTTGTATGTCAGCAGAAGTATTTTGCAAACTGCGCAAGGCCCCAGGCCCTGGGGAGACTGTAACCAGCACTTAGGAGCAGATGGAGAAGGTTGCAGGGTCCATGCCATGTCCATCCATGCCTGGCTGCAGAGGCTAAGCTCCCGAGTCAATCAAGCTTGGCTTTGAGACAATGCTATGCATCTTGGGTCAGGAGCCCTCTGGCCACTTCCCACAGCCCAGAAAACTGAGCCAGCCAGACACCCAAGAGGCAGCCAGTGGGCACAGAAGAGGGTCTGTCATTGCCAAGCCTGCCGCCCTCAGCAGCAATGAGCCTGTGCCCTGCCCGGGAATCTCAGGACCAGGGGCCCTCGTGTATGACCTGGGGCAAAAGTTGTCACTTCTCCAGGCCATGGTCTCCATATCTGGACAAAACGATCAAACAGGCCCGTTGGGACACACCTGACCAGTAGAGGTGCACCAGCGTTCTATGGGCACCCAAATTCGTCAACACTTTTGTGTAGTTTCATGCATGGCACGGGATCTCAGGTCAGACTGAGCTTGTCCTCATCCAGGGATGCACTTCTGCTGAGCAGGAAAACTGCTTGGTTGCCTGGAGACTCCCGAGGGCATCTCCGCTGCAGGAACCAAGCAGGGGAAGGAGGGAGATACTTATGGGGAAGGCTGGGGCCTCAAGGCCGAGCAGAGACCCAGGAGAGAGGTGTCTTCAGTGAACTACAGCCTGTTGCCCATGGGCCTGAATTCTTAAAACAGATCCAAACCACCACCTAGAAACAGTGGCTGGGGTACTGCACTACCCACATGGCCGATTGCGGTTTGAGTCCTGGATCTGGTGGCTGGCTTTCTCACTTTCCCTCTCTCTCCCTCTCTTTGGTCCAATTAAAAAATAATAATAAGTGCACAGAAACGGATAATGTGTTTTATATCCTCAACTGGACTGGTGTGAAGTGGATGCCCGTGTACAAGCTAAGTGACGTGTAGTGATTAAATGTATAAAACAAATAAAATAATAATAAATAAAATTAATTATTTAAAAATTAAAAATAATAAAATGCAGGACAGGAACTGCACAGGGGTCTGTAGCTCCAAGTGTGGGCCAGATCCTTCCCAAACTTCACCATGTTGGTTCCGTAGACCCGCCCTCCCTATGACACTTCTCTGTTGCTCCACCATCCGCCTCCCACATCCCGTTCAGCTGTTCAAAGGCAGCTTTAAACAGGCTGCTCAGGTTTCTGGAGGCTGAGAAAGTGCTTTCTTTCACCCAGGAGGGTCTCTAGTCTGGGGATGGGAGTATGGGGGTGGGAGGGTGGGTCCCCAGCCCCCCAAAAGTGCATTCACATGTGAAGATAAGCTCAATCCAATATAAGAGAAGTCAGAAACCAGTTTTGCCACACTCCTTAAAAGAGGAAGCTCATGGAGCACGAAGCTTTCCAGCTGGCAGGAACGCATCTTCACTTGGGTCAGAAATCTCATGGTGGCTTCCCAGTAGGTCCCAGGACTCCCACCCCTCGGGCTCAGTCCCACCCAGGCTCCTTAGTGGACGGCCCTGCAGGAAGTGCCTCCATCTGTGATGCTGCTTTGGAGACCGAGTCAGTTGTCTGGTGCCTGTAGTTGGGGAGTCCTGGCCCCAGGCAGCCAGCTGAAGGGTTCAGTCGGACGGTCAGCTGATTAGGAAGGGCGCATGCTGGGCTGCTCTGCCGGGGGAAGGGCCTCTCTGCACCAGGAGGTCAGAGGGTTCTCCCCTGCAGCTCTCAGCTCCGCTGGAAATAAAACTATGAGAACCCACATATCTTCTGGAGGGGAGGGCAGGTGCTCTGAGGTCAGCCAAGCCTCCACCTGGCCAGACACAAGGCAGCCATGACCACAGG
>NW_006204812.1:4087176-4091403 GCF_000334495.1 Tupaia belangeri chinensis
ATTCTAAAAACAGACCCAACCCACCACCTAGAAACAGTGGCTGGGGTACTGCACTACCCACATGGCCGATTGCGGTTTGAGTCCTGGATCTGGTGGCTGGCTTTCTCACTTTCCCTCTCTCTCCCTCTCTTTGGTCCAATTAAAAAATAATAATAAGTGCACAGAAACGGATAATGTGTTTTATATCCTCAACTGGACTGGTGTGAAGTGGATGCCCGTGTACAAGCTAAGTGACGTGTAGTGATTAAATGTATAAAACAAATAAAATAATAATAAATAAAATTAATTATTTAAAAATTAAAAATAATAAAATGCAGGACAGGGGCTGCACAGGGGTCTGTAGCTCCAAGTGTGGGCCAGATCCTTCCCAAACTTCACCATGTTGGTTCCGTAGACCCGCCCTCCCTATGACACTTCTCTGTTGCTCCACCATCCGCCTCCCACATCCCGTTCAGCTGTTCAAAGGCAGCTTTAAACAGGCTGCTCAGGTTTCTGGAGGCTGAGAAAGTGCTTTCTTTCACCCAGGAGGGTCTCTAGTCTGGGGATGGGAGTATGGGGGTGGGAGGGTGGGTCCCCAGCCCCCCAAAAGTGCATTCACATGTGAAGATAAGCTCAATCCAATATAAGAGAAGTCAGAAACCAGTTTTGCCACACTCCTTAAAAGAGGAAGCTCATGGAGCACGAAGCTTTCCAGCTGGCAGGAACGCATCTTCACTTGGGTCAGAAATCTCATGGTGGCTTCCCAGTAGGTCCCAGGACTCCCACCCCTCGGGCTCAGTCCCACCCAGGCTCCTTAGTGGACGGCCCTGCAGGAAGTGCCTCCATCTGTGATGCTGCTTTGGAGACCGAGTCAGTTGTCTGGTGCCTGTAGTTGGGGAGTCCTGGCCCCAGGCAGCCAGCTGAAGGGTTCAGTCGGACGGTCAGCTGATTAGGAAGGGCGCATGCTGGGCTGCTCTGCCGGGGGAAGGGCCTCTCTGCACCAGGAGGTCAGAGGGTTCTCCCCTGCAGCTCTCAGCTCCGCTGGAAATAAAACTATGAGAACCCACATATCTTCTGGAGGGGAGGGCAGGTGCTCTGAGGTCAGCCAAGCCTCCACCTGGCCAGACACAAGGCAGCCATGACCACAGACAGAGGGACAAGTGCCAGGCCCACCACAGCCCAGCTCCCGCTGCCCCTCACACTTTAATTACACAGCGGGGAGCCAGACGGCATGTCTGGTCCAGAAATCACTGAGTCCCCCAGAGCAGGCTGTCTGAGGAAGTTACCTGTCTCACCCAACCCAGGTGGGAGGAGGGCCACAAGCAGGCACAGCCGGACGAGGGGGTGTGCATTCTGACACCCACCACCAGCCCTGGCTGCTTTGTACCCCCTTTCCCCACGCCCCCCTTTCCCCACTGCCGGGCCCTCAGGCCTCACCATGTCTCAGTTCCCCTAGAACTCAGGTTGTTGGAACACAGTTTAGTGACGTCAGGCTGCCCAGCAAAGGCCCATGGACAAGGGAACTTAAACAACAGACATTGGTTCCTCACAGTTCTGGAGGCTGGAAGCCCAAGTTCAGGATGCCATTAGGGTTGGGTTCTGGTGAGGGCTGTCCTCCTGGTTGGCAGACAGCTGCCTTCTCGCTGTGTCCTTACCTAGTGCACAGTGAGAGAGCTCTGGTCTCGTCCTCTTCTCATAAAACACAAAACCTATCATGGGCCTCCCATTCTCAAGAACTCACCTAAATCAAATTACCTCCCAAAGGCCTTCCCTCTAAATATGACCACACTGGAGGTTAGAGCTTCAACAGGAACTTGGGGGGATACAGCATTCCGTGCCCAGCAGGCCGTATCAGCCTATGGCCCTTTCTTCCCAAGCACACGTCTCTGTCCTGAACCCTTCTCCTAGGTGCCAGGCCCTCTGCTTTCTGCCTGCTTGAAGCAGGAATCTGGAGCAACACCAAGGCCATCTCCAGGGCTGGGCCATGTGGAAGGCACTGCCTTTCCTGATCCTGCTACCAGTGATCCTGCCGAGGGCCTTCTGGTTTACCTGCCACCAGCGCCAACCTTCACCAGGGCCTAGAGTCACTGCATGTCACTCCCACAGCTTCCATTTTGCTGGCACAACACCCAGCATGGTCATGAGTGAGCAGGGGCACCTCCCTCAGGCACTTACCCCGTTAGCCATCTCCCTCTGCTGCAAAAAGGATTGCATGCCCTGCACCTGGCTTGGCGATCACGGCATCAGGAAGATCATGTATACGTGGCATGTAGCTTGGGGCCTGGCCCCGCGGGGTTTGCTCAGCTCCTACCTGTGGAATCCAAGAAGAAATAGAAAAACCAGGCCCCTTGCTCTTCTCTGACTTCTCTTCTTACATGGCCTTTTGTCCCAGGCCCTGAGATAGGCAGAGGCAGAAGCAGGGTTCCTCAGTCTGAGCCAAGCCCCACGAGCCCCATCAAGTCTCTCTCCTGATAAAGTCCAACTGCCCATGGCCTCCCTGGTTGGGGGATGCCAACCAGAGCAAGGCTCAGCAAGTCACTTTCTCTCTCTGCACCTCTGTTCACCAATAAAATGCTGTCGGGAGGAAACACTGGGAGACTGCACAAGGATGGGAACTTTGGTTTTCTCCTGGCTGTCTGGGAGGGCAAGGGGATCATAGAAGAGGAAAATGGCAGCCTCAGAAAAGAAAGAGCCTCAGTCAGGTGCTGGGCATGGTACCCAGACGGGCAGGCAGGAGGCCTTTCTGGAAATGGCTGAGACAGGTCTTTGGGCCCTGCAGGGTAGGAAGGGTTGTGGTTTCTTTTGCTAACACGGCAAAGGCCCAAAGGGATTTTTGGTTCAGAGCCCTCCCTGTGCTGGCCCTGGGCTGAAGGTGTCGGGGAGCCCTTTGCAGGGCACACCCTTGGAAGTTCAGGAGCCAGGGAGAACAGAGTGTACTCCTGTGGGTTGTCTCCCCTTTAAAATAATTACTTGGGGTGCTGCTAACCCGCTGTGTTCTGTTATGGGTCTGCTCCCTCTCCCTGTGGTGCAGGATTGGCCTGGGCACTCCTTCAGAATCCTAGTCGTGCCATTCGGGTTGTGTTTCAGACTTATTAAAAATGCAAGAGCCCATGGCTAGACCGTTGGACACACAACGTTGGGACACATGCCATGCACAGGCAGACACCCTGACACGCACGTACTCATGCACACACATACACAGACAGATGCATGGATCGTAACTGATTTTTTTAAAACACTGAACTCAAGATTTAAGGTCATCAGCATCTTGAAAAACACTTTCCTTCTCTTTTCGGGATTGGAGCCAAGTCATACTGTTCCCAGAGAACCAAGACGAAGTTGCACAGAGGTTCTTTTTTCCCTTTTGACTTATTGCCTTTCATGAAAAGCAAAGGAAGTTGAATTAATTTATTCTCAACAGTGAAAAATGCTACCTTCTTCCCCTAAAGTAGCTGGACTGATTTGGTTCGAGATTGGGAGGAGGCAAGTTTACCAAATCTTGATAAAGGGGTGCAGGGAGCAGCTTTCTGTTTCCGACTTCGGTCTCATAAATCACCCTGCAGGGGACAAACAATGCCTTTCCCCAAAGTACCCTCCAGGACACGCCTCAGGACACCAAGCCCAACCCTTCCAGGTTCATTCAAGGTCCCACTAGGGAGACACCTAGACTCCTGGAGGACTGAGTGACGGCACATTAAACTGTCAGATCAAGGCCAAAATAAGAGACCACCACAGAGCCCTGGAGCTTCATTATTCCCCAAGCGTAAAGAATGCAAGCACTCTCTCAGAGATGAGAGATTCTTTCCCCTGCAGGCTCCAGTGTTCGGGGAAGAGTTCAGAGAAGAGGTAAAGTTTAAGCTGGCCTGAAAGCGGTGCCCTACTTAGTCTAGTCTAGAGAAGGGAGGGAGGTGGGGCTGACCCTGGAATCCAGTGGCTAAAGGAGTCAGATCCCACATGGTCAATGAAGTGGTTGGCCCTGGAATCCACTGGCTACAGGAGTCAGTCAGATCCCACATGGTCAATGAAGTGGTTGGAATCTCAGCCCCCCGCCCCCGGGCCAGCAGGTGGCGTGATGGTTAAGGGCACTGGACTCCCACATGGCCAATCACGGTTCGAGTCCTTAGACCTGGTGTCTTGCTTTCTCACTTTCTCTCACTCTCTTTCTCACTCTGTCTCTCTCTGGTCAAATTTAGATAAATAAATAAATAAATAAAATAATTCTTTTAAAAAATTATATTAAAAAAAGAA
>NW_006204812.1:4091710-4097450 GCF_000334495.1 Tupaia belangeri chinensis
ATGTGTGTGCCCCAAATCCTGACACAATGGTGCTATGGAGGACAAGGGATTGTGGTGTGACCATGCCCTGCTGGGGGGGTGCTTTCTCCCTCTCCCTCTCTCTGTCTCTGTTTCTCAGTCTCTCTCTGGGGAGCTACACCTCCGGCAATATATGTATGTATATATATATGGAAAAAAAAAGAGGTCTCCTGAGTTTGCCATCCAAGGAGCAGACCAGAAGAACTACACAACGCTTTCTAGGGAGTGGGCTGGGAGGGGAGGCATATTAGGCTATTGGGTAGGAGAATGATATTCATCTAATAGACTGAACTTTATTTCATGATAACGCATGCACACACACACACGCTAAAGAAAGAGACAGAGAGAAGCACCCTCAACAGGGTCTCGTGTGATCCTCCTTCTTCCAGCCCTTTGGCTCCTCAGGATCCTGGGCACCTACATGCCCATTGTGTTTGCAGGCCGACCCGGGAATCAGAACCAGCAGGTGTCCACATGGCCTCCAGCCTTGTTTGGCACTGTGTGTCTGCCCTACCACAATGGCTGGGCCTAATCAACTAATGTTTTAAGAACAACTTTTAACAAGTCGGTGGGGTGACTGGAAGAGGACAGACACTTCAACCTCATTCACACATAGCTCATGCTCAAGACCACAAAGGTCTGGTAGCCTCAACTCCGTGAGGTTACAGTTAGAGGTCGCCTGACACACGTGAGAAAGGTTAGCACACACCCACACCATGCTCCTCCGCGTGATGGTTTTCAATGACGTTTCTCATTTGCCTATTCACAATTGTCACTGAAGTATGGAAATATAATGCTGACTATTTTTCATTCCACATTTTCAACCAGAGTCTGGACCCTCATAGTGATCCCCAAGCCTGCATGGTGTCTGCCCCAGCTGTCCCCATGGCACCCTTGACAAAGCTTGAATGGCCCGTGTGGGTCCTCAGTGCATGCAGGACTCCCAGGGCTCAGCCTAGAGAGAAGGACGAGGTCTAGTGGCTAGGGAACAGAGCTGCATCGGAATCTTGATTGCGCTCCCTACAACTTACACTCCCTACAAGTTTAAGTTGTATTAAACTTCGTGAGCCTCAGTTTTCTCACTTACAACATGGCAATAATAATATCCACCTTGTAGGGTTTTTATTTTTAACTTGCCAGAGGGTATGTGTGCACTCACCTAAGAGAGATAGAGAGAGGGGCATGACCACATTGCAATACCTTCTCTATTTCTTCTCTTGGGGTCCTAGGCACACATCCACACATGCCCAGCATGCTTCTCAAGCTACCGGGCCCAGAACTCGAACCTCTCAGTTGTTCAAATGGGATCCAGCTGTCTTAACCACTACACCACTGGCTGTCCAGGTTTTTGCTTTTGCTTTTGTTTGGGATCAAAGTAGAGTAAGTCCTGGTGCAGTGCAATCTCTTGTAAATAGTGCTGGTAGCGGGTGCCCACAGTAACCGCTGCAGTCTTAGCAGCTGCAGAGGCAAGACGACTGCCTGGCACTGGTGCCAAATGCTCTCAGGTGGGAATTGGACCAAAGCCTAAGTCAAAAGCCATCAGGTTCATGAACTACTGGGCTCAGGGGGTCTGTGAGACTGTACAGTCACCTCCTTAAAGTTCAGGCCACTGTTTTGCTGAGATCAAGGACATTGCTGTAGAGACATCAGGAACAAAGGACAATACTGGGCGAGGGGTTTCAGCTGTCCTCGCCACTGGAACACTTGGCAGCTCTGATGTGCCAGGCACCAAGAGGCGGGGCTATGGGGGCAGGCGGGCAGTCACTAAACAGGCCACGGGCACCACCACCCTGCTGGCCTGTCCTAGCGGTGTGACTGCATGACTGATAACAGGTGCGTGATCTCACTGTCTCCTCTTTCAAACAGTCTGCAAGCAAAAAGCTACCGGGCTGGGACAGTCTCTGAGCATATGGGAAGTTTGGAGTATAATACCACAGTCAGGGGCACCATGAACATATGCTGGGGCTCTGATCTTCCCTCCAGTGGAGAGCTTCCCTTGGGTGCTGGAGCATTCAGTGCCCGTTCTTGTTCTAACTCTCCTACTTAGGAAACCACATATGGTGATATCCTGACTGGAAATCCTGACTGCTGAGTTTGAATCTAGTCTTCAGCCTTCACTGGCGGTGGGACCTTGGACAAAAGTCAACATCCTCCAGCAGAGACCACTGAGAGCACACCTGTAGCTGAATAAATTGGGTTTATTACTCATCGTAACAAGGGAGAACTCAGTTGGAGGGTCTTAGTAAGGGGGGTGTTAGAAAGAAACTATAGGTTCAGCCTCGTGGCGTGGTCAGTAGCAAACAGAACTGTAGTGCTGGAAGCCACATGATTGACCCCCGGTTTGAATCCCGTGTCTACGCAAAAACATGTCATATGCACATGGATGCCCAGGACCCTGACAAGCTGGAGGGCAGAGGAGGAGATTCACAATATGATCAGATCTTATTGAGGGTGCTTTCTCCCTGTCTCTCTCTCTCTCTCTGCCTCTCTCTCGTGCATGCACACGCTCTCTATCACAAATAAGATAAATCGACTTAAGAAGAACCCGTGATAGGATCAGGGTTTGCTTGGTGATGCGGCAGAGGATGGGGCAGTAGGCGTTGGCTGCTGTACAAGAGCGGAGAAGTTCTATGTTTGGGGATATCTGTAAACTTTATCTTTGAGGAAGAAAAGTGACAAGGCAAAGCTGTGATCAGTAAAGAAGTAGCTGTCTTCATTTTGGCCCAGAGGGGGGTGTCTGGTATTTGGTGGCAGCACAGTGACCTTGTTTTTGTCTGTGCTTAGACAATATTCCAGTGGCCTTGCTTCGTGTCCTCTTCTCCGGCCTCAGAGCTGGCTTGCCTGAGGTCTGTATCCCATGACGCAGCACGTGTCTGGCAGGGAAAGAACACAGGCCGGGGGTGATGGAAGGCCAGCTTCTCACTGGTTACAAAATCTCTCCACGTATAAATCTGTAAAATGGGCCTGTGACTATCTACCTCACAGGGCAGGTTTCAAAAGTAAATATGAGAAGTCTTCAAAAAGTTCATAGAAAATGCATACCATGCAAAAGGCTAGACATAGATTTCAATTTTCCTGGCACTACAATAAACTCATCCTTTAATTCCATTCTTCCACAAATTTTGAAGTCCCCTTATAAACTAGCGTAGAGCACAGAGCAGGAGCTTGAAAGGTGTTGGTCTCCATGCCAGACCATGGGAAAACCACAGGGCAGCTGCTCTGAAACCCACTGTACAAGGTAGGAACCTGGAGAGGAAAGGCCAGAGCACTTTGGTGCAAATCAGAGACTAAATAGCATCTACCCCAAGGCTTCAGCTGAGCTTGCTCCTGTAAGTCTTGGCTCACTCCAGCAGGGAAAGGTACCCTCCACTGGTAACCGACAACTGCTGGCAAAGAGGAGGGGTGACAGGTCCAGCCCAGCTTCACAGTGGGTAGTGCTGGAGCAATGCCCGGGACCTGGGAGAGGTGGCCTTAGTCATGGATTCTGGGAGCTCAGGCTGCAGCCTGACTCTGAGCAGGGACAGTCAGGATCAGAAGCAGCTTCTTTCGGTTCCCTCACATACTCGCACCTATAATAGTAGGTTCATCACAAGTGAGATTTCCAGAATAAAGCCCACCCAGGCTGAGCTCCCCAAATTATACCCTCTCCCTGGTAATTGCAGAGTTGTTCAGGGTCTACATCTGGCTCATCACAGCATCCCCACTAAGGCTAGATTGAGTGCCACCTCTCATTTGGTGGAACAAAAGGAAAATAGCATGCTTTGATGACTTGTCTTCTCCGGCCTGAAGCAGTAGAAGGAGCTCAGGTGCAGAACTCCAAGTCGGTTTCTTCTCAGCTGGATGGAATATAATCCGCCTCAACATGCTCAGGTGGAAAATGGGAAGGACAAAACTGCATTACCCTTCACATCCCCAAAGACCGTCGGACAAATCAAGTGCCGTAGTCCCTTGGGAACACATCAAAAGCTCTAAAAAGCATCATGAAATAATTCTAAAATGTCTTTCCTATGTAATGATTTTTGTTTGCCAGCAAATGGAACCAATTTAAGCAAAGTGGAAAGGTCACATCATAACTAAAGTCTTCTCTGGTGATATAACTAGTGCTCTTCCAGAATGTTTACCAGTGATGGTAATTCCAGGACCCTGCAATTCTAGAGGTCACCAAAAAAAGAGTCTGGAATGTCTAGGCTCTGCTTACTAAGGCAGCGAGGTTGACTCATTGTATATTATTTGATCAACCCGTTCAACGAAGATTTATGGACCGTCTACTCTGTGCCAGTGTCAGTTCTGGGAGCCTGGGATACAAGTTGGAAAATAAATCCATCGAGAAGCCCAGACACCAACTCTCCAGCTGCAGAGTGAGTGAAATCCCTCTGGCCCTGGCCCTGGCCCTCCCTCCACAGCCCATCTGAGGCCTGTAGAACTCCAGATCATCAGCAGGGTCCAAAGTGCTTCATCCACGCAGTAGACAATGTCTCTGTTGCTTGTCCTTACGATGTACGCGGCTATGAAGATTGCAGCCTGGACTGCCACCGTGGGCTGAGAGAGGCGGAGAACAGACAGGACGGATACTGCTAAGAAGGGTCCCCGGCTAGAGTGGGGTCCTCACCCTGTGTGAGGACAGAGACTGAGCTCAGGTCAGCTTGTCCCCTCACACAGATCCAGGGCTGAGCAGAGCTCCTCTTCAGAGGTATGACCTCCCCTCAGAGACCACGTGGCCAATGAGGTCTCTGTTCCTCCTTTGGAGAACCCCCATTCCATCTCCCTGAGCAGACTCAAGTGTGGCCCTAGGGCTATGTGCCCTGTTCATTTTCTTCCCAGGTGGGCCATCAGGAGACACCAAAATTCTTGGCAGTTCGTTCTGTGTATTATTCTAGCCCAATGCCATACTTGGTCTTGGGGACAGGGAGAGTAGGATAATTCAGGTTGGGCTTGGTCTTTGGGACACTAAATTTGTGCGTGCATGTGTGTGTGTGGTGTGCACGTATGTTTTCTAGGTCTCCCATAGAAAGCAAACAGCCTCCTTATTCTTTCAGATAGCAAATGGTTAATGATCAGCTCAGACGCACACACACACGCACACACACACACACACACACACACACACACACATGCACACATACACCCCACACACAAACATTAATTCCCCAGCCATGGCTCTACTGAACGGAAGAGCAAACAGTGAGTTTCCAAGAGCACACAGCCTGCCCAGCTCCCTGGCCCAGTGCAGAGCCGGCTAATTCCCCCTTGTCCTTCTTCCCAATCTAAGACTGTGCCCCTCCTATTGGTGCATAAGAAATACGCCCCAATTACAGAGTCTCCCGCCCACCCCTAATGCCCACCACTTAATCCCCACGACCTAGCAGGAGCTGCCATTATTTTCCCCTGTACTTTGTAGGTCAGGTCACATTCTTGAGCTCCTTTATACTCCTGTCCAAATAACCCCCGGGGGCGTTGCTGTCCAGCGAGGCAGGCAGTGAGAGCACCATTTGCACAGGATGACTCTGCTGAATACAAATGTTGCTGAGTGGGTGAAAGGGAAGGCCATGTGCCTGGACCAGCTCATTAAGCAACAGCCCAGGCACATACCACCCAGTGCTGTCGAGGTCACCGCTGGGGCTTCAGAGTCACACCCTGCCTGAGAGCTTCCCCAGCTGCATTGCAGCCCAGCCCCGCAGGCCGCTGCCCCGGTACCCAGACGCAAGCCTACTGGCGGGTGGTT
>NW_006204812.1:4098335-4170327 GCF_000334495.1 Tupaia belangeri chinensis
GCCCGCCAGGCCACTGAAGCCGGGATTCCTGCCCCAGCCCACAGCTCTCTGCTTACTGCACCAGCTCATGTGAACATGGGCTTCTGTGACTGGCAGTCTTGTAGGGGCATGCCCAGAACTCAGTGCTGATTGACCCAGAGGTTCCAAGCTCGAGCCTCCCAAAATCAGTCACAGCAAGGCAGTCTGGTGGTTTGTATGCTGTGACTATTTCCAAAACACCTAGAAAAAGTCTTATTGTCAACTAGAATGGTGTTAGGAAAGGAGGACTCAGAAATGGAGTAGAGCCCAGCCCTGGGTGGCTTGTCAAACCCCAAGGGACAAGATGTGCCCACAGCAGCCTTCCTCAGGCAAAGGTAGAAATCCCAGGCGTTTGGAGTTTCCACGATCCGTGTCATCGAGAAGCCTCAGAGGCCAGGGAGATGACGGTACCCAAGTGCAGTTCTGAGGCTTGGGCCTTTGGCATGTCTAGCCCTGGCACTCACTGTTTCAGGGGCACCCCCGTGCAGAGACGGATGAGGGCTTCACAAACACGCTCGGCAGGGATGGCCGAGTGCTGACCGAAAGCTGGCCTGGAGCCCGCAGACGTTAGACCCAAACTTCCACACAGCAGAGCTGGGGCCCCAGGATGACACAGGAGGTGGCCTTGCCCTACCAGAAGGTGGGAATGGAGCCCCAGTGAGGACACACCGGTCCCACCCCAGGAGTGGCATAGGAGAGGCTGGACAGACTCCCAGCAGGGGTACTCTGGAAAGTTCTCTTCAGTGGAAGGTGGGCTCAGTCGACTTCAGAAGACCCTGGCTCTGAGTGTGGAAGGGCCGAGTTACTTGCAGAGTGAGGGAGGTCCCAGATTTCGGATTTCGGCAGCATCAAAGCCTCAGGCCTCTGCAGAGCATTCCTGAGCAGCTTTTATGTCGGGCTTTGAAGGGAGAACAATAATTCCATGCTTAACCCAGAACATCTTGTGGTGAGCCCACGGCTTTGAATGCATCCTTCATCCTTCCCACACCCTGCAGGCTCCAGGGGCTAGAAATGGGGGGCAGAGGAGGTCTGCTATACACCTGGCTCGGCCCCAGCTGGGTGGCTCAGCCCTTTGTCAGAGGGAGCAACCAGCATTTGGAAGAGTCTGGTTTGACTTCTAGTCACTTGGAACCACCCCCCCACCAATAGCTGTGGCTGTGCAGTTCTATGCAGGAATGACAAGAGACCACAGCCACCTTAATGACTTTGTCTTTTTTTGGAGAGATTTTTGCCATAGGGGTCTTGGGCTGCCAGAAAGACAGAGAGAGGCAGAGAGACAGAAAGTGAGAAATCTTCCCCCAGGGGGGATGGTCACGTCACAATCTCTTCTCCTCCATTCTCCTCTCGGGATCTTGGGCACGCACATACACACGCCCGGTATGAGTTTAAGCCACCAGGTCCAGGACTTGAACCGTGGTCGACTACATGGGAGTCCAGCGACATAGTCATTATGCTAACTGCTGGTCCCAGTGACTTTCTAAGATCTTTGGAATAATGAGATTTTGTATAAAGTTACTCCTGAGGGAAACACTTTCCTATTTTCCAGTTCCTAAATAAACTGAAAGTTCCAATGGTTTAAAGACTCCGCCGGTCATTTGGATTAGCTGGTTACACAAGTGGTTAAATGTCCTGGGTCTTGATTTTCTCGTCTAACACATAAGGATCATACAATCCAGAACTGACACTCTGTGCTCCTAGGATGGCCCTGCATAGGGTGTATGTGTGTGTGAGAGACAGAGACAGAGACCGAGAGAGATTTTGCATCTGTTTTTATCTGATGGTTTGCTTAGATGCCTCAGTCAGCCAGTGAGACAGCGTGAGCAGGGTCCAGTGAGTCAGCCACCAGCCAGCTTGAAACAAAGCAGAGAAGACGCTCCTACTGAGGGGATGCAGGAACTGCCAACGCCTCTGGACTTTCAAAGTCACTGGGCCACGATTCTCAAAACAGGGTCTGTAAATGAAAGTGTTGGAGCTAAAAACTAGGTGCTCTTGTAAAGGGTACTGTAGAGAGGCTTCTTGTTTGGGACACTCGCATAAACACACACTCCTAGTACAAGATGCTTTTGAGGCCACACACCATATCCGACTCTAGTAACACTTGGTGATCCTAGTTCTGAGTCTGGGCCTGGCAGAAGGTAGTTGCTCGATAAAGACTTGGTGAACGAAGGCTGAAATGAAGGAACAAAACCCCACAAAACCCACTGAGAGGAACCAGCAGATGGCACATTAGTTATGTCATTGGAATCCCACATAGTCAACTGTGTTTGAGTCCCAGACCTGGTGGCTTAAAACTCACACTGGGCACATGTGAATGCATGCCTAAAATCCCAAGAGGGAATAGAAGAGAGGGGATTGTGGTGTGGCCATCCTCCCAGGGGGTGATGTCTCGCTTTCTGTCTTTGACTCTCTCTGTCTCTCCAGTGAGCACACGTGAATTATAGCAAAAGTCTCTCAAAAATAAAAAACCCACTTGGAACCAGCAGTTAGCGTAATGGCTATGTCACTGGACTCCCACGTAGTCGACCGCGGTTCGTGTCCTGGACCCGGTGGCTTAAAACTCATGCCGGGCGCGTGTGCGTGCGTGCCCAAGATCCCGAGAGGAGAATGGAGGAGAAGGGATTGCGGTGTGACCATCCCCTCTGGGGGGTGACTTCTCGCTTTCTGTCTCTCTGTCTCTCTCTGTCTGTCTGGCGAGCACACGCGCCCTACAGTGAAAATCTCTCTCCAAAAAAAAAAAAATGTAAAAAATAAAAAACCCACTGAGGCTATCCTGCCACGGTTCTGACAGTGTGCTGTGTGCTATTCCAGTTACTCCTCACATCTTGAGTCTGAGTGGATGTTTAGTTAATAGCAAAATGTCTTAAGACCTTCATGTTGGAGAGAGAGCCGGGGCCTGGAGGAGGAAGGTGACCTGGGTGCTTAATTTGAGTTCCAACGAGCAATGTGATTTTGAGCAGCCACCAGCCTCTCTGGGACTCAGCTCCCATCTTTAAAAATATGTGGATTTGGGCCAGCCAGGTGGTGTGGAGGTTAAGGTGCTGGGTCCTACATGGCCAACAAAGTGGTTCAAGTCCCAGACCCAGAACCTTGAAAAACACTCTGAACATATTTGTTTACATGCCCAAAGTCCCAAGAAGAGAATGAAGAAGGGATTATGGCATGGCCAGTTTCCTTGGGAGGTTATTTCTCACTTTCTTCTCTCTCTGTCTCTCTCTGGCAAGCACACACACCCTATAGCAAACTAATAAATAAATAAATAAATAAATAAATAAATAAATAAATAAATAAACAAATAAATAAAATGTGTGGATTGGACTGAATGGCCTCCCATTCTGGTGGGTGTTAAATTAAAATCAATTGTATCGTACAGAAGAAAATCGACTCCCTTGATGACAGTGACTGAAGTTGTAAATATCTACCTTCCCAATCTTTATTTTCTATTGATTACCTTGAATTCAATTTTTGGTTCTCTAAGAAACAATAGGAAAGGTTAAGGACTACTCCAGGTCACCTTTAAAAGTCTGTTAGTGTTGGAGCCAACAGGGGGCATGGTGGTTGGGGTGCTGGACTCCCACACGGCCAACTACCGTTGGAGTTCTGGACCTGGAGGTTTGCTTTCTCACTTTCTCTCTCTCTCACTCGCTCTCCCTCTTGTCTCTGGTGAGTGCGTGTGCCCTATAACAGACTGAGAGAAACAATCATAATAATAATAAATAAAATTAACTAGTTCTTAAGGAAAAAAAGTCTGTTAGTGAGACATGACCTCCACCAGAAGAATTCAGGGAAGAATGACGGAGAGACACATTTGCACGGCTGCTCATTGGATGCCCTGAACTACACCTGGAAACTCACAGAAATAGCTTTTCAAAGAGATTTGAACCTAGCTGGCTCCATCCTGAATGGAGTAATAGAATTCAGTGACCAACAGGAGCTTGGCATATGGGTACAGTTTTCAGGGTCACCTTCCCAAAGCCTAGTCACCCTACCTGCTATGTTCCAGAGGCCAAGAAAGGTGACTCTTCTCAGGATTGAGTGTGACTCTACCACTAACCGTCTGTCAGACAGAATCAGAAATGTCCTGGGGATGGAAAGACACCCTCCTGTCAGGCTCTGGCACCCGGGACTTTGTAGTCTTAAAAAGTCAGTGTTCTCCCTCAGAAGGACATGGGTTTGGGCATGGCAGGAGGGCCCCAGCCCACCAAGATCAGGGTTCTTGAATTAGAGGGAAAGGAAAATTTTCCCTACCCTCAGAAGATGCACCGGTTGCCAATAAATTCATTCCAAAGTCGAAGTCTCCTTGGTTTAAGCCCTAAAGAGCCAGCACTAGCAAAGATTACTCAGGGGTGCCATCTAACATTCTTCAGCTGAGCCAGAGAAATGCCCCAAATTCCTTGAAAGACCGGGTAAAGGGTTCCCATGAGAACCATACATGCAAAGCCGCTATTTACAAAGCACGCATAAAAATAGTCCAATGGGTAGAGAGCTCAGACACACAGCAGCGACAAGAGTTGTGAGGTCACTGCAGGTTGGATAGAGCCAAGAGACCGAAGCGGCTGTACATTAGGGCCAGGCAGGAATGGGAAAGCAGTGACCCACAGCCTGATGGCTGCCCAGGAGCCCCTGACCACCCCATGGCCCTGCACAGCTGGGAGAGGTGGTCTAGAACCAATGATTCACCCTTGCTTCTGTAGGCCCATGCTATGGATTGACAGCATTCACTCAAGTGGGCCACACCCACTCCATAACTGACTGACCCAGTACACAAATAGAAATGCCAGCTCCTTATTCAAAAATAATTTAGGGTTTCAGTGCTGGATAGTGGTGCAGGGGTAACACAATACCCTGCAAGGCTGAGCTTCCTGAGAGAGCTTGGGATTTGCATCCAGGGACCTCCCTGGACTTGCTGGGCCCCTGAGTGTCCAGGATCTAGAGCTAGCTAAAGCATGGGGACCCCGCTGGGAGTGCCTCTCTTTCTCTCACTCATGAAAGAAAGTAATGACCTTTTTATAGAGAGAGATTTGGGGGTATTTTTGCTTGCTTGCTTGTTTGTTTTTATTGCCAGAGGGCGCACGTACTCACCAGAAAGAGAGAGAGAATGAAAGGAACCCCAATGGGGTGCAGTCACACCACGATCTTTTTCCTTCATTTATCCTTCTAGTCAGGATTTTGGACATGCACACACACACACACACACACACACACACACACATTGTGATTTTCTAGCCACTGGGGTTAGGATTCAAACCATGGGCAGCCATATGGAATCCAGCTCCCTATTCACTGAGCTTACTCATCGTGCTACAAGGCTGGCCTGAAAGAAATGGACTTTTGAAACAATTAAATTATTAAGAATTTTGACTGGGGGACCAGCAGTTAGCATAATGGCTATGTCGCTGGACTCCCATGTAGTTTACCACAGTTCAAGTCCCGGACCCAGTGACTTAAATTCACATCGGGCGTTTGTGCATGCATGCCCAAGATCCCGAGAGGAGAATGGAGGAGAAGGGATTGTGGTGTGGCCATCCTCGCTGGGGGGTGATTTCTCATTTTCTGTTTCTCTGTCTCTCTCTTGGTCTTTCTGGTGAGCATACGCGCCCTATAACAAAAACCTCTCAAAAATAAAATAAATAAATAACAATTTTGACCTTGTGACAGTCTTTGCTAAGCCGGACGTAGAATCTTTCTGAGCCTGGGACTGTGAAGTCCACCCTGTTTATGAGCTTTTCCAATTTGATGTGAATCCTTCCAACCAGATTATCTGAAGACAAGCTAATCAGAAACATCATCTCCCCACTCTTGCTTCATTAGAGGGTGTGTGCACTCAGCAGAGAGGGAAAGCGAGAGGGAGAGGAGGGAGCACGGCACCTGGGGAAAAAGAGGAAAGCATCTGCCATGGGGGATGGTCACACTGCAATTCCTCCTCCTCCATCTCTCCCTCCTTTGGGGATTTTGGGCACATGCACACACACACACCTGGCATGTTTCTCAAGTTGCCGGGTCCGGGACTTGAACTGCACAGTTGGCCATATTGGATCTGGCTGCCTCAATGACCAGGTCACAGAGTTGGCAACGCCATTTTTAATCTGCTTCTTTAAAAAATGAACAACGAGGGGCCAGTCAGTGGCATGGTGGCTAAGGCACCTTTCTGAGAGGCTTATAGCTGGAAGACTGAGTTAGCACCTTCATGACTCGACCTCTATGCCCAGAGAGTCACACAGTTTACTACGAAATTGTTCTTTACATTTTTTCACACTTGATAAATGCCTCCACAGCAGGGCCCTGAGCTTTCTGTCTTACAGGAAAGGTCTTCATTTAATTCATCATTCAACAAATGTTTACTTAGCGCTTGTGCCAGGCCTCAGTCTAGAGGCTAGGATGCAAATACTTGCAGCCATGCACCAAGTAGCAGAAGTTTCCATCGGCAATGGAGCGCGTATGCAACGGTGGTCTGGTGGATCACGACGGCTTAGCCCCTGTCGCCTGGGTGCGTAGACGGCTCTGCCATCTAGGTCTGTACAAGCACACTCTATGATGTTCACATGACCACGAAATCGCCTGACATCACATTTCTCAGAACACAGCCTCATCACGTACACACGTATGTGACCGTGAAAGACACAGTCCTTATACTCCAAAAGCACATTTTAGATAGGGGACACTTAATTTTAATGAGCACACTAAGGAGGGATGAGCGGGGCCACAGGTGGCGTGGTGGTTAAAGGGGCTGGATTCCCACATGGCTGATCACCCTTCAAGTCCCGGACCTGGCGGCTTGCTTTTTCTCTTTTCCTTTCTCTCTCTTTCTGGTCAAATGAAAAAATAATAATTACAAATGGAATTAATTAAATAAATAATTCTTGGAGAAACAAGAGGGATGGGAATGGCAATAAAGGAAGGAGCAGTAAGTTTTGAGCAGGAGAGAGATGGAGGTCAGGAAAGGCAGATGCCCTTTGGACTCTCCTTTAAGTCTTAGTGGGAACGGAAGGTGGGCTTATCTCTTCAGAGGGGCCTATCTAGAGAGCTCTCCCAGCCAGTCCCAGCCTCTCTCCTCCTCTATAAAGGTCCTGATCTCCCCCAGCACCTGGACGCATCTTCATCAGGTCTGGCCCTATGAGCCCTGCCCATCTGATACTTGAATTCCCTCCAGAACATCACGGCCTTGGAGCGTCCCGATTGCTACAACGCTCTTCTTTCTTTTGAACCCAAATCTGCCTCTTGACTGTCTTCTATTGGTTCTACCCTCCAAGCCGAAACCCACTCCACTGTTGCATTCATTCATTCACCAAGTATTCACTGCACAGCCTTCCAAGACCCAGCCAGCATGCTAGGAGGGCACAGTCTTCACACTCAGGGGCTTGCAGTTCAATGGTAGCTTTGAGAACACAATGGATAAGTCTAAGTCAAGGTTCTAGAGAGCACCTGGGTCACTGGACTATCCAACTCAGTCTTGAGAAGTCAAGGAAAAGCTTCTTACAAGAAGCAGTATCTGCCCCAAGGCCAGAGGTAGCTATACCCCACCCCACCTCACATGGGCCCTGAAAAGCAGCCACTATCTGTGAAAAATGGAGAGACTATTGCCCTTTAAACACATTTATTTCCAATTGAAAAAAATATTGGATGACTTTAATTGTGGCAGCCCTGCTCGCCATTCTGTGCACTGACTTCCCAGAGATTGAAGGGAGCACTGCCACACGGTTTCCTCCCAGGGGAAGTGGGGGCCAGCCAGGTGCTCCACTGTCCCCAGCACCTGCTCACACAGGCCTGGAGCAGAGCAGGTGTGCAGCCCACCTGTGTGGGGGCTGATTTCCCATGCTAGTTCCCCAGTCAGTTTCACTGTAAAGGCTGGTGAGGCCAGGTAAGGGGAGAGACAGGGTGGGCATAAAATCTTTGTTTTAGGAAGGGGTGAGGGAGGGCATACCTCCTTGCTTTCACTTTCCCACCCGCTCTGGGCCCCAGAAAACAGAGATCCAGCAGGATTCATGAGACCAAGATGGGTTTTAGCTTTCTGTCTACCTCCTCTCTGTCTCTCTCTCTCTCTTTCTCCCTCTCTCTCTCATCAATCTCTAATTGCCAGAGAGTTACAGAGGGAGGTAGAGAAGAAGAAAGCATCCCCCAATTGGGCGTGGTCGTGCTACAATTCCTTCTCCATCTCTCCATCTTATCAATATTTGAGCCCCACATGCACATAGGCCTGGTACATTTTTCAAGTCACTGGAATCAAGATTCAGGACATAGTCAGGCATGTGGAATCTGGCTCCCTTACAGGACTACAGGACTGGCCCTAGTTCTCTCTTAAGGGCACAAAAACAGAGTATCAGAAGAGGTAGGAAAATACTAAGGTCTGCAAGGCATTCCCACACGGGAAGGTCTCCGGTTCAAGTCCAGAGGCCTCTTCGCATATCACATGTGCACACACACTTACATATGATGCAGAGCTGACTGAAGGCCGGGGGTGGGTTGTGGCATTGAGACCTGTTGGGGTTGCTGGCTCCGTCTCTTTCTCTCTTTTTATCCCTGTTTCTCTCTTTCTTGCTCATTAATTAAATAAACTTTTAAAAAAGAAGAAAAGTCAGTCTCCCCAAAAGGAGAAGCCCCTTACTGCCTCTGCCCTGAAGAGCTCTCAGGTGCCCTGGGCTCAGAGCCCAGCCTGTTCTGCTGCTTTCCATTCCCAGCCCCCAAGCTGTGCTCTTCAGCCAGTACTGCTCACCAGCCACACACCCAAACAGGTCATGGGGTGATGGCAGGTAGCAGGAACCACAGGAATTACAGGGCCTACGCATCCAGGTGGGAGTTGAATCAAATCCCATGTACAGATCTGTGGCCAGTCTGCCATTATAAGGGAGCCAAAACAGTATTTTCACCAGGGCCTGAATCCATTCTTGGGGGCCCTGACCAGGCCAGCCCCAAGCTCTGGGATTCTGGGCCCCTAGACCTGATAGGATAGTCTACCACCCTCTACCAAGAAGCAAGGTGAGACCCAGCTCAAGTCCCACCTCGCTGAAATCCAATGGCTTTCTTTTTTTTTTTTCCCCAATAAACAATAGCTTTTATTATGATATTACTAATGGGGAAGAGAAGGTTAATAGCAGAGGCAACAGTTTACAATCCATTTTTGTGTTGAGAAATAGGTTTAGTAACATTTATATCTCAGAAATCCACTATGGGACATTATAACAATGAATTGTATCAGTGGAGTGTGAACGCCAATGGCTCTTTAACTCTTGGCCTAGTGATGGGACCTGACGAAGCTTAGTGTGATGGGGGCCTGACGAATCTTAGTATGATTCGAGGTGAATGAGTCAGAAGCAGCTCAGGGATCTACCCCCGATTCGTGTTACCAGCCCAAAGTCTGAAATTAACTGCTTCTGAACAAGACGAGCCAAGTGACCAACAGATTTCACCTTCTACCACTGCCCACCACAGCACAATCTCACCAAGCCCAGACACCACCAGGCCACAGACCCCACACCTGGCCCAGACTCCTCAAATCTTGTAACGTGACACGGTTGAGTAGATTCAGGCATGTAGTTCCAAGTCTCTTAGGAAAGGTCCACCAAAGGGAGGCAGGAACAAGTCTCTATTCAGCTGCCGGCCTTCCCCATGACACTGTCCAGGTCCTGACAAGGTCAGGCATTACCAGGAACTCAAGTTCAAGGTCAGTTTTCTGAACAGAGCTGGAATGAGGGGAGGCGGGTTTACCTTAAGTGGGAAATTCCATTGTACCCCTGCCCTGTGTTTCTGCCTCAGCGATACGGTTTTCTTGTTGTTGTTCTTATTTAACAAGAAAGTTAAAATAAAAAAAGAAATGAAAAGAAACTGGAGCCAACTCTGAACAAAGGCCTCTCCTCTAGTCTAATCCTGCAGCCTAATTAAACTTAGCTTCTGCCTCATGCCAGGAGAACCAGTTTGCCTGGAGTTCATGCAATTACCAGCTCCCTTGCGGTGGCGGGTTTGGTAACCGCCTGCTCAGGGCTCTTAGTCTCAGAGGCGCTGTGGCTAGATGATCAAGTCTCCAATGCTTTCCCATTTCATGGTGGACTCTAACAGTTTCAGCGAGCGGCCTCAGAGACTGTGACCTGAGCTTGCACACGCAGCAGCTGAGTCTGGGCCTCCTCGGGGTGGGTCTTGCGCACATGGGATAAGTGGCTGCCTTTTCATTTTTGTCATAGGGCATGCACATTTGCTGGAGAGAGACAGAGGGAAAGTGAGAAATCACCCCCCAACCCCAAGGGGGATGGCCACTCCACAATCCCTCTCCTCCATTCTCCTCTTGGGATTAGGCACACGCGCACACGCACCCAGCAAGATTTTCAAGTCACGGGGCCCAGCACTCAAACTGCGGTCGGCCATACGGGAGTCCAGCACCTTAACCACACCTCTTGTTGGCCCCCACTAGCTTTTTTTAATGTGCAGTTCTTGCTTATTTAGGGTGGTCAGTATTTTTCTTGGCATCTGCTTTATCTGGACAAGACACTGGCTC
Organism: Tupaia belangeri chinensis; assembly: GCF_000334495.1. Classification (NCBI taxonomy): domain Eukaryota; kingdom Metazoa; phylum Chordata; class Mammalia; order Scandentia; family Tupaiidae; genus Tupaia; species Tupaia belangeri. The sequence goes on from NW_006204812.1 coordinate 4,108,834, forward strand.
TCCTTCTTCCATGGCTTCATCAGCAAGGTGAGGTTGAATAGCTCTCCCTGGCTTCATGCCCTGGGCAGCCTGCTCCTCTTTGGAGTCATTGGGTCAACAGGTGGGTATGGGCCAAGCCAGCCTCTGCTGAGGACTGCTGAGCACCAGGCTCCTAGGAAGAAAGCCTGCTGGTCCCCACAACCCTCAGCACGCCAGGGACTCCATTTCTGCCACCTAAATGGTGGACATTTCTATCTTAGACAAACTAAGCTGCCAGATCCAGCCTATGCAATTCTCCCAACTTTCCGCTTATCAAGGATCCTCTAAACTCAGGCTATGACTAGCCATATGCTAGATGCTTAAGTTGTAAAATAAGTATGAGATGAGGCCCTGAGGAACTTACGGTTGAAAAAGTCCTGGGTAAACAAAAGGGTTGTTATTATTAGACACTCGTGCATTCGACAAAATTTATTCCACTTCTACTTCGTGCGTAAGGTACCAAGCTAAATCCACTCGAGGGAAGATAATCAAGATTTATCGAGCACTTAGAATGAGCTCGGCACTGCGCCAAGTACTTGGTCTAATCTGGTTTAATCTTGGAAATTATTTTACAATGAAAAAACCTGAGGCAGCACAAGGTGAAGGTAATTGGCCCAAGAACACAGATAGTGATAAAGACTTGGGGCTTCTACCTGTAATCCTTGATTTTCCCACTAACCCACACTACCTGTCCCACAGTAGGAGATGAGCCAACACAATGGGATAGGTGTTGTACTGGACAGGGAGTCCTTCTCTCCTGCCTCATTCCCGCTCCTCTTACCAGCAAACTCCACGAACTTTCACCTCTTCCATCACCAGTGGAAGACCAGAGATACACATGCCAGGGTGGGTCTGTGCCCGGCTGAAGCCATGTCTAGCCTCCTCTGTACCCATGGTGGTGCTCAGAATTCACACCCTGAATTTCCTTTGTTTACTGGTGAGATTGCTCCCTGTAGGTCACATTGTCATCAAAAAAGAAGGTCAGGTAATAAGGGCTAGGCAGTGGCATAGTGGTAATGCAGCTAGACTCACACAAGAAGGCCCCAGGTTCTCTTTCTGAGGCCAGGTCCAGTCTGTGATTCAGGTTGGCTGAAGCTGGGACGGTTTGTGGCATGAGAACCCTGCTGAGTGGGAGTCACTTTCTCTCTCTTCCTTTCTCTCTCCCATGGAAGAAATAAATAAACCTGAAAGAAAGGATAAAGGAGGAAGGAAGGAAAAGAAAGGGAGAGAAAGAAAGAAAAAAATGAGAAAGGAAGAAGGAAGTAAGAGACAAAGAGAAAGAAGGAAGGAAGGAAGGAAAGAAAGAAAAAGAGAGAAACAGATTGTATCAGCCTGCTAGAAAACTCCTGGCTTTGTAAGCTTGGTTCTCTCTTTATGCCTTTGAGTTGTTCATACGTTCATCGCATTCCACCTTTATTTGTTCTCGCAGATTTGGCAGGTAACCAGCTACACACTCTGTAATTTCTACCATTACCCATAAAGTTAAGACTTGGAACAATTCTCGCTTGGCACAGCAAAACCCACCTCCGAGCACCCAGACTGGCTAATCTGGGTTGGTGTTCTCGTGCGCGTTTAGTCTGGGTTCAGCCTATGATCCTAGATCCTTGGAGGAAATCTGTATCTCGGAGTTCTCAGCCTCAAGGAAGGGGGATGGATGGCTCTTCCCATGTGTGGAGTCAGCCTGCTTATGCGACCGAATATCAGACTTCTCCATATTTAGCCATTACTGAAGAGTGTGTATTTTACAAGTGATTCTTTTTTAGCGCTCATGTAAATACTACTTTTTATGCTGTCAGTGTATCGTTGAAAACTTTTCTGCCACTAAATGGCACATGCATTCTTGCATTCCTCTTAGGTGCTTCCAGAAGGTTTTGATTGTTTATCCAAAGGTAAAACAAGTTCTGGCATTAAATGCAATCAATCATTAACAAAGTGATGGGGAACTTGCTTCTTGTAATATTTTTTTCTTTCCTGTTCAGGATTGAACAGAGAAGAAAAATAACTCCAAATGACAACCAGAGGGCAGAGATCACACAGAGTCATAAAAGCCCGGGGTTGCCATCACTCTGAGAATCGCACTTCCAGATCGCAATTTCTAAAATGAAAAACGTGGGCCCGTCACATCAAGCTTCCATTTAAGAATCCAAGCCTGCCAGCTTCCTTCATTACTTGACACTCAGCCCACTCACGGCAGATGAGCACATCCAGCCACCCAAGTGGTCCAGTGGCGGGCGGCCTGCAGCTCTGGGAGGACGTTCCTGCAGCCTGCTCATCCCAGGATCACTGGGAGCGTTTCTCAAAGGACCTTCATGGAGTGAATTCTGCGTTTTACAAGGCATTGGGATACAGAGAAGGTTGATAATGTCAGTGCCCACCTGGCCTTCCAGGGGCACTTTCTTCCCTGGACTCCACGCCGCCCAGCTCTTCTTTAACTCGTCTTCCTCTCGTTGCCCAGAGCAGCTGTTCCAAAACGTTGTCACTTCCTAGGCCTCTCAGAAACTGGTACTCACTAAATGCCTGTCTTTGATTTAATTCATTCATTTCTTCAACTACTAGTTGACATTTTAGGATATGTCAAGCACTGTTTGGGGCATAGGGACACGGCAATGAACAAGCAGATATGGCCTCTTCTGCTTTTCAGCTGCCATGGAGTCTGGGATCCAATAACAGTCTCTTTTCACTACACGAACTCTTTCCGGATCACCTCATCCCTTCTCCAAGGCTTCAGTTACTACCTGTGCCTTGACAGCTCCCTCTTTTAAGAGCTGACCCAGAAATCTGTTAACTGGCCCAGTCACTGTCCCATAGGGATCCTGACTTGTGGCTAGGAATGAGGAAAACCATCTCCTTGTAAAGAAAGTGGTTGAACGTCATAACCAAAACTCTTATCCCCGGGGGCCTTTGTCCCAGAGATTCTCACTGATACCAGCTGAAGCCACCCCAGTGGAAGTCATCAGAAGCACTGCTTCCCTTTCCCACCCACCTAGGCAGAGATAATGTCCTTCCCCTGACCCCACCTTCCAGTATTCACGACCTTGTACAATCCCTCCCATTGAGTGGGTGGGCCTGAATCCACACAGCAGCGCTGAAGCCAAGCTAGAATATTTGGCAAAATTTTATCAAAGATTCCAAGAGAATAGGAGGGAACTAGTCAGCTACCAGGTGTAACTTACGCTTGACATGCTTTCAGGCTGACCTGAGCTCATGGTTGGTCATGAGGGTTCCAACCATGAGAGTTCCGACGCTGCAGCTGAGTTTGCTACTGACCGTACCACCAGACCGAGACTATTCTAACCTAGAATAATGGCATCAGTGGGCTCAAAGTCACCCAGGCCAGAGTCCTAGGATTGTCATGATACCCCTCTCTCAGATGTCCACAACATCTCTCTCTAAAATGTCTTTCTAGTCCCTCCTTTCTTCTCAGGTCCACGCGTCAGTTCAGGTCCTCTCATCTCTACCGGGACCAGGGCAAAGTCTTCCTCACTAACCTAACTGCCTCTGGTTCTCATCTCCAAGCCCTCTTCTACGCTACAGTCTGGGTGGTCTCTCCCCAGTCACGACCCCACCTAGGATTAGTATCCTAGAGCCAGACTGCCTGGGTTCAAATCTACCCAAGTTTTGTGACCACAAGCAACTTACTTAACCTCTGTGTGACTCTTTGTCCCCACCAATGAAACAAAGATAATAGTACCTACCTCTGACCTGTTGCAGAGGTTATGGCTGGCTGCTTCTCCGATGGCTCCCAGTGACCCCCACCTTCCGGTATTCACGACCTTGTACAATTCCTCCCATTGAGTGGGTGAGCCGCAGTCGTTTCTTCTTGCATTATATTTACACTTTGAAAAAATATAACAAAGCAAAAGTGATGAGATGTCACTTCAATATTAGTGTATAAAAGAGTGTGACTCCCACCTTGTTCACGCTCTCTCTCTGGCCCTGAAGAAGCCAGCTATCATGGCGTCAGATGCCCTATGGAGAGGGCATGTGGGTGGCAAGGAACCTCAGGCAGCCTCACTCAGCCAGTGAAGAACTGAATCCTGCCAGAAACCACGTGACTGGCCTTGGGAGCAGATCCTTCCCTAGGTAAGCCTTGAGGTAAGCCCAGCTCCAGCCAATGTCTCGATGACAGCTTTATGGAGCCCTAAGCCAGGGGACCCAGCTAAGTTGTGCCTACATGCTGCTACACACAAACTGGGAGGTGATGAATGCTGTCTTAAGTCACTGAGTTTGGGGATCATTTGTTATGCAGCAGTAGGTACTACTACAAGGATTAGGGAGAATAATACAGATAAAGGGCTAAGCACAGTGCCCGGTGTGCAGTCAATAAACATTAGCTAGTCTCACCATCATTATTATTACTTGTCTAAACACACTGCCTGAAAACACTGTGTGAGAAGAAACCATGCCTATCTATTCATCCACTGCATCCCAAGCTACTCGCATATGCTAGGCCCAGTCTTAGGTCAACAATAAATACGTGTTGACTAAAAGAATGATCAAGAAGGAACAAACTGGAATCCTCCAGTTCAATTTTACCTCCCAGGCCAGAAATGTGGCTGCAGAGAGTGGGGAGAGCAGTTTGAGTGCCCAACACTCCCTGCAGCCAGAAGACGGACTAAGTGAAGTGGTAAGGACCCAGCGGGCTGGGGTACAAGGCCCTGCAGCTGTCTCATCGTCTCCTGGAGCCAGGGATGTATGTTTTCCAGGAGCACAGTTACCAGAAAGCTCTCTGTGTGTCTACACCACATCTCTGGAAGGCAGAGGAAACCACACCTTCATTGCCAACCTTCTCTCCTGGCGAGCCCAGACCCACTGGATTGGAAACTCTGGGGGCGGGGCCAAGCAGTCTATTTTAACCAGCCCTTCTTGGCATTCTGATACACATGTAAGTTTGAAAACTGCTATTCTAAGTCTACTCAAACACATGTGAAAAAGACCTTAGAAATACAATCCAGACTGAATTAATGTTAAGATGAAAGGAGATCCCCAAACAGTGCTCCTTGCCATAAAATGCCCAGGATAAATGAAACTCCCCACTCTTTTCCACAAAACAGTTCAACAGGCAATTAAACGAACTCAGCACATTTATTTTAAATGTGCAAAATGAATTTTCATATCTTAAGAGTAACACCAGATGTTTTACCTCCTTTCCCTAATTGATTTTCCAGCCTACAGCAATTCGTCTTTATGTTTTCCAGTTGGATCTTAGCGCAGCTAGAAGAGTACGTTCCGGCAGCATTATTAAATGCCACACGCTTTAAAACAAGTCTAACTCAGGCTGCCATGCGTCATCTGAGTGGCTGTCTCCCTTAAATATAAAAAACAGACAGCTCTAGGTACCAGGCAGACTGGAGAAGGCAGGAAACCCAGAAAACGCTTTCAGAGGGTTGAGTCCCCAGGCTCTTGGCTGGTGGCAAAGCAGAGCGCTGGGCATTCAGCCCAGCCCCCACAGATCCCGCACTCCCTGGTACCAAAGGATTTGCTAGCCCTAAAAACTGCAAACAAACATTGTTTTTCAATGGAACGTTTTTTGTCTTTAAAATGAAAAGGAAAAGGTAGAATGTGAGATAGAGGGGCTGAAAGAGTGGGCGGTTGTTCAAAGAAGCCGGCCTGGATGGACCCTCTCCCGGCTCTGCTCCCAGAGGTGCCCAAACAATTCCCCTCTGTTGGCCAAGGCACCCACCCTGCAGAGCAGCAGGCCCCAGTATTGCCTGTTTAAGTGGGTGAAAGGTCACCAGCGACCAGGTTTTTTTCACTCAACAAAAACTCTTCAGAGACTGGGAGAGGACAGGGAAACTGAAGGTTCATGCTTTGAAGCAAACGACTTCAAAAGAGATCTTCTCTGCCTTTGCCCTGGATGCGGGGGTGAGGAGACCATGTACTGAAGACCCCGCAAGCACTAATTCAGAAAATAATAACCACACTTCTTGGGTCTCCGGGAGAGGTGGCCACTGATCAGTTCTCTTGCCTGGAAGCTGCTGAGAGGTGAGAGGTTTGCGCCATCATGGCTGAACCTCACACAGGACTGGAATGTGGCCCCCAAGTGTCAATCAGCCTGTCTAGTTCCGAGAGCCAGGGCAGCAAGGCTCAGTGTCTGAAATCAGAGTTCATCATGATCGAATCTCAAAATGCGGCTGCTCCAATTTTAGGTACTAACCACCCAACTGTCCGCTGTTTTTTGTTGGTTTTGGATTTTTTTCCGCCGGCCCTTTTAGGTCCTTCTAGAGACATACTGAGATGAAAACGGTACTAAAACGATCCGCTGCTTTACTGAACTGTCCCCTCCTTCCACTCAGGAGCTCTGGCACTCAAAACAACAAGCTCCACTCTCATGGGGAATTGTGTAAACCCTTGGTGATCTGGGGGAACCCAGTCACCAGCTTTCTCCAGGAAGGACCTGGCCCCACACCAAGAATTCGTTTTCCATTAACAACAAAAAAGCTGTCTAAATTTAAAATGCACAAATGACAACTTTGCAAGTTTCAAAGAATAAGAAGCAGAGCTCTGTAACAGACTTAGACACAAGTGACTATCAAACCTCCATGAAATCAAGACCTTTGGCCTCACCTAACTGGACTGAGTAGATGGGAGGACCCTCCTCTTCCTCTGAGAATGTAACAGGAATGACAACCATCACCCAATCCCACCCGCCTCCCAAAAAAGTTCTCTCATTTATTGTATTTGCTATAAAGAAATGGAGTTGGTCCCTTTTCCCAAATCACAAGGCTATCTTTACACAATATTAAACCACAGGAGCCATTTTATAAATGTCATCATCATAGTCTTTTAATATTTTACATAAAAAACTGTATGCACAGCTTATAGAACTTTTATGTAAACATCATAAGCTCACCACTTTGTCATTTGTCAGTTTATTTAAAAAATAAAAAACAAGACAACAATTTAGTAGAAGTACCACTGGGTGGGAGGGGAGAGGGAGAAAGGAAATGGGGCAGGTTCATTCTCTGTACAGAGATGCAGAGAAAATTTCACAGAGCTTTTAGAGACTGCCTTGTGAAAAAAAAAAAAAGTTTTAAATGGGCCCCAATACTTGTTCACTGCCCTTTATCAAAACAGCGTGCATACCTGCACAAATAAAAATCACAAAGCAGTGTTTGCCATCTTTTTCAAAAGAAAAAAACAACAAAACAAAAAACACAAAAATTAGCAGGGTATTTCCTCTCGTTTTTTTTTTTTTTTTTGATCATCATCATTTAAAAAAACACAGAAGTAGATGAGGTTACAGCGTACAAATGTGGTCAGAATGCTGTCTTATGCAAATGACAAGTGCATTAAGTGTCAAACAATGAAACAATTGTGCAAAGAATTCTTTAAAAAAAAAAACAAGTTTCAGCTTTAAATAAATCAAATAACATCGGTTTCTTGGACTGAACAATTTTCACTTGTAGGACAGGCACAAAGTTCGAGTATGGCAAAAACAACCCCACAGGTTGCCCTCCCTCCTTCTGCCGAGGTCGGGGAGGGGCTGGCCCGGGAGGCTGGCCCACAGGAGACGCTGTGTCTGGAAGCTGTGTCCTCTCAGCCCCAAGTCAGTTGCAAATGTCTTCTCCAGGGGTCCGGAAAGATGGCCAAGTCCGGTTCGTGCTCAGATGGGCGCCGGACCCAACCTGGGCCCAGAGGTGTGCTAGCGACCTGGTCACTCCTTCCACCACCACCATTAAATAACACCATCTTCCCTCCGAAAATAAAATTATATCTATATTTATAGAACACCCCTCCCGTCCTCCCCAGCCCTCCCCTCCGCAGTTCCCAGGGTCTATGTTACAGACAAGAGGTTGCAGGCGCTGTCTGGTTAAGGGTGAACATTTGATGGGGCGCAGCCGCAGTCCCAGCCATGCTCGCCCTGGGGGACCAGAGATGGGGGTGGAGTGAGAACGGGGCGGGGTGAAAACCGGGCGGGGGAGTCGGGCAGACACACAGCCTCACACCCTGAGGCCCGGCTCTTCGGAGGATGCTCAGGGGACCCTTGGCTTTCGGCCTGTGTAACACAGCTGGACGCTCGCAGACGCTGGGAAAGGGGCGCCCGGTGCCCACGCCGACTCTCGGCGCCAGAACCAGAGCCGCCAGCAGATGCCAGGCAGTTCGGTGGGGTCCCTGGGCAGCGCAGGTCTCCCCTTCGGCCGGCACGCGGGGGAACGGCCAGGAGGGGGAGCCGCGCCGGCAGCGGCAGGCGGGGGGGGAGCACCTTACAGCAGTTGATGCAGCCGTTCTGGGAGCCGTAGCGCTTCTGCAGCGCGGCGCGCGTGGCCGTCTCAAAGACCTCGCGCACGCCCTCCTTGGTCTTGGCGGAGCACTCGAGGTAGTCGTAGGCTTGGATACGCACGGCCATGGCGCGGCCGTCGTCCGTGCGCACCGGTTCCTGCTTCATGCGGGCCAGCTCTGTGCGGACGTGCTCGTCGCTGCGCAGGTCTTTCTTGTTGGCCACCAGGATGATGGGCACGTTGGGACAGAAGTGCTTCACCTCGGGCACCCACTTCTCGGGGATGTTCTCCAGTGAGTCCGGGCTGTCCACCGAGAAGCACATGAGGATGACGTCGGTGTCCGGGTAGGAGAGCGGCCGCAGGGGGGGGGCGCCCCGCCGTATCCCACAGCGCCAGCTCCACCTGCTTGCCGTCCACCTCGATGTCGGCCACATAGTTCTCGAAGACGGTGGGCACGTACACCTCGGGGAACTCGTCCTTACTGAACACGATCAGCAGGCACGTCTTGCCACACGCGCCGTCGCCCACCACCACCAGCTTCTTGCGGATGGCCGCCATGAGCGGGCCGGGCCCGGGCAGCAGGAGGGGGCCCGCAAACGCCTCGCTGCCGTCCCGCTCGCCGCTCACTGCTCACCTCCCGCTGCGCGCTGGGGGCAAGGGTCGCTAGCTGCACCCAGGCCCCGCGATGGCGCGTTCTCTCGGTGCGCTCCGGCTGCCGCGGCGGAGGCGGTGGGGGCGCGGGGGCATAGGGCGAACCGTGCGTCTCGTCGCGCTGTTCCCGGGCGTGGCCGCTCTTCTTGCCTTGGACCAGGGACGGGTGGGTTTGTGCGCAACTGTAGCTCGAGCTGCGGACTTGGCCTGTCTCCCTCCCGGTGTGTCCAGGCCTCGCTTAGCGTCCTGGAGGACTCACGACTACAGCCGGACTGCGGTGGCAGATGCAGGCTGCGGCCCTAGCGCCCGCTATTTAAGGATTCCGGCCACTTTCTTAATATAGCCACCCAATGGCAAGCGAGCCGGCTGAGCTCATCGCTGCGGAGCTTGGCTCTGATTGGTCGCCCGCTGCTGCCCGCAGGCGGGGTCGGGCCAGCTTGATTGACGGCCCAGGCCGCCGGGTTGGGAGAGGCGCGATTGGGGAGTCTGATCCCCGGCCCGCGCTGCGGAGCTCTGGCGGCCCCGGGGTCCCCATCTACGCCCACCTTCCGCGCTTGAAGCCCGGGAGCTGGCCGCGTGGAGCCTGAGGGGTCTGGATGAGGGGTTCCGAAATCCGAGGCACTTTGTGGGGGCGTTGGCGACTGCCTCGCCTTCAGAATTGCTGTTTCCTGGCAAACTCCCTGAGGGTGGTCGGACCGTGGGGGAGGGGCCCTTGCGTTTGTTTTTAAGTAAACACACACACACACACACACACACACACACACACACACAAACCCTTTTGTTTCCTGAAAAAAAATTTTTTTTTTTTTTTTTCTTTCGGAGGCGGCCTCTCCTGTGGTCGAGTCCCCAGGCTCGGGTACTTGCCCTAAAGCAGCCTTAGGTTTGGACCGTGAATCAAGAAACCGTCTGGAGATCCCACTGCCAGCCCCTTGACTGCCCAGACTTTACGTCTCTCCGTGAAGATTAGGGGAAGCAGCGCCGAGCTTCAGAACAATGAAGAGGGAAGGCCAGGGCTAGTCGGCTTGGTGGAAATTACCCGGCGGGGAAAGGCAGACGGTACTTGCCCTAAAGCAGCCTTAGGTTTGGACCGTGAATCAAGAAACCGTCTGGAGATCCCACTGCCAGCCCCTTGACTGCCCAGACTTTACGTCTCTCCGTGAAGATTAGGGGAAGCAGCGCCGAGCTTCAGAACAATGAAGAGGGAAGGCCAGGGCTAGTCGGCTTGGTGGAAATTACCCGGCGGGGAAAGGCAGACTTGGTGCTGTTTTGCAGGATTAAGTCTGATCGTGGATCTTACTAAGCAGGAGAACTGTCTAGTGGAGAGAGCACAATAGAACCCACCTACCCCAAACCCCCTTAAACAGATGAAAAGGCTTGAGGCGGAGGATTGGGGGGACCAGTGTTTGCACGTGGGAGCAAGCAAGTAAGTATCTGTGAGTGATAGCTTAGGGGACTCCAGACAGACGTCAGTATATCCCCATGGCTCCTGCAGGAAGCACACGTAAGTGATAGTTTAGGGGACTCCAGACAGACGTCAGTCGTCTATCCCCATGGCTCCTGCAGGAAGCACACGTACCTGTGACATAGAAGGACCTAAGCACACCAGATTTCAATGGACAGAAGTGTGGAGGGGAGACAGTCAGGGACAGCCCACCAGAAGGAGAAAGAGCTTGAACAAAAACAGAAAGGTGGGAAAGAACTCTAGGACCAGGGCATAGCTTGGGGTGGCTGCTCCTGGTGGAGAGATGGTTGAAGCTCAGACCGGGCCCCAGCCTGGTAGGGCAGGGCTAGAACTGGAACTATGAGGTTCGTTTGAAGTTGGCTGTGTGACATCCAGCGCCTTAATCTCCACACTACCTGCTGGCCCCTTTCTGAGTAAGTTGGGCTGCATCCATCTGGAGTCAAAGGGATGCTTCTCAGTTTTTCAGCAGAGGACAAATCCACCACATTATGGTGAGGTTATTGTCTTATATTTTGTCTCCTTCCCTAGACTGTGAGTTGTTGGGAGGCCAGGATGGGGTCTTATCTCAGCATTTTGAAGACTTAGCACAAGGCCTGGCCCCTTTTACAAGAATTAGTAAATGACTGGAGAATTAACCCGAATACTCAGGAATTCAGGTTGGAACTTTCTGGAAGGGTTTTTTTGTTTGTTTGTTTTGTTTTTGGGGAGTTGTCATTGTTGTTGTTTTCTTTTTTTAAGGTTCTTGCCATAGGGTGCGTGCACTGGCCAGAGAAAAACAGAGAGAGACAGAGAGATAGAAAGCGAGAAATCACCCCCCAGGGGAGATGGCCACGCCGCAATCCCTTCTCCTCCATTCTCCTCCTGGGATTCTGGGCATGCATGCACAAGTGCCCAGCAATTCTCAAGCCTCCAGATCTGGGACTCGGAATGGGTGGTCCATGTGGGAGTCCAGCAGCTCAACCACCATGCCACCTGCAGGCCCCCCTGAGTAATTTCGTTGTTGTTTATTGGTATTTGTTCTAGGGCATGTGCGCTCATGGGAAGGAAAGAGACAGAGACAGAAAGAGGGAAAATGAGGAATCACCCCCAGGAGGGATTGCCAAGCTGAGAGCTCTGCTTCTCCATTCTCCACCTGGAATTTTGAGCATGCATACGCATGTGCCTCATGTGATTTTCAAGCCACCCAATCTGGGGCTTGAACCACAGTCAACCACATGGAAGTCTGGTTGTTTTAACCACTGCACCACCTACTGTCCCTTGACTCCCAGTGATTTTTTTTTTTTTTTAAGCTGTAGCAACTGCGACTTGAATTAAGAAGGTAGCCATGTGGGATCCCACTGCCTTAATCTCCACACCATCTGCTGGCCCCTTTCTGAGAGTTTCTTACCTCAAGACTCCAGGCTCTGCTTAATAATCATGCAACCAAACCCTTGCAGCCAGTTGTAACTGAACCAGTGTTTTCACATGCCATTCTATGTTAAGATTTAGGTTTCAGGGCTGGACAATGGTGCAGCAGTAAAATGTAAAGTTCTGTGAGACTGACCTACATGAGAAGGTTCCAAGTTCAAATCCGAAGACCTCCCTGAGTACACCGGGCATGTGTGTGCCCATGATCTGGGCCTGGCTGAGGGTATGAGTGGATATTGGTGTCAAGACCCTATTGAGGATGTTGTCTTTTTGTCTCTTTTAGAACTTATGGAAGAAATAAATCAATAAACTACAAAAACAAACAAAAACAGGGGCCAGCAGGTGGCGTAGTGGTTATGGTGCTGGACTCCCACATGGCTGACCACAATTCGAGTTCCAGAGCCAGCGACTTGAAAATCACACCAGGCACATGTGCATAGGTGCTCAAAATCCCAAGAGAAGAATGGAGAAGGTATTGTAGCATGGCCATCCCCTCTGGGGGGGATTTCTTGTTTTCAGTCTCTCTGGCCAGTGCATATCCCGATAGCAAAAATCTCTCAAAAAAGAAAGAAAGAAAGAAAAAAAAAAACCTTGGTTCCTATTTGGCTGTACGAATATAATCAAATTAAGTAAAGGGTTAGTGCTGTGAACCCCTAGATTCCATCCTATAGAGAACATTTCATTCAAAGGATCAGGGCTTTGCTCCTCATACTAGATTACTTCTACTTCAACAGTCAACTCTTTTTGGAGTGGGGCAGGGGGTGTTTTTGTTTTTCAGATAGAAGAACTGATCCGTTAGCAAGTCAATAGATTTTTTTGATCATTAGTTCAGGGCTGCAATCTGGAAACTTTTTTTCAGTTAGCCTATTAGGAAAATCATATCTACATACACTTTTCTTCTTTTAGTCAAAAGCTTTTGTGGGCTTTGTATTGTTAACATTGCTCTCCTTGGTCTTAATATAGCTTGGGAATCTGGGCAATGTCCTTACACTTCAAATAATAAGAAAATATAAAACAATTAAAACTTTATGCCATGCTTTTTCTTTTTATATAATACAAAGAATCAGGAAGAAAGATTGAATTCACACATTTCCTGATTTCCAGACATATTATATGAAGTGTTCCAAGCTCAAATCTCAATATCAGAATAATTTCTAAAAATATGCAGTTGGTAAATACAAACAGACTTCCAAAAGTGCATGGAAAATACATATTATGAGAAGCTATGCATGGATTTCAAACTGTTTGTGGACTAAAATTAGCTCATACTTTAATTCCATTTTTTCTTAAACTTTTTGAAGCTCCCGCATATGCCAAAGTAAACAAATAGAAAATCGTGTTCTGCAGAGACTTTGTTGCATGACTGCTTTTTTCTTTTTTTTTTCCAGGATGCTTTGACAAGCTCTGTGGAAATTGGCTTGCTGCTTCAAAGACTGCACCACTCATAGGATAAACTTTTCCAAACTAGGTGATGTCCTGAACAACCTCCTCCCTGCCCTGTTGCTCTTCATAAATATTCAATTGAAAGGCACAGATATTTCTTTTCTCCAGCATTTTCTGGGGGCCTTTTGTTGTTGTTTTTGCAGTTCCCTAAATGTGTCATTAGACTGTCTCTTTCCCATCTTTCCTTTTTTTTTTCTTGTGAGCACCAATTTCTATAAAGTTCTCTCTTAGGACTGCTTTCACGTGTCCCGTGGGTTATAGAAGTTTGTGTGCTCACTATCATTGGTTTCAATGAATCATTTGATTTCCGTCTAAATTTCTTCCGTGGTTGGGAAGCCATTCTAGAGTACGTTGTTTAGTTTCCATGTGTTTGTGTATATTTGCACTCTTTGGCAGAAACTGAGAGATTGGAGGGTGTAACAGCAGAGAGGGAAGCTGTGGATGCTAGGGACAGTGTAGGAGGGGATAGGTAGTGGGGGATGTGAGGAAAGGGGTTGGGGGAAAAAAAGAGAAGCATTTAACAGACACAAAAGTGAAAACGTATCTGTTGATGATAATGTATAATGATAGTATCTGTGACCTGACTGATGCACACTGTATTATGCTGGGAAAACAATTTTCTATGTTGTAAATATGTACGGTGATTAAGTGTAAAAAATTTAAAAGGAAAGGATAAAATTTGACTCTTCTTTGGGAACAAAATTTGACCCTTTCATTTCAACAATTAATTATTAACATATAGATTCAATGTGTGGCAGGTAATAGCGTACCAGTGAGAGAGGGAAGTTATCTTTTTGAAAAAAGGAGAATATTCACCCATCATCAGTCTCCAACCTAATTTACTTCATTTCGTTTTGTTTCGTTTTGTTTTGCCCATCACTTGTAAATCACGCCCACTCCTCTAAGACCAGATCAGAGATCGGAATTTCCATTATATTGTAGTGCCACCTTGTGGCAATCTTTATGGTTTTCTGTTTTCTATTTTTCTTTAAAGTACAATCTTTAGTCAAAAACCATGCATTTTGTGAATATGATTTTTAAAAATTTCAGGCCAGAGGATGGCCTGGTGCTTGCGGTGGCCAGATCCCACATAGCTGACCATAAGTAGTTCAAGTCCTAGACCCAGTGGCTTAAGAAACATGCAGGACACTGTTGCATGCATGCCCAAAATCCCAAAAGGAGAGAAAAGGACCAGCAGGTGATGTAATGGTTACATCACTGGACTCCCAGTCTACTGCAGTTCAAGTCCCAGAACCAGCAGCTTAAAACTCACACCCGGGCCCATGTGTGTGTGTGCCCAAGATCCTGAGAGGAAAATGGAGAAGCGATTGCAGCATGGCCATCTCCCCGGGAGGTGATTTCTTGCTCTCTAGCTCTCTGTCTCTCCAACAAGCACACACACCTTATAGCAAAAGTTTCTCTTAAAAAAAAAAAAAAAAAAAAAGAGGGAGATAAGTTAAGGAGAAGGGATTGCAGTGTGACCATCCCCCATGGGGCGGGTGCTTTCTCACTTTCCCTATCAGTCTCTCTCTTCTCTTTCTAGTGAACACACATGCCCTCTGGCAAAACTTTTTCAAAAAATTTAACAGGAAGTGAAACTCCATCCTGTGAAGTTTTACAAGTACATTTAGAAAGTCTTTATGTGTGTGTGATATGTGTGTATGTGATATATGTGTGTATATACATATATATACACAGATGTATATATATACACACACACAGATGTACACACACGCACATAGATAGATAGATAGTAACTTCTTTTTTTTTTTAGTTTGCTATAGAGTGGGTGTGTTCACTGGAGAGAGACAGACAGAAAGACAGAGTGAGAGAGAAATCACCCCAGCCCCCCGGGAGGATGGCCATGTTGTAATCTCTTGTCTTTTCTCCTCTCTGGATTTTGGGAATGCGTGGACACACACACCTGGAGTGATCCTCAAACCAGCTGCTGGCCCAAAATATTGGGTCATTGGAAAAGCCCTGATGGAGTGAACTGGTGAAATAGCATTTTATGACTTTTGAGTAAAACATTGCTGATTTTCTTCTAGGCTTTGTTTTCCAGTTTTAAGGATTTTTGTCCCATCGTGAGCTGTTGATAGGTTCATGTACCTACTATTTGAACAGAATCCTAACTTGTTTCCTGGCTTTAAGTTTTAAGCAAAGTTCCTTAGCATCTCTTTGATTTATTAAAGTTAAAATTGCTCTTCTTGAAATTACCAGCTGAACTTGCTATTGAAAGTAGTTAGATTATATAAGAAATGGTGTGATCAATAAAATATGGGGGGGGAGGGATAGAAAACAATTGTAGATATCAGAGATAGTGTGGGAGGAGGGTGGGAAAAGGCAGAGGGTTAGAAATAGGGGTAAAGGGAACCAGCAGTTAGCGTAATGGCTATGTCGCTGGACTCCCACATAGTCGACCGCGGTTTGCGTCCCGGACCCGGTGGCTTAAAACTCACGCCGGGCGCGTGTGCGTGCGTGCCCAAGATCCCGAGAGGAGAATGGAGGAGAAGGGATTGCGGCGTGACCATCCCCCCTGGGGGGTGATGACGGTAACATGCATGATTAAGCCACTATACAGTATATTCTGGATGGGAAATTACATTTTGTATACTGTGACGATGCTTAGGGAATGAATGCAAATTAATTAATTAAAACATGTTTCAGGGGAAAAAAGCTCATGGAAATACGTGTAATGGGGAAACCTTGCCCGCGGAGTGCAGTGTGGTAAGGTTGTGCCACTGCCTGGCCCTCCCAGCCCTTTGATCTCTTCCACTACAGCAGCGCCCTCCTCTCAGCTCTCCAGTTCTCACCCCGACACGAGGCAAAGTTTTCTTGAACTTAGGGCCTTTTTGCATGATAATCTCTTGGGTTGTCAGAAGTCATCACATTTTTTAAAAATATTTTTCTATGCAAAAATGCGTCATGACTTTTCTATTAACCTAACATTTTCCTCCCCCAAAAAAAGAGAATCAAAATCTAGTCCTTGTCCAATTTGGGTTGAAAAGTGATCAGTATAGATAGTTTTCAAGAACTCTCATTAGCTTCAGTCCTCTGCATTTAGTTCAGTAAATGAGGACTGAGGAGAGAAAATGGAAAAGAGGCGAGGAAGACACAAAAGATTACTAAGGCACCAGGCAGACATGTCCACATGCACAACCTCTCCCCACCACCGCCACCACCGCACTCTCCACCCTGGGGTACATGACCGAACAAATACATAACGAAAGCAGAAATGGCATTGCCCTGGAGGTGACACTGAGCAGGACCTTGACTAACCAGGAGGACTTTTCCAGAGGAAGGAGAAGCTCATTTGTACCATCTGAAGCATGAACCGTGTGGGTTTCATGTGGAGAAAGTTTCCGAGCAGAGCCGTTTGACAGGAAGGAGAAGCAACAACAGGCAGAAGTCGAATGTTCCTCCGTCCACCAGGAGGCTTGTCTGATGGCAGCAGAGGGTGAGGTTTATCTTGGCCCGAGGACTGGAAGAGCAGAGAGCAAGGAGGAAGGTCACGAGAACTTGCCATCGCATAAATGCTGCCATGACAAAATGCACTCAGCAAGTGCCTGCGGGTTCTGGGGCTACGCCGAAATTGCACACACGTTTATGAGCTGAGCGGAAGCTCTGGGAAAACGGTGGGCAGAGACAGTGAACAACAAGGGGGGGCTGGAAGCTGGGAGAACTGCCACTTTTTTTCTGCCATTGATTTTCATTTCTTCCACGGGAAAGAGAGACACAGACACACACATACACACACATACGTGCAGGTACCCCCATCGAGAGAGACGGACCACAACCTGTCTCCAGACTCAGCTAGCTGAGATCATGGGCACCCACACACGCCCTGCTTGTACGGGAAGCCTGGAGATAGGAATCCAGGACCTCCCCCACAAACGGGTCCAGAATCGCAGAGCTCTCCACTGCTGCGGTGCTGCTGGCTGGCCCTGAGAACTGCTTTGTAGGCCCAGATCCGCCTTTCTAGGTCTGTTTCCCTTCTGTAAAATGAGTAGAGCTCAGAGAGTGGAAACGCAGGTGTCTGCAAGGTACCTGCAGGTAACACCACTGTGCGTAAATCATGGTAGTGGTTGTGGAGAACTGGAGAGCATGCCACAAGCAAGCAGCCGAGTCTCAGAATTTAAAAATAATCACTGTGGGGCCAGCAGATGGCGCAGGGATGAAGGTGCTGGATGCCCACATGGCCAACTGCAGTTCAAGTACCAGACCTGGTGGCTTACTTTCTCACTTTCTCTCTCTCTCTCTCTCTCTCTATCTCTCTCTGGCGAGTGCATATGTCCTATGGAAAATGAAGATAATAGTAATAATAAATTAAATTAAATAATTCTTTCAAATAAACCACTGTGCTGTTCAAAAAATGCACAGGCAGGGCAGGCAAGACTTGACTAGTAGAATCAATTTATGGTGGCTGAATGAGAGGAATTTCTTTCTGAATGAACCAAAGAAGTTCACCAGTCAAAAATAACATAAAGTTAAAAACAAAAGACTTTTTATAAATTTTTAAAAATATATTTTTGATTTTTAGATTTATTGTTTAAGATCTTCTTTTTTCTTTTTCTGTGTTAATTGCCAGAGGGTGTGTGTGTGCTCTCCAGAAGGAGAGAGCCAGGGAGAGAGAGAAAGAAACCCCAGTGGGACGTGGTCACACCACAATTCCATTCCTACATTTCTTCTTCCCATCAGCATTTTGGGCATACATGCACACACGTCGCCTATTTTTCAAGCAGCTGAGCTGGGTTTTGAACCACCGTGTCCCATATGCGATCAGGTTTCCAATGCATAGCTCTTAACCATTACACTACAGTATTGGCCCCCAAGATCTTCTTTTATTTGAGATGCATAAACTGAGGTCGACAGGATGAAATATTCATAAGGTGGTTCCTAGAGGAATGTAGTCATAGAATAATTTATTCTTGTACCTGAGAGGAACTTGGCATAGAGCGGTGGGAAAGATGACCCCCTTAGACCTATTCAAGAGGAAACCCAACACCGAGTTTTTCCTCTTTGAAAGCCAGAGATGTGATCAAGTATTTATACAGGGATGACTCACTTCTTGTGTTCTTATGTCAGAATTTTGTAATAGGGAGGAGTTGGATTCACAATGGATTTCCACACTGCAGTGGCTTAACCCCTGAAGATGTGTCTGTGGCTATTTATAGCATGAGACTGAGCTTATATTAGGAGCCACTGCTCAGAACCAGCAACTCTGGGACACAAGAGCACATTCGTGGGGAGGATCCCATGCTTCCGCTCCAGCCAACACGACTCAATAAGGAAAACTTCTTTCGAAGGGCCCTCCATTGGAAAAGCAAACACTAAAAATCTCTCTTGTTGACAAATCTTGGATGGAGTTATTTCAAATGTTGGGTTGTATGATTTCTGCTCAGCTTGATCACACTGTATAAGAAAGAAGATGATGCACTTAGGGGGGACCAGAAGATGGCTTAATGGTTACATCGCTGGACTCCCACATAATTGACCGCAGTTCGAGTCCCAGACCCAGTGGGTTAAAACTCATGCTGGGCAGGTGTGCGTGTGTGCCCAAAATCTGGAGAGGAGAACAGAGAAGAAGGGATTGCAGTGTGGCCATCCCCCCTGGGGGGTGATTTCTCACTTTCTGTCTCTCTTTCTGGTGAGTGCACATGCCCTATAGCAAAAACCTCTCTTAAAAAAAGAAAGTCAATGCATTTATAGTTTGGGACTCTTCATGATATGCCTAGAAAGTTCACTCACTCATTCATTCATTTATTTATTCCACTAATGTTTGTTAGGTGTGTCCTGTATGCTGGGGACCTAGCTGCCATGCTTTTAGGAGCTTAGGGATCTAGTAGACTCGGCATCTCACAGTTAGTGAGCTTCCTGAGTCTAAATGGGGTAGGGACAGGACTTGGCAAAGTGAAGGAGGTGACAATAGTTGCTTCTGGGAATAGGATATAAGGAACAATTAGACACAATCTCTGCCCTTGGAGGAGTGCCAGTGTATACATAGAAGTGACAGTGCAACACAATACTCACACAATTAAATCTACTACTTCAATCTAGTGCATGAGTGCTGTGGTGGGCAAATACGGAGGAAGGGCCTGCAGAGGTCAGGGAAGGCTTGAGCTAGTGGCATACAGAACTGTGCCGGCCCCCAATGAACTATGCCCTCCAGAATTTGTCTCTTGTGTAGTCCCCTCCCATGTTGATTCTGAGCTTGGCTGTCAGACTGACTGACATCATGGGACAACCACATGAATGATGCAAGTTCTAGCTTGATAACACCTGCACACCGGGGATTGTGCTTAGAGAATGGAACTGAACTGTCATGCTTTCTGGAAACTCAAGCAGCCATGTAGAGAAGTCCAAAGGGAGGAGGACTGGGCCCCTGGCCCATAGCCTCGGCTAAGTCCCAGCTGGTGGCCAGCGCCAACTGCTAGCTAAGTGGGTAGGGCTATCTGAATCTTCCTCCCTAAGATCCCAATCCACTGCATGAGGTATGGAAGAACTGTCTGAGTCAACTCACAGAGGAAGGGCCTGCAGAGGTCAGAGAAGGCTTGAGCCTTCTCTCTATCTCTTCTTGATAAATCAGTTGTTGTCACCATGTTTTGAGCTGATTTGTTCCAGCAACTGATAACCAAAACAAGCTGAGTCTTGATGGTTGTATGGAAGTGAACTAGGTCAGGAGAAGAAAAGCATTCCAGACACGGAGTCATAAGTGAGCATGGCATGTTCAACTATCTAGGGGCTCAGTGTGGTGGCAATGCAGGGTGTAAGGTGGGGAAAAGCAGTTACTGGCACAGGGGAGGCTGGCCAGACCCAAATCAAAGTATCTGAAGATGAGAGTTGGGGAGTCTCCAAGACCACCGGTCTCACTGGTTCATTAAGACGAGTCACAGGACTCACAGCTATGATTTATGACAGCAAACAGATTCAAAGCAAAATCAGCAAAGGGAAAAGACACAAGAGGTGAAGTCTGGGGAAAACAGGTGCAAGCGAAATTGTTCTTCCGGAGAATCCTTAGTCAGAGTCCTTCCTCAATGGAATCACCCAGGACACTTTTAATTCCCCGCCAGTAAGGTATGGCAACACATGCAAAACATGCCCAACCAAGAAACTCACAGATTCAACGCTTAGGAATCTTGTCAAGGACTGCAACCTTTAATTTTAGGTGTCACCTTGGCTAGGCTACGGTACCCGGTTGTTGGATCAAACACTGGTCTAGATGTTACTATGAAGATATTTTTTACATGTTACATTTAAGTCGGCAGACAGTAAAGCAGATCACCCATTGTAATGCGGCAGCCATCATCTAGTCAATTGAAGGCCTTCAGAGGAAAGACTGAGGTTCTCCTATAAAAAAGAAGGGATTCTCAAGACTACAACAAGAAACTCTGCCCCGGTCTCCAACGGCTGCCCTGCAGAATTTGAGCTCAATGCTGCAACATCAACTCTGAGTTTCCAGCATACCAGTCTGCCCTACAGATTTTGAACTTGCTACCCACTTAAAATAAATATCTTTATTTCTCTCTCCCTCTTTCTCCACGTATATACATATGTAGAGATATCACACACAAACAATTGCTTCTGTTTCTCAGGAGAACACTAATTGGGGGCTGATCAGATAGGTACCTTACCTGGCATGTACCCCAAGTCCAGAATCCCAGAAGAGGAGCAAGAGTTCAGCATAAACCACGTTGCTTATATGGGCACTTTAGGTACAGTGAGCCACTCTTACCAGTTAAGAGTGGACATCCTCTGAGTAACTAAGTTCCCAGATGTCAGGCAAGGACTAACCTTAGAAGCAGGCCTTTCTAAAAATAAGTAGTGAGGCCTGCTGTGTTGACTCATTTTTTAAAAAAATTCTACCAGAGGGTTTGTGCACTCACCAAAGAGATGGGGTTGGGGGGGAGTAGGAATGAGAATGAGAATGCACTGGGAGATGGTCACACCACAATCTCTTCTCCAATTCTCTCTTCCTTAGGGATTTTGGGTGTGCACACACATGGGCCCAGTGTGTTTCTCAAGCCACCAGGGCTGGGTGGGATCCAACCACTTCAATTGCCACGCCATGGGTTGGCCCTATGTTAACTCTTTTCTGTAGAGACATTACGTAGTTTAGATTGAGGGTAACAGAGACCCAGTGATTTTTTTTTTTTTTCTAAATGAGGATGAATTTTTTTAAAACAAAGATAACTTTTTTTTTCTTTAAGGTTTTTGTCATAGGGCACATGTACTCAATGGAGAGACAGAAAGAGGGAAAGTGAGAAATGACCCCACCCCCTCCAAGGAGGGATGGCCATGTCACAATCCCCTCTCTTCTACTCTCCTCCTGTGAGTTGGGGCACACACACACATGTGCACAGCATAATTTTCAGGCCACCAGGTCCAGGACTCAAACTGTGGAGTCAGCCAGGTAGAAGTCCAGTGTCCTAACCACCACACCACCTGCTGGTCAACTATCTAGGGGCTCAGTGTGGTGGCAATGCAGGGTGTAAGGTGGGGAAAAGCAGTTACTGGCACAGGGGAGGCTGGCCAGACCCAAATCAAAGTATCTGAAGATGAGAGTTGGGGAGTCTCCAAGACCACCGGTCTCACTGGTTCATTAAGACGAGTCACAGGACTCACAGCTATGATTTATGACAGCAAACAGATTCAAAGCAAAATCAGCAAAGGGAAAAGACACAAGAGGTGAAGTCTGGGGAAAACAGGTGCAAGCGAAATTGTTCTTCCGGAGAATCCTTAGTCAGAGTCCTTCCTCAATGGAATCACCCAGGACACTTTTAATTCCCCGCCAGTAAGGTATGGCAACACATGCAAAACATGCCCAACCAAGAAACTCACAGATTCAACGCTTAGGAATCTTGTCAAGGACTGCAACCTTTAATTTTAGGTGTCACCTTGGCTAGGCTACGGTACCCGGTTGTTGGATCAAACACTGGTCTAGATGTTACTATGAAGATATTTTTTACATGTTACATTTAAGTCGGCAGACAGTAAAGCAGATCACCCATTGTAATGCGGCAGCCATCATCTAGTCAATTGAAGGCCTTCAGAGGAAAGACTGAGGTTCTCCTATAAAAAAGAAGGGATTCTCAAGACTACAACAAGAAACTCTGCCCCGGTCTCCAACGGCTGCCCTGCAGAATTTGAGCTCAATGCTGCAACATCAACTCTGAGTTTCCAGCATACCAGTCTGCCCTACAGATTTTGAACTTGCTACCCACTTAAAATAAATATCTTTATTTCTCTCTCCCTCTTTCTCCACGTATATACATATGTAGAGATATCACACACAAACAATTGCTTCTGTTTCTCAGGAGAACACTAATTGGGGGCTGATCAGATAGGTACCTTACCTGGCATGTACCCCAAGTCCAGAATCCCAGAAGAGGAGCAAGAGTTCAGCATAAACCACGTTGCTTATATGGGCACTTTAGGTACAGTGAGCCACTCTTACCAGTTAAGAGTGGACATCCTCTGAGTAACTAAGTTCCCAGATGTCAGGCAAGGACTAACCTTAGAAGCAGGCCTTTCTAAAAATAAGTAGTGAGGCCTGCTGTGTTGACTCATTTTTTAAAAAAATTCTACCAGAGGGTTTGTGCACTCACCAAAGAGATGGGGTTGGGGGGGAGTAGGAATGAGAATGAGAATGCACTGGGAGATGGTCACACCACAATCTCTTCTCCAATTCTCTCTTCCTTAGGGATTTTGGGTGTGCACACACATGGGCCCAGTGTGTTTCTCAAGCCACCAGGGCTGGGTGGGATCCAACCACTTCAATTGCCACGCCATGGGTTGGCCCTATGTTAACTCTTTTCTGTAGAGACATTACGTAGTTTAGATTGAGGGTAACAGAGACCCAGTGATTTTTTTTTTTTTTTCTAAATGGGGATGATCTTTTTTAAAACAAAGATAACTTTTTTTTCTTTAAGGTTTTTGTCATAGGGCACATGTACTCAATGGAGAGACAGAAAGAGGGAAAGTGAGAAATGACCCCACCCCCTCCAAGGAGGGATGGCCATGTCACAATCCCCTCTCTTCTACTCTCCTCCTGTGAGTTGGGGCACACACACACATGTGCACAGCATAATTTTCAGGCCACCAGGTCCAGGACTCAAACTGTGGAGTCAGCCAGGTAGAAGTCCAGTGTCCTAACCACCACACCACCTGCTGGCGCCAAAATAAAGATAATATTTACATAACTAATGAACGGAAGAGTTTATACTCTGAACAAATCAGTGGTATCATTAGTCCAGTTAGAGATAGGTAAAATTTTATATAACGGTAGCTCATTAGGAAGAGATAGAGAAGAAAACTTTTACTTATTAGCTGTCATCAAAAAGGCAAAAACAAAACCAGATTGGAAAGAGATGTTTACAAGCCAGGACTTGGTAAAGGCAGTGATCTGGTGATTTATAGGCTTTACAAAGTTCTTGATTTTAGCCTTCTTTAAATTTATTCCAAAGAAAGATTTAGCTTCTTGTAACATTTTGGACTTTTCCTCTCTTATCTAGTTTTATACAGTGAGTAATGGTTATAATAAATATATAAATTGAGATCTGTAGAGACAATTTTCTATCAAAAAGAAAGTTGTAAATTTGTACTTAAATCTGCTTATGTGTAAGACAGTTGAATCTGCATTTATAACCTTTCAGTTAGGACATTTAATCCTAATATGCAATGCTAGTATTGATAAATGTGAATTTATCCTTTTTTTAAAGTTGTTCTGTGTTCTCTTTCTTCTGTTATCTCCCTTTAGTTTTCTTAAATATTTCCTGAAGAGCTGGTTTAGTTTTGGCAAATTTTTTCAGCATTTGTTTATCTGGTAATGATTTCTCCTTCCCATTTTGAAGGATAATCTTGCTGGGTATAGTACTTGGCTGAAATTGTTTTTCTTTCAGTGTTTTAAATATGTCTTCCCATTCTTTCCTTGCCTGCATTGTTCCAGTTGAGAGGTCCAATGTAAGTAACTTGGTGTTTCTCTCTCACTATTTTTAGAATATTGTCTTTGTCAGAGCTGGCAGGAGGTGTGGTGGTTGAGGCTCGAAATTCCCACATGGCAGACCATGGTTCAAATCCTGGACATGGTGGCTTGCGTTCTCACTTCCCACCCCCTCTTTCTCTCTGTGTGTCTCTCTGGTCGAATTAATAGTAATAATAACAATGGGCCAGCAGGTGGCATGGTGGTTAAGGGCTCTGGACTCCCACATGGCTGACCATGGGTTGAGTCCCGGACCTGGTGGTTTGCTTTCTCACTTTCTCTTTCTCATTCTCTCTCTTTCTCACTCTGTCCCTCTCTGGTCAAATTAAAAAAGAAAAAGAAAGAAAGAAAGAGAAAAAGAAAGGAGAAAGAAAGAAAGAGGGAGAAAGGAAGGAAGGGAGAGAAAAAGAAAGAGAGAATTAAATAGGATAATTCTTAAAAAATTATAAATAAAATAAATATTTTTAAAAGAAAAATAATACTACTATCTTTGTCTTTGATTTTACTAATTTGGCTATAATATGCCTTGGAAAGGATCTTTGTATGTTATATGTATTTGGTGTCCTTTGTATTTTCTGGATTTGAATGTCAATGTAACTCTCTAAATTTGGAAAGTTTTCAGCTAATATGTAATAAAAAAATATTTTCTATACCTTTTTGTGTCTCTTCACCCTCTGAAATACCTATTATGTGGCTATTCAACCATTTAATGGTGTTTAGCATTTCCCATATATTGTCCTGATGTTTAATGATGATTCTCTTATTCTTTTTGGTTGCTTGGACTAAATCAGAGATTTTGTCTATGAGGTCAGCGAATTTTTCTTATGTGTGGTCTGATCTGCTGTTGATAATTTTGAGAGAGATTTTGATTTTCTGCATTGTATTCTTTATATTCAGATATTCTGTTTAATTCTTTTTCAGTGTGTCTATCTTTTTAAGGAGCTCCTCCTTCAAGTTCTCCTTTATTTCCCTTTAGTTTTTCCTAAATATTTCCTCAAGAGCTGGTTTAGTTTGGGCAAATTCTTTCAGCATTTGTTTATCTGGTAATGATTTCTTTTCAAACACTGAAGAAAGAATTTTCTCACCTCCTAGACTTAGGCATCTGTTTTCTCTTGTATCATGTTGAGTTTCGTTATAATGAATGTTCTGATTTCTTTTTCTGACATTTATGTGATCTCTTGAGCTTTATCCATTGTTGGTAAGGAGTTATTATGGTCCCTTGTGGAAGAGATATCTCCTGGTTTACTCCTATTTCTTGGGGATCTGCTTTGATTTTCAGTTATATCTGGTGATATGCTCACTTCCTACTTCTGTGGAGTATGTCTCCATAGCTCCATGCTCATGACCTTCCCCATGGTGTGCGTTAGCACTGGGCTGGTTTTCCTCCTTTAGTATGAATGAGACTGTGGAATCCTCAGTAGGAGTTTGGGTTTCAGGGTTTCGGAGGAGAGTTTCTCTCCTTTTACTGCTGGGGAGTTGTGGAGAGAATTTCTCCAGAGTCTCCTATATTCGAGTGTTTCCTATACACACAAACCCTTCTGTTCCCAGTGTGGATAGAGGTTGAGCTCCTAGCTCTTCTAGCTCTGGGACTGCAGGAACCAGGTGTTGGTTCTCAAAGGTGGGAGGAAGGCCTGAGCAGCCCCTTCTCCCCCATCGCAGGCTGGGAGGGGATCCCCAACTGGCTTGGGCCTCCCTGTTGCTCCTTCTATCTCTTCCATCGCTCGAGTCAGTTAACTTTTAAATTATATATCTCTTATTCCATTCAGTGGTTTAAGGAGGAGGTGACATGTTGTCAAAACAGGTTGTTCTGTTTCATGAGGCTATTGTGGCCACAGTGCAGGGGATGGCTCAGGGAGAGAAGAAATGGGGAAGTAGGCTTCAGACTAGGAGGCCTGTCTGGTTATCAGGCAAATCAAGATAGAGAGGTGAGGATAGACTTACAAGAACAAGAGAACCCATAGTAGTGTATTCCACTGCCCAAGTCTTCACCTCTTCTCCCACTCAGTAAGAGCATCAGAGAAAGGCCTTCTATAGCCAAGGTCGCCAGGTGCACTGTCTCTAGCCCTGCCAGATGCGTGTGTGCGTGTGTGTGTGTGTGTTTGTGTGCATGTGTGCACGCACACACATGTGTTAGGGCTATCTCAAATCTCACATTCCTTCTCCTGGGTCACCAAGCAAGAGATGAGAAGAATATTTACTATGACTATGAGGGAGAAGCCAGAAGAGCGGTCTGGATCTTAATCCATCTAGGTCAAGTCAACCATCCAGAGACCTGAAGGGATCAGGACCATGGCCCACAGTGGGACCCAAGGGCATGCCTAGAACCTTACACCTGGAAGAGATTTGGTGTGCTGCTGGGCTTTTGTTACTCAACCCCAGCAATGTCGGCATTTGAAGGAAGCGTGTTAGAAATGTAGAAACTTGGGACCCAGGCCAACTCAGGACCTTCAGAAGCAGAATCTAGTTCTTCACAGGATCTCCAGGGGCTCGATCTAGTTTGAGAAGCACGACCCGAGGCTCGCCCTCGCCCACTGGCTCCTCCCAGTGGCAGTGTGGCTGTTGAGGTGAAGTTGAGCCTACGTACTGTGAGACCAAGCTGCAGCCTTATCCCAGCCCTGCGGGCACAGGTTGTGTAGTCAGAGCGTCATCTTCCTATGCTTCACTTTCTTCTCTGTAAACTGGGGTTAATAGTGCCTCCCTCCTGGGTTATTTTAACTCACTGTATGGAAAGTGTTTAGAACAGGGCCGGCCCGTGGCAAGTACCCCATAACTTTTAGCTGGTGTTTCTGAGTGAGGGTCATCAGTCTGCTTGTCTAGCCCCCACACATCTCCCACAGATGCCCTGAGGAGAGAGCACCTCTGGTCACTTCACCAGGTCTTCCTAGAATCCTCCTGAGGTGCCACAGAGGAGTCTCCTCCCTTGTCACAGGACAGCCCATCTCCTATAACGATTCTAACGTAAGGAAATAGAAAACAGTACTGCCACCCAATTTCGCCAGTTGTCGAATTTCCTATATTTATTTCAAATCACTTAGGTACGTACGAAACCCACATGTGGTGTTCTCCTGTCCTAATCCCCAGCCTCCTTCCTTAAAAATGTTGTTCAATATTCCCGTGCATATACTTATACGTTTACTACATGTGAGTGTATCCTTAAAAACTCCCTGGTGATGTTTTACATGTTTTCGACTTCTACACCAACAGCCTTGTGTTTGACGTAACGGCTGCAGCTTGCTGTTTTTCCGCAAGGATGTGCTATTTTGAGATTGAGCTATGGTAATACACGTGGTTCTTGTTCCTTCATTTTATCTGTGTTCTATCTCGTTATGTACGTACTTCTCCATTCTCCTTTGTCAGGCATTTGGGTTGCTTGCAAGGTTTTTTTGGACACAAACAGTGCTGCAGAGACCAGTACTACAATCGAATACGCCAATGTGTGCACACGTGGAGGAGTTTCTAGAAGACACGCTGTAGGGAGGAGCTTTTCCTAGGACAGAATCCTGGGTTGCCTTTCAAGTTTAGAAATTGCAGACAAGGGGTTATGAGCTGTGCATGGCAACCCTGCTCACAGCTTCCACCAGGAACCCCATGTCCTTGGTGAGCCACTGTGGCCACCTTTCCACAAGAGTGTGGTCCCTGACAACGTCCTTACTTTCAGGTTCGGTCAGAGCCACATATGTAGACCGCGCTGTGAATCATTGATCTTGTCTGTGTTCTCTTTTAGGTCTACAGTGGAAACCATGATCATTTAGAGGGCTCTGATGAGTCACGCCGAGTGCGCCACTGCAAGCATGGGAGGGAGGGCCTGACTGCTCAGAGATGGGGAAACGGGTTCATCACGTGCAGATCAGGAGAACTGATGTTGCCCTGCCTTTCCTGGGTAGCCTAGCAAAAATGCATCATTCTCCCAGTTCTGGGCTCTCTTGTGTGGTTAGTTTCAGCTGAAAAGTGGTTAGGGGGAAAAAAGCCCCTAAAGTCTGGCTCCTTCAACAGGCTAAGCCAGCTTCTTTACATGGTGGTCTCGGGGGAACTTTCCAAGAGAGTAGAAGCAGGTGCCTTAAGGACCCTTGAAGGCAGGTCTTAGACCTCACATGGCATGACTTTTGCTGAATTCTGTTGGCCAAACAAGTCACAAAGCCAGTCCAGGTGTGAGGGGGAGGTCAAGTGGACACCCCTCTTGGAAGAAGCAGCAAAGGGCCATTGCAAAGGTACATTGGATGAATTGCCTTAGCCATCTTTGATAACAAATATCTCAGGATGGAGCAATTTGGGAAAACAAGTAACTTTAACATTCACCATTGAGATTTTTAGCTAGAATCTTATGTGGTTGCCAAAGTACGTTGAGATGGTATATTTCTCATCAGCCTGGCTTTCCTGGCTAGAGGATAGGTCACAGAGGGAAGGATTTTTAAATCATTGATAACTGCTAGCTCTCTCTGAAAGTCCAGTAAAGAATCTACCTTTAACCTTTGTGAATGTTTTCAGGAACTTATTTTTTTGAAGAGAGATTTATTTATTTGTTTGTTTGTTTATTTATTTATTGCTATAGGGCACATGAGCTCACCAGAGAGACAGGGAGAGACATAGAGATAGAAAGTGAGAATTCACCCCCCGGGGAGCTGGTCATGCCGCAATCCCCTTTCCTCCATCCTACTCCCAGGATCTTGGCATGCTCGCACATGCACCCGGCATGAGTTGCAAGCCACTGGGTCCAGGACTCAAACTGTAGTCGACTACATAGGAGTCCAGCAACGTAGCCATTATGCCATTTGCTGGACCCCACGTAAAGGATTTCGTTCCGTCCTGAGAGTAGCAGAAATGTGTCCGCATGTCTTATGGACTAAGCCCCATTGTGACTGTGTTTGGAGGTGGGTCTTAAAAGAGGTAACTAAGGATATATGGGATCACAGAGTGGGGCCCTAATTCAGTTAGGACTGGTGCTCTGATCAGCATTTCATTCTCTCATTTCTAATTACTTTCGTCCATTCCTTCCCCCCTCCCTGAAGCACTTGCGCTTTCCTCTGTCTGCTCTGATAAAGCTCTGCTCTTTTATCTGCTCTTTTAGTTAAATCTTCTCTCTGGCGACCCTTCCAGCAGCGTTTCAAAAGCTTATGTACTCTCCACTGGCTTGGTCCGAGAACTGCTTCATGATGGGTAAAGGCTTTTCTCAAGCAAAATGAGAAATAGTGATTGACTGGTTAAGAAACTAATTAGAATAATAATAATAATGATCGGGAAAAACAATGAAAAGATATTGAATGATGAAGTGGGGATTTTAATGTCTCTGTACTGACTGACATGCATGGCATTCCCTCTGGAAAAAGAAATGGAATACACTGTAAAGTTATAGGTGATTCAATGTAATATAAACAAGATTATGATGATAATAATTTATTTTTTTAAAAAAAGCTTGCATTTCTCATTCATTTCATAAGAAAACAAAGATGGGCCAACTCCTATACACACACACACACACACACACACACACACACACACATATATATATAGTGAGAGAACATTAGAATATTTTTTCAAAAGAGAATATGTAAACTAACAAAACAACACATACAACATTAACAATATCAGACTGTTAAAAAAAAAATAAAGAAGAAGAAGAAATGAAGAAAACAAACTTGACTCCACTTCCCTCTCTATCTATTGCATGCCTCTGTTTTAACACAGCTGAACTTAAAAGCGTTGACACCAGCTGTCTCATCTTCTCCGCTCCCCAGTATTCCTCAGTCGGACTCTTCCAATCAGGCCCCAGCCCCGTCCTTCCTCCTAACCAACCCCTGCCTCCGTGTCCCGGTCCTGCCTCCCTCCTATCCATCCTCATTGCCGTCAGCCTCACCTCCAGCACTGATCTCGGCCTTAGCCTCCTCACTCACTCCCTAGGTCTGTGTCGCAATCAGGATGGTCTTTTTGGTGCCTAGATCTAGCATCCCTGTATGTATTCGTTTTCTAGGGCTTATTGCAACCAAGCATCATGGACCAGGTGACTGAAACGACAGAAACACACTTTGTCATAGCCCTGGAGCCTATGTCCAAGATCAAGGGGTCGGCAGGCTTGGTTTCTCCTCAAGCCTTTCTCCTAGGCTTGTAGACAGCCACCTTCCCTGTCCTCACACGGCTTTCCTCTGCACGTGCGCTCTCTTGATGTGTCCTCCTCTTCTGATAACAAGACCCAGGAAGAATCAGTGTTTCTGTTGGAGTCCCAAGAAAGCAAAAGCAAAATGACCCAACACCAAAACAGTCGTTGACTCACAGTAGGACTAGCCTTTTCTTCTATTCAGGCTTTCAGCTGATTGGATGAGGCTCACGCCCATTGGGAAGGGTAATCCACCATACTCGATCTACCTATTCAAATGTTAGTCTCATTCAAAAACACCTACGATAATGTTTGACCCAATATCTGAGCACCCTGAGGCCCAGTCAAGTAAGATACATAAAATTAACCATCACAGAGGCTGTTTCTGGGAGTGTATGACCAGGCTTTGAAAACTACTGCTTTGGGGCCAGTGGGTGGTGTGGTGGTTAAGGTGCTGGACTACCACATGGCTGACTATAGTTCAGGTCCCAGACTTGGTGGCCTTTTCTCTTTCTCTTTCACTCCTTTCTCTCTCTCTCTCATCTCTCACTGGTGAGCATACATGCCCTGTAGCAAATTTAAAAATAATAATAATAATAAATAAAATTAAATAAATAATTCTTTTAAAGCGAAAAATCACCCCCTAGGAGGGATGGTCAAACTGTGATCCCTTCTCCTCCATTCTCCTCTCAGAATCTTGGGCACACACGCACACATGCCTGACATGAGTTTTAAGCCACTGGGTCTGGGACTCGAACCTCGGTTGACTACATGGGAGTTCAGCAACATAACTACTATGCCATCTGCTGATCCCTAAAATTTTTTAATAAAAAAAAATTACTGCTTTAGGGTGTCTGCTTCCTTCTAGGGTGGGGCTAGATCATTATTCCCCCTTCAATGACCATCCTTATAACCTAAACGGGGAGCACTTATGGCCAGGGGCAGGAATCACAGCCGGATAGACACTGCCAGCTGCAGTGGTCACACCCAACCAGCAGGCAGGCTGTGGGGAGTAGAGAGCCCCTTGGCCGAATGGCTGAAATCCCACACGGCCTGTCCCAGGATCACACAAGTCACTTCACCTCTATGAGCTTCGGCTTCTTTCAGGATTCAAGGATAAAACCCAGGGCACACTGACTACAGGTCGTTGTTCTATCTGTACTTTACGGTAGAGGTGAAAACATGGGAGGGCAGGAAAGCAGTGAAAATAGTTACGGATGCTGAAGACAGTATGGAACTGGAGGAGGGGGACGGAAGGGAAGAGTATAGAGAAGGAAAACACGAGAAAAAAGAGAGAGACATTTGTGGGACACAGAAATGGTTTATTACCTGTTGATGGTGACATGCACTCTCAACTGGACTGACCTGAGAA
Organism: Tupaia belangeri chinensis; assembly: GCF_000334495.1. Lineage (NCBI taxonomy): Eukaryota > Metazoa > Chordata > Mammalia > Scandentia > Tupaiidae > Tupaia > Tupaia belangeri. The sequence goes on from NW_006204812.1 coordinate 4,140,475, forward strand.
GTATTTCATGTTGGGTAAATTCTCTGTGCAAGCCAAATGATGTATAGTGATCAAACGTTTAAAATAATAATAACCTGGAAAAAATGAATAACTACTTGCTGCTGCTGATGTGGATAGTAATGTCTTTGTCTTGACTGAGATGCATGGTAATCATGCTGGGAAAAGAAATGTTACACACTCTAAAATTATATGTGATTAAATGTAATATAAAATACATATATAAAAAATAAATAAATACTTAAAAATTTAAAAAGATTGTCATTTATCTGAAATTACAATTTAATTGAGCATTCTCTCTTTCTTCTCTATTTTATTTTATTACCAAATTAGGCAACTGTAGTAGTTTCTCCCCCCCCCCCCGAGGTTTTTGTTATAGCCCCCCCCCCCCGAGATTTTTGCTATAGGGCATGTGCATTTGCTGGAGAGACAGAGAAACTGAAAGTGAGAAATCACCCCTCAGGGGGGATGACCACACTGCAATCCCTTCTCATCCATTCTCTCCAGATTTTGAGCATGCAAGCACATATGCCTCACATGAGTTTCAAGCTGTCGTGTGCAGGACTCAAACTGCAGTCAACCACATGAGGGTCCAGGGTCTTAGCCACTATGCCTCCTGCTGGCCCTGCTTCTTTCTTTTTGAAACAGGGCACCTCTAAAGTCAAAGTCAGAGAATCAGGGCAGGCCACTGCTGCCGTCAGCAGAAAAATTACTTTCAACCCTGGCCAAGAGGAACAAACTCGGAGACAACCTGCTCCCAGAGTGAACACCACCTCCTTACCTGACCAGGCGAGGCACGGGAGTCAGCCTGAGTAAGGGAGGGACATGTCATGGCTCACAACCACAGAGGGGTTTCAGAACAGCACTGACACCAGCAGCAAAACAGGAAATGGCCTCCAGCCACAGGCTTCCTGCTCCTGTAGCCAAGGTTAAGACAAGTCTAAAGCAGAACTCGGAGAGCTGCTGGTATTGACGCTCAGCAACCCCAGGCTGGATGACCAAATCCCAACTCAGCGATGCCTCAGGCTTTCCAGCTCCCAGGCCAGAGGAGACCCCTACCCACTTCCTCTCCCTATGCTGGGGCACAGACCAGAGAGAGAGCCCCAAATGCTTTGTGGGAGGAGGAGCTGCCCTACAGGCTCTGCGGGAGGCCAGGACTGGTGAGATGCTGGGTGGGTGGACATCCCAGGCTGGGTACACGGTTTGCCCTGCCTGTGCCAGGTGGGGGTATTACAACTCCACAGTAGTAGGAAGTTGGGGGCAGGAGACTCCGTCGCCTCCAGCCCTGTACCTCCTTCCCCTCCCCCATACCTCCCAGGTCAAGGCTAGTAGAATGAGTGGGAACAAAGTGCAGGTCAAAGCTTTGGTGCCAAGAGGGGGCGGCAGGGCCCAGACTCTCCTCTCCATAGGGCCCCATAAGCACAAGGCAGAGAAGTAGGTCGAACCCTGGCCCAAAGTGCAACCCACTGCCTCCTTCCCAGCTCTGCCTTGACTTGCTGCGGAGCAAGTGTCTGAACTGCCCCAGGCCTCAGCTTCTACTTCTGAGCAATGGGGACATGATCTGAACCCTGCCTACCTTCTTGGCCTGTGAAAGTGTACTTGTAAACTATAGGCAGGTGTTCATTAGAGGTCTCTTAGTCACAAGTGTGAGAAGCCAGACATTAAAGTAGGTGAGGCAAGAGACCAGTAGATGGTGTAATGGTTATGTCACTGGATTCCCACATAGTTGATCACAGTTTGAGTCCCAGATCCGGAGGCTTAAAACTCACACCAGGCACACGTGTGTGTGTGTGTGTGCCCCAAATCCTGAGAGGAGACTGGAGGAGAAGGGATTATGGCATGGCCATCCCCCCTGGGGGGTGACGTCTCACTTTCTGTCTTTCTGTGTCTCTGGCAAGCACACATACCCTATAGGAAGACCCTCTCAAAGAAAAAAAAAAAAGGAGGTGAGGCAAAAAGGGGGCTTCCCCGGTGAAGAGGATGCAGACCTGGGCCAGGGAGATGGTGTGCTCCTCTCCTGTCTTGCCTGCCTCTCCCCCTGCAAACACCTCCTTTCTCTGACTGCAACTTCCACAAATTTGGAGTGAGTTTCACCGCCCAAGGGAACTTGTCTGTTCATACCCACTTGAACAATCTCGGAGAGGGCCCTGATGGGACCAACCTGGGTCCCACGTCCCTCCATGGAGTCTTCTTCCAGAAGTTTGTATTTGGAGAGCTCAAGGGCTCAGAACTCCCCGGAAGAAAATGTGCTGGAAGGTATCCACTGTGGATGATCAGCACCTGTATTATCATCACCGTCATCATTGGCATCAATGTCAAAACTTTGCCACATTTTTCTAATTGTCTCTGGACAAATGGTATGGGTGGGCAGCAGGTGGCATAGTGGTTATAGTGCTGGACTCCCACACGTCCGATCACAGTTCAAGGCGTGGACCTGGCAGCCTGAAAATCACACTGGGTGCATGGGCATGCCTGCCCAAAATCTCAGAAGGGGAACGGAGGAGAAGGGATTGCAGCATGATCACTCCTCCTGGGAGGGGAGATTTCTCACTTTCCCTCTCACTGCCTCTCTCTGCCTCTCTTTGTTGAGCACAAATGCCCGATAGCAAAAACCTTAAAAGAAAAGATGGGGACCAGCAGGCGATGTGGTGGTTAAGGCACTCCCACGTGACTGACATGGTTCAAGTCCCGGACCTGGTGGCTTGCTTTCTCATCTTCTCTCTCTCTCTCTCTGGTCAAATTGAAATAAATGAATAAATAAATAAAAATAAATAAATTATGATTATTTTAAAAAGAAGAAAAGAAATGGTGCAGAACACACCAACTCCAAATTGCCTGGACCCCATTTCTGATTCTGCCACTTTTTATCTGTGTGACACTGGGCATGTTGCTTAACCTCTCTGCACCTCATAAGTTTGCAAAGTTAATTGAATTGATCCACGAGGAGTGTGGAAGGAAATGTCTAGTGCCTGCCAGGGCTTCAAAAACTGTTCATCATTATTATCATCAGGGAAAAAAGAGGCAGTGTTTAGGACCCCCAGAATGAGAAATGAAACTACTGCTCCCTACTTACCCCCAACTCTTGTCCAGAGAAAACTTACAACTTCAGGACCTACAGTTCAACAAAGGTGGGTGGAGCTGCACGGTAGGCTCCCAGAATTACAGAAGTTGACAGATCAAGTCTCTCTTCCTCCAGAAGCGCATTGCCAAGTGGGAGGCAGGAAGGTAGGAAGAGATCATTTAACTACGAGTAGGCCCAGGCTGGGTAGAAGTGTATGCAGGTTGGGGTCAGCAGGTGGCATGGGGGTTAAGGCGCTGGATTCCCACATGGCCAACCACGGTTCACTGAGGTGCCAACCCTGACGGCCGTCACGGACATGCACCTTCTCCCCCACCACCCAGAAGGCTGCGCAGTCCTCCCTCGTGTGGGGCTCAGGTCCGTCCATCCCTCCTACCTACAGCCACCTCCCCTGCTCACCTCCACGGCTGTTCTGCCCCTCCTGCTCTCACAGCACCAGGAGCCAGATTCTTCTCCCAAACCACCACTCCCCTCACCAGAGCAGCCCTGTACTCTCTGCCCGGACAATGAAGCCCCAACGCCTCTCGGGCTCAGTTCCCAGAGCCCAGCTGCCCTGGCCGCGTCCCCTCCTCTACCCCACACCTGCTCCCTGGGCTGCCCAACCAGACCTGGCACACTCCCAGCAGGGGGCCCCGGGGAGTGCCCAGCAGTGGAGCTCAGAGCCAGAAGCTGCCTTTACAGCTGACTGGTTGCCCATAGAGACAGGGAATCTCGCCCTGGTTCGTGTCCCTGTCTGAGGCTCACACTGCGAGGCCACTCTGGGCGTGTGAGGATTAATGGTCGTGAGAGGCACCAGAACCCACGTGTCGCAGACAGACGGAGCTGGCCAGAGTAGGGTCACCAGGGCAAGGCAGTAAGTCAGGTCTGTCGGCCGCCTAGTCCAACCTCGTTTGTCCCTCGTGGGATTGTCAGGGTGCACAGGAGGGCCCAGGCCAGGCTGGGCCAGTGGGAAAGCAGGGCCACTGGGCGTTGGTAAAATACTGATCTCCTGACTAGGGTCATGGGGAACGTCATGATGCTTTATTGCATAGAAAAACAGAAAAATACGTCATGACCTTCCTGAAGACCTAACAGCTCTGAAAACACTATTTATGCCTACGTTCAGAAATTCACATCATTTTCCATTTTCTTTTGTGTTATGCTTTAAAGATAGCTTTATATCTGGGCTTTTTTTTTTTCTTTTTTTTTGAAGGGCTTGAATTCTGATTTTTGTTTTTATAATATCACATCATTTTCCACCTTTACAAATTGTAGGACATTGGGCTGGTAGGTGGTATGGTGGTTAAGGTAGCTGAACTTCCACATGGTCGACCACAGTTCAAGTCCCTGACCTGGCGACTTGCATTCTCTCTCTCTCTCTCTCTCTCTCTCTCTCTCTTTCTCTCTCACTCTGTCCCTCTCTGGTCAAATAAGTAAATAAATAAATAAAGTTAAATAAAATAATTCTCCAAAAATTTTTAAAAGTTGCAGAGCATTTTTAGTTTCAAATGCAAAGAATAGGTACACAAACCTAAACTTTGTTCATAAGGGAGTATATTCAAAGATGACTTACGAAATGCTATTGTTCCCTTGAATTTATCTAACTATGTTAATGGCTTCCAACTGCTTTATAGAGTCCTGGTTACATGATAAATTCTGGGGTCTGGGAACAAGATAGATTTTTAAAGGTCTGTGTCTCTTTATTTTATGAAGTTTCAATGTAGAGTCTAATATAAATAAATAAATAAAGCTAACAATAATTTAAGAGCATGTGTGTTCTATAAGAAAACCCACAATGGCTGGTCCGAGTGCAGTGGCGTTTACAACTAATTGATCACAGCCAGTTACAGATTCCTTTGTTCCTTCTCTACTCCCACTGCTTCACTTGACTAGCCTTAAAAAGAAAAAGAAAGAAAAGAAAAAGAAAACCCACAGTTAACTGAGCCCACAGTCCATGTTACAGTAATGCTATGGTTTAGATGCATCTTACTATGCATCTGTAATTTAGAGGGGAAAAGAACATGGAAAACACTAAGTCAGGAGGAAAACTGTTATAGCTAGATAAACAGTAACAAGTTCAGGAGGAAAGAAGACACCGGTATTTAGTTGTCATTTTTCTGTGAACCAAGATGGTCCCTCCTTCTTTGCTTATAATATAATAAAATGGAAAAACAAATACTTATGAACCATAAGCCAATAATATTTCTAATGAGTGTTTTTTAAATAATTATTTTGTTTAACTTTATTATTACTACTATTATTTTCCAGCTTGATCAGAGAGAGAGAGAGAGAAGGAGGGAAAGAGTGAGAGCAAGTCACCAGGTCCGGGGCTTGAAACACAGTCCGCCAGCCACATGGGAATCCAGTGTCCTTAACCACACTACACCACCCGCCAACCCCATACGCCAATAATATTAAGCAGTCATTACAAAGGGGCTATGGGGAACAGCAGTTAGCGTAATGGCTATGTCGCTGGACTCCCACATAGTCGACCGTGGTTCAAGTCCTGGACCTAGTGGCTTAAACTCACACTGGGCGCGTGTGCGTGCGTGCCCAAGATCCCAAGAGGAGAATGGAGGAGAAGGGATTGCAGTGTGGCCATCTCCTCTAGGGGATGATTTCTCGCTTTCTATCTCTCTGTCTCTCTGTCTGTCTGGCGAGCGCACGTGCCCTATAGCAAAAACCTCTCCAAAAAAAAAAAAAATCTTCTAGATAAATTGTTAAAGTTTGGGGTTTTTTTGTTTTTTTGGGGGTTTTTTTAGAAAAAAATCCAGAGTATAGCTCCTTTTTTCTTTCTCCTCTTTCTTTTTCTTTCCGTCCTTCTTTCTTTTTTATCATTTTATTTTGCCAGAAGACACACGTACTCACCAGAGAAAGAAAGTGAAAAGCATCCCGTGGGGAATGGTCGTGTTGCAGTCCCTTCTCCATCCTTCCTCCTTTTGTGATTTTGGAGATTCATGCACACACGTTGTGTGTGTTTTTGCAAGCCGAGTCCAGGACTTGAATCGTACACTCAGCTACATCGGATCCAGCTGCCTTAACCACCATGCCACAGACTGGCTCCCATTGCTACTTTTAAACAGACATCGTATGCTTACTTGTAGGTGTCAGAGTTATACTTCAAATCATAATCAGCTTATTTTTCTACATATTTGCTTCCTCCTTCTCCCTCACCGTGGCTTCGCCCATGGGCTAGGCTGGGCAGTTTCCTTTCTTCGGTCCACTCTAAGCAGGAACAAAGATTCAAAAGCCCTCACCAGAGAACATTTCTATCATGCATACTTACAGAACCAGGTGCTGTTCTCCCAGGGGTAAAATAAGACTGCCGATGAGGAAGAAGGAAGAAAAGAGGATGGTACCAGTGGGAGAAGACAAGGACGCAGAAGTGTGTGGGGAGGCAAGGAAAGTTCGAGAAGACCAGAGAGCAGATATATCACATCGAGGGTGGCTATGTCACCAATTCTGCATCCACCTGCTAGGCCACAGGTGTCGGCACTTGTCAGAGTCCTGAACAGAGGGGAAACAGCCAGCCTGGAGGGGCTAATGACAGCTTCCAATCTCAAAACAAAAGAAAAAACCTGATAGACACGTGTACATGCATGCCCCCAAATCCCGATGGGATGGAGAAGGGATTGCCATGTGACCACAGCCCATTGGGGGTGTTTTGTCCTTTTCTCCTTCTCTGTCTCACTGTCTGGCAATAAAAAAAGAAAAAAGATGGGACCAGCAGATGGTGTAATGGTTATATCGCTGGACTCCCACATGGTTTACCATGGTTCGAGTCCCAGACCTGGCAGCTTAAAACTTATGCTGGGTTCATGTGTGTACAAAATCCCAAGAAGAGAATGGAGGAGAAGGGATTGCAGTGTGGCCATCCTCCTGGGGGATGATTTCTTGTTTTCTGTCTCTCTGGCAAGTGCATATGCCTTATAGAAAAAAAATCTAAGAAAAAAAGAAAAAAAAAAACCTTTGTTTCTATAATCACAACACTTTGATATTGAATGCGTGCATTTTCCACAGCAAGAAATTCCCAAGGTCCCAACACCAACAATTCAGTTCACTATGACACTCTAACCCAGGAGCTAGCTAGGCCTCAGCCATGCAAAACTGTTCCTACTGCAGACACGAATTGCAAATCCCAGGCTTTTGGTCCTCTGCCCAATTCAGCTATAAAGTGGGGGTTCCCCTGACTTTTTCATTTTTTAAAAAAGCTTATTCATGTAACATTTTCTTGCATGAGACAAAAGCAGATACCACTAACCAGGTCCTCACGCTACAACCACCCTCAGTCTCAGCGAGGCTGGGTCATGAGCAGGTGCATCCGGCCACTCTGAGAGATCCTGAGATATAAATGCAAGACCTCCTTTACGTAAGTCCAGTTGTGCAACCACTGCCCCACCGCCTGGCCACTCCTCATGGGTGAGAATTTGCCATAATGGGTCACAGGACTCAGGAAACCCTTTACTTACATTTACTAGTTTGTAATGGGGGCAAGCCAGTGGCGTGGTGATTAAGGAGGCTGGATCCCACATGACCAGCTTCATGGTTTGAGTCCTGGACTCGGCTGTTTGAAAAACACACCAAGTGTTTGTTCATGTGTGCCCAAAATCCAAGAGGAGAATGGAAGAGACGGGATTGACGTATGTCACCCCCTGCCCTCCCAGTCCCGTCTCTCTCTGGCAACCGCATACACCCTACAGCAAAAACGTAAAACATCTTATTCTTTACATCACATGCTGGGGAGCACTGGCATAAAGAAAAGCTTGGAGTCACATTGTCAAATCTATACTCCTTGGTGTCATCATAGTTTGTTTACCGTGACTAAAACACGCCTTTCGGGGCATCACTGTGCCCTGTAACCAAAGCCTCAGGCTCATGCTTCACTGAGGCCTCTAAGATTTCACTGGTCCTTGTATTCCACAGGTTGCTCCAAACTGTTTTTGTTTTGTTTTGTTTTGTTTTGTTTTGTTTTGTTTTGTTTTGAAGAGGTTTTTGCTATAGAGCATGTGCGCTCCAGAAAGACAAAGACAGAGAGGTAAAAAGCGAGAAATCACTCCCCGGGGGGCTGGCCACGCCACAATCCCTTCTCCATTCTCCTCTTGGGATCTTGGGCACGCACATACACGCCCGGCTTGAGTTTAAGCCACCGGGTCCGAGACGCGAACAGTGGTCGACTACATGGGCGTTCAGCGACATAGCCATTACGCTAACTGCTGGTCCCACTCCAAACTGGTTTTTTTTTCATGCAGAGTGGGCCCCAGAACATTGCCAGTCGCCAGAGCAGAGGGAAACAAAGAGCTTGGGAAACGGTGCCCTGGCTTTAAGGCTTCACTGGAGAAGTGACATGCATCATTTCAGCTCACATTTATTGACCAGAACAAGCCGTATGGTCCCATCTAATGTATGGGACAGGGAGACGCAGTCCAGTCTGACACTCAGGACACCTAGAAATGCATGACAAAAAACACTGGCGACTGCACGACAGGGACGCAGACTCATGGTCTGGGGACAAAGGCACAAACGGAAAACAGCTCCCTTTAACACGTGGAACTGGATGGATGGTGACTTCTCCCATGAGCAGAGAAGCAGCAGACCCGCTATGAGGCTTTACTTGCATAGAAACTTAGGGGAAGGAAGCAATGAAGCTGACTGCTCTTAAAATGGAAAGGGTGCAGAAAAGTGTTAATGTTCACTTCATTCCATCTGGTTTGAGTGTTGACCACATCATTAACTTGGGTGGACCGAACTGTGAGACCCCACCCCTGACTCTTGACTACTCAGCACAGGATGATGTAAGTAGCCGAAAGGGAGCCCAAAGAATTGAGTGCTTATGACCTGGGGTAATCAGGCTTCACTAAAACAACCAGCCTGGGGACAAGGCTGACCCAGGGCGAGAGGGTGCTGCTCTGCTGCCCAGGAGCTGGCTGGCGTTGGACCTGCCCCAGGTAGTTCCTGCTTCTTATCACTTCTCTTTGGGGAACAATGAGGACTCCTGGCCCTTGCTCCCAGGACTCAGGATCCATTTTTCCAGTCCAAAGGCCAGAACCATAACACTTGCTATGCCATCATTAACCTTATAAAAGAAAAAGCAACTGCAGAGACCACGACCTTGATGTAGAGCAAAAGTCCGATACACTCATCCCTTGAGAAGTTTCAGATTTTCATCTGGAATCATTCCACACTGCCATCCTGACACCCATGAAGGGGCCTGGGGCAGAATGGGGACTCAGGGAAGAAGTGCCAGGTCATGGCAAGGGACAGGAAGTGGCCCTCGAAGAGCCCTGCCTTGGGGACTTCCCACCATCGTCATGATAGGAGCCGGAAGGAGCTGGTTTGGAGAAAGAGGAGAAGACTGACTTACGAAGTGAGAGGCCATCTACCTGGCGTGTGTGACCCAAGCCGAGGCCAAGCCTGTGCCAGTTCGGCCATCCGCTCTGCTTCCCACCTGCAGGCACACACCACTGCCGGCAGGAGGCAGCTGCTTAAGACTTGGATGGTCTCTTTCCACCTTCGAGCTGCTCAGGGCTGGCCTGGGAGCCAGGGCTATTGGGAAGATGGTTGTGGGCACATTAGAAATCTTCAGAAGTAGAGCTGTGACTTGGTGCCTCAGGGGTCCATATATACTTCATTATTTTGATTCACCAAGCATTACTGATCAGCAAGGAGTCCGGGACCATGATGGGAACAGCTGAGAGTAATCCCCGTCCTCGCCAAACCCACAGCCCAGAGGGCAGAATGACACATAACCAAACACTGGCTGCAGGGCCTCCCAAGGGTCAAGAATGACACAGGCACAGTTTGGTGGGACCCCGAAAGAGGAAAAGGCCGATTCCTGCAAAAAAATCCTGCTGGAGGAGTCCAGAGCCTTTCTTGGTGGACTTTCAGCCTGAATCATGGCCTCCTTTAACAAGGTCCTGGAGGGGACTAGCCTCTCTTATAATTCTCTTTTCTCTTAGACCAGCTATCCGGCAGCGGGGAGAAGGGATGTGCAATCTTCCTAGAATCGTATGGGCAGCAGAGTCCCTGGAACAGAGCCCTCCTGCAATGAAGAGCTCACAGCTCACCAGTGCGGCATAACAAAAATAATACTTGTTTTTAAAGCTCCTAAAACCCTTGGCATCTCCAAGCGCTGAGAGTATCTTTCGTGTTAATGAATACAAGTGATGGGGACCCCCAGGTAGCAACAGGACTGGGTCTGGTTGCCAAAAAGCCCATGGGATGATGAGAAGGTTGGAACTTTCAGCCCTTTGTCCTGACCCCTGGGGAGCAGAGAGGGTCTGTAGAACAAGTTCAATCATCAGTGGCCAATGATTTCATGACTCACGCCTGCATAAGGAAGTCTCCGTAAAATCCCCTAAATGACAGACTTGAGAGAGCCTCTGGGTTGGTGGGAGGAGCTGGGGAGGTGGCACCCTGGAAGAGGGCATGGAAGCTCTGTGCCTCTTCCCTCCTCCCTGCCCTGTGCATCCCTTCCATTGCTGGTCCCAGGTTGTCGCCCTCATGGTAAACCTGTAATCGTAAGTAAAGCGGTTTCTGAAGTCCTGAGAGTCATCCTAGCAAACTACTGAACCTGAAGGGGAAGGTGGTGGCAACCTCCAATTTGTAGCCCCATCAGAGAGAGTGTGGGTAACCTGGAGACCAACACTCGTGACTGGTGTTTGAAGGAAGGGCGGTCTTGTGGGGCTGGTCCCTTACCCTGTGCAGTCAGGGCCCAGTCTGGATAGTTAGCGGAAGGACTGGCTTGAACTGCTGGACATCCCGTTGGTATCAGAAAGCAGAGAGTTTGATGTGTGCAAAAACTCACGGAGAAGGAGACCAGCAGTTAGCGTAATGGCTATGTCTCTGAACTCCCATGTAGTCGACCGCTGTTCGAGTCCCAGACCCGGTGGCTTAAACTCACACCAGGCGTGTGTGCGTGCATGCCCAGGATCCTGAGAAGAAAATGGAGGAGAAGGGATTGTGGCATGGCCATCTCCCCGGGGGGTGATTTCTCACTTTCTGTCTCTCTGTTTCTCTCTGTCTTTCCAGCGAGTGCACGCACCCTATAGCAAAAACCTCTCAAAACAAAAAACAAACAAACAAAAAACCTCACCGAAAAGGAGGTTCATGGAAAGAACTCAGCATTGGTTGCTGCCTTTTCCACATCAGTAAGCAAGGCCATCTGAGGGCCATCTGGTCCAGTTCTCAAGTAGAGATGCTGAACTACACTCTCTGCCCTTCTCTCTCTCTCTCTCTCTCTCTCTCTCTCTCTTTTGAAAGAGTTTTGTTTGTTTTTGCTATAGGGTGAGTGCACTCACTGGAGAGACTGAGAGAGACAGAGACAGAAAGTGAGAAATCAGCCCCTGGGGGGATAGCCATGCTGCAATTCCCTCTCCACTCTTCTCTCTGGATTGTGGGCACACACGCACATGTGCTCAGCATGAGTTTTAAGCCACCGGGTCCAGGACTCGAACCATGGTCAACTACATGAGAGTCCAACAAGGTAACCATTACGCCATCTGCTAGTCCCTGTGCCTCTCTCTTTTTGAATCTCCTCCCAGATACTCTCAGGAACTGTGTGCCCAGCCCTTCCCCAGGGGCTGAGTCCTTCCCTCCTCTCCCACATTCTTCCCCGGACAGCCAGATATCTGTCCCATCACCTCCGTTTAGTCCTGTAACCATGTTGGCCTTCCAGGGTCTGTTCTAACTTTGTATTGCTTCTTTTAGACATTTCACTGTCTTCCCTCTTCCCTAAAGCCAAGAATCCCTCCTTCCCGAGGACATCGCTCTTGATGCGTTTGCCATCCAAGCAAGTGGGCAGCTTCAAACGGTACTGAAGTATCCTGCTTTCCTGAGCAAGGCTTGTCAGGGCCATCTCTTTCCTAGTGGCAAGGACCAGGACACCATTTAGATTCAGTTGAGTCAAAATGGGAACTTAATCGATTTATTTTCATTTGCCAGAGAGAGAGAAGCAAAGCAAGAAAACACTCCCCCTGGGGCATGGTCGCACTGCAATCCCTTCTCATCCATGTAGCCCTCCTTTGTGGATTTTGGGCACACAATTACAAACTCCCAGTGTGTTTATTCAAACCACTGGATTTGGGGTTTGGACCATGTGGTTGACGATGGAGAATCCAGCCCCCTGTAGTTACTCAGGCTACAGGTTGGCCTAAGAAACTTACTGTGAAGTAATAGGTTATCCTGGATGATCGAAACCCAGAAAGGACCACAGATGGCAACTGGACAGAAGGACAGGGACCAGGACCAAATAGGCAGGATCAGGGCTGCTACCCTCTCAGAGCCTCCTCCCAATCTTTACAGTCACATAGTTTTTCAACGCCTCTCATTTATATTTTCATTCTTCTTACAACAGTGGTTTTCTCCACTTCTCTGCCCCCACGATAGAAGACGACGTCACACTGACCCCAAGATTTACAGTTCCTCTGCTTGTGCAACCTTCAGATGCTGAGTAGGACCACAGAATTCTCATTCCCAAATCCCTAAGAAGGGAACTTTCTCCTGATGCAAACCTAGTTACAAATAGCTGTCAAATAGCTATGCCCCAGAGAGGCGGTCACATGACATCAGTGTGGCTGTGTTGACGGAGCAGTTCTCAGAGAAGAGGGACACTGGCCTCGGGGTTTATCCCAAACTCCACGACAGACAGCATTTACAAAGCTTACTAGAATTAGGCGTTGTCTGCCTACACGGGACCTGGCAAGGCCACTCGTAGGAGGATAGACGTGCCTGCAGCCAAGAGGGCAGTGCAGAACCTGTCCAGGCACTCAGTCAATAGTTTTAGTGGTTGAAGCAACTTCCAGGAGCAGCTGCAGATGCAGGGTGGCTGTCTGAAAACACCTGGGCTGGAACTGGAAGTGGACAAACAGGAAATACACCAGGAAGCCACAGAGCAGGAACAGGAAGATGTATAGGAACTCCATCTGGGGGTAGTCGATGATGGGAGCCAGCACCAGGTAGAGAGAAGCCAGGACCGTGATGGCAGGGATGAAGGTAGGGACCTGCAGAGGGATGAGGTGGGGCTCTTGAGACCTGGATGCAGGGGTCCATAGAAGTGTCATGAGATCCCTGGCTTCTGTCCTTCTTACCTGTCTTTCTATTTCTTCTACCTGCCACCAACCCCTCTCTTCTCACCTCCTGGACTCCCTGGACTCCTCAGGGATCAGAGTCTTAGGAACTAGTATTACCTGCTCTGAGCTACAGGAATCCAACTGTGTACATGCATCCTCTCTGCATTCATCTCTCCCCTGAGGTCCTCCAGAGGAGAAAAGAGTCCCCGCAAACAGAATTGATATATTGTGAATTCAGTCGCCCCTCAACCCAGGTCATCAGGAACTTTCTACCTAATAGAATGACAATGGAAACCTCTGACATCCTCTCTCTGCAGTCAATAGGGCTATGATCTGAAGACCTGTGTCCTGCAGGACCCTAAGTTTGAAAAAGCTCAGTGTTGATCCCAAAGTTTACCTTGTAGGGTCGAGGAAGATTCTTCTTCTTCATCCGCAAATATAGGAGACAGCTGATGGTAATTCCATTGGTGAGCCAGGCTAGACAGCTGGAAGGAGAATGAACTGCTCATTATCAGGCTTTGCCATCGTTGGACGCACAAGAGGGCTGAGCTTGGAGATGTACACATCAGACAGAAGGACCTGCTTATCGGGGGCTGTCTGGCCACCCCTAGGTCCCCTTATCCGTGCAGACTAAGGAGGGAGAAAGCATGACTGGAACACAGAGGGCAGAGTGCACTGGAGATTAAACATGCGTCCACTCCTGCCACCATTGTCCTCAGGCACAAAGTGGCATATGCGCGACCCAGTCACCCGCATCCCTCTGACTGGCTCTGACAAGAGGAAGCAGTCAAAGGCAGGAGCGAGTGTTTGTGTTTCTTAAAAAGGAGAGCCTGGTGGAAGCTCAGGGAAGCCCGTGCTCTCTTGAGGGACCAGCACAGGCATAAAGGCTCCCAGCCCCTGCAGTTTCCCATAGGGTTGGTGACATGATGGGGTAGGCTGCTGAGCACCCATATAATCCCTCACCGCTGCCCTCTGCAGTGTCTGTAGTTGAGTGGCTGATGTAGGTCTGATAAAAATCCCATCTAGCCAGGGCCAGCAGATGACATGATGGTTAAGGCTCTAGACTCCCACTTAGTCAACTGCGATTTGAGTCCCGAACCTGAAGGCTTGAAAATCACACCAAGCGCGTGTGCATGTGTGCCTAGAATCTCAAGGGGAGAATGGAGGAGAAGGGATGGCAGGTGGCCAACCTCCCTGGGGGGTGATTTCTCACGTCTCTCACTCTGTCTTTCCGGTGCTTGTACTCTATGGCAAAACCTAAAAAAATTCCATCTATCCTTGAGGGAGGGCCATAGCAGGCCATCTTTCGAGGTGACCAAGGCCCAGAGATGCCGTATCCTAGTTGGAAGAGATCGCCCTGGAATCCCCACTCTGTGCTAGACATTAGCAGTCACGCTCCCCAGTCTCGGCCTCAAGCTCCTCCAGATGGACGTACTTGTTTTCTCACCACATAATGAGTTTATCTTTTTTCATGGGAAAAAGATAAAAAGAAAACCCATGTCTGTAACTTGCTGTTCTTAAAATAGTACATCACACCCGGTACTTTCTGTCTCGGGCTAATTAGACTTGTGGCAGTGAAGGAGGAGAGAATGCGATGCCTCCCAAGTTACTTCGAGAACCCCCTCTGCACCCAGACAGCATGCTCACCTGCTGGTTTATGATCTGCCTACTGACCTCGCTTCAACCACGCTGTAAGATTACAACTGGTTATCATGACAGCCCATCATTGTGCCACTAGGGAAAGCCATAAAGGAGGTCAGAGCCTCTCCCGACCTGGGTGCAATCACTGTCTGCACAGGCTGGTGGGAGGTCTGCTCTCGGTTCAGAGAGGAAATGTTGGGTCAGAGTCCAGAAGGCAGACCTAGACTTCAAAGGAAAAATCACACCATAGCCAGGGGCTACGAGCCGTGGGAGTAATGCCTGGGTATCCTTTGACATTATCTAAGCAACAAAATCAAGAAACAAGAAAATAGGAAAACCGACAAACACAACACGAGCCTTTAAGTTCTCTGTCCCTTGGCCAAACATCTGTCTTGCTGAATTTTTAGAAACGGGGTAAAAAAAGAAAGAGGAGCATTTCACTTCGGAAACACAACTGGGAAAGAATGGTTGAATAGTATATGCACGTGCAGGGGCCCTGAGCCTGGCCTCCTGGAAATGTGTACACATGTGTGTATGTGTATGTGCATGTGTGTGAGAGTATGTACACGTGGAGGCTACGAAAGTGAGCGCACACATGTTTGTATGCACGTGCATGTGTGTGAATGTGTACACATTGGGGCTATAGAAGTCTGCATGCACATGCTTATATGTATGGGGGGTGTATACACATGGGTACACACATGCTTATAATACGTGTGTGAGTGTGTACACATGGAAGTTACAGAAATGTGGAAGCACAAGTTTATATGTGTGAGTGTATACACATGTGCATGTACATGTTTAAATGTACATGTGTACATGCCTGTGCTTATGTGTGTGTGCACGTGTGTAAACCTGGATACACGTGGGGGGACTGGAAGTGTGTGTGCACGTGTCTATATATGCATGCATGTGTTTGAATGTGTCCCCATAGGGCGCTCCAGAAGAACACACACGCAAATAAGTACGAGTATACACATAGGGGTATCCAGATGCCCAGCCTGGGAAGACATGCACTTGCCTCAGGAAGTTCACGATGGTGCTGAAGTTTCCTAGGATGACCAGGACCAAGGCCAGGGCTGTGGTGAACATCAGGGCTGGAGCAGGAGTGAGCCGATGCACGTGAACCATGGACAAGAGCCGGGGCTGGGAGGCAGAGCAGATGTTAGGTGGGCCCTAGGGGAGCAGCAGTAGGTGCTTCTTCTCCTAATAAACACAGCCGGTACATCAGTGTGCCCAGCCTAACAGCCACCAGTCACTGTGGCTTCCAGATGTAAGTCTCTGTGGTTCCCCAGATGACCCGGAAAGGAGCAGACAGGGCAGGTATGGATGAACCATGGAAAGAGAGAGCCTGGGTTATCACAATAACTGCGTTCTTGGTCATCGAATATTCACCTGAGGGAGGAATATAGTTCCTCAACCATTGCTGGGGGGCCTGGCCGTGTCGCTTGCTTTAGCCAATAAAACATGAGCAGGAGTGCCAAGCAGAGGCTCTGAATATGCTTGCATGGCTCGGCTTGGTCTCCTGAACCCCTGCAAGACCATGCCCCAGGGAGCAGCTACTGCTCCGACTTTGATCTGAGATAAGGCCAGACTCGGTTCAGTTTAGACCTGATCCGAGATAAGGCCAGACTCGGTTCAGTTTAGACCCGAGCAAAGCCACAGCCTGAAGAGAGCCACAGCTGACCCAGTGACTCGCGCACAGTGCTGTTTGTTGCGGCAAGCCACCATGATGTTGGGGCTGTCAATTATTCAGCTTATTGCAGTAAAAGCCGACACAGGGACAGGGAGTCCCCAGGAGGAGGCCCAGAGGACACACAATGGCACTGCTCCTTCCCTCGTGCTGGCAGACTCTGCCCCTCGTCCTCCACACCTGCCGCATATGACCCAGCACTGCCATCTCCAAAAGACCAGGGAGCAAAGGGATTGGAGTTAGAGCTGAGAAGGATGGACTGCTTGAGTCCCGGAATAAACAGGGCTCGTTTTACAGGGAAAGTCCGGTTTGGGGCTAAATGCTACACAGGAGCAAGCTCAGATGGCAGGTCTCCCAGCCCCCCTCCCCAGCCCCACCACCTTGCACCTCTCACCAGGTGACCCTCTCTTGCAGCCACATAGCACACACGGCTTCCGCTGAAGAACGACCCATTGGCAGAACCAAGTGTGGAGAGCGTAACAGCCAAGGGCACCAGCCAGGCCCAGGATCCCAGAACCTGATTCCTAGAAGAACAGAGGGCTCTGGGGAAGACGTTCCGGCAGTGCCCCGGAAGGGCACACAAGGCCCAACTCAGAAACGGAACAAGAAATACATTCCAAGCCAAGTTTAAATGGACATAGGACATCCGCCCAAGGAACATCCTGCATGGCACTCACCCCCAGCTCACAGCTATCGCATCAGAGGAAAGGATCTCCCTGGATGACAGCACGAGCAGGTAACTGACGTTGGCCAGGAGGTACAGGATGGTGACCAGGGGGATGGCGATCGCCAATGCCCACACAAGGTTCTGCTGCAGGGGCAGGGAGAAGAGGGCTCGTATTAGCCAGCGAGGTCTTTTTTAGGCCCCCAGACCGAGCACAGGAGCACAGCACTGAACTGGTCCTGGCCGCAGGGCATTATGCCAGCCCCGAGGGGTGAGTCAATCAGGAGCCCCCTCCCCTCCGCAAGTTCACGGTCCCCACAGCATGGATACACATTCATGCAGAAGTGGGAGGGCATAAGGGGCACCAATCAGAGCAGTGCAGAGGAGGGACAGAGATGCTGACAGAGGGTGGAGGGAGAGAGGAATAAAGAGGGCCTTCCTCTGGGAGCTCCTTGAAGAGTGGAAGAGATGCAAGCTGGTGGGAAGGAGAGGACTTACCAGCAGGGCAACCATGAAAGCCAAGGCACAGAGAAAACACAGGGAAGTCATAGAATTCCTTAGTCTGCTGTCCACTGGGCAGTCCAGCTAGAACATGCCAGGCTCCCCCACCCTAATCCTGCCCAGTTTCTGGGTTCCCAGGACTCAGACCCAGACTGAGGGCCATTACATGCAGGTCTCTACTCCAACCTTCGATTTCCTCACCCGGGAATTAGAATCAGTGAGGATCTATAAACGGGAGACCTCTGCTCACCTGCAAGTGTGAACATCAGTGGAGAAGCAGGGCAAGGAAGGATCCAGAAGGATCCACACAGGGAAGGTGGCACTTGGTCTGGTGTGCAATACTGTGGCCTCAGCGCCCAGCTGACCCACGGTCACCCAAGGGGCATATGGAGCAGGATTCAATAAATACTGAGAGATGAATGGACACTAGGTTAAGCCAGAGTGTAGACAGCTTCCTCTCACTCTGTAGTCCCAGCCCTGGACATCAGTTGGAGCCAGGAACGAATAGAGGAAAGAGGCCTCTAGGCCCATAGAACTTTACCCATGATTCCCCAGGCTCAGGCCAGCAATGGATAGACACCTTTAGAGTGAGAAGCCATGTCTGAGGCACCACCTGGTCCCTTGGAGCTTGCTATCTCAGTGTCTTTGGCTTACCTTGGGAGGAGGACCAGGCAGGCACTGGCAGCCTGGAGTCTCTCCCTCAGCCGAGAACGCGCCATTGCTACACAACATCAGGGCCACACAGTGGCCCAGGAGTAATGCAACACTTTGCAACCCTGAACCCTCATGGGAAGGTTCTAGATTCACTTCTTGAGGTCTCCCTGTGTACCCCGGATATGTGTCTATGCCTAAGACCCAGGCTAGTTGAGGCTGGGGGAGGACTGTAGTGCAAAGACTCTGTTGGGGGTGCCCATCTCTCTCTCTTTCTCAGAAGAAATAAACTATTTTTAAAAATGTAACATTAAGTGAAATAGAGACGAGGCCATTCTTGACCAAGACGCAGAAGAGGCCTTGCAGAACTTGGCATGGAGCAGTTCCTGGGGGTTGCCCTGTGGTCCCAGACAGGCACCTTCCCACCACTAGATAGGACCCTCCCACTTAGGCACCTGGCTCTCACTAGCACAGCCTCTCTTCAGCATTACCTGACAGGCCATTTCTAGACCTTTCTGTCTAAGCCAAGCTCAGCCCAAGGACGCTTTGGAGGCTGAGTGTGGAAGGAGAGAAGTGGAGCATTGAGGACGTCATCATAACCTCAGGACCTACTTCGGGGTCCGTGACCAACCCGGGTAATGAGACTGTCATCACTGGCCCGTCCATTTCCTGTGGCACAACTGCTCCGTCCTTTCTGACCTCTGGGGATGCTGCCTCTATACAGCTGTTGGGCACTCGGCGTCAGCCCTCTGAGGTTCCGCTCCAGTCCCCTTCAGGTAAACTGCCGCCACCCCTGTCAGTCACCCTACCCAGCAGGCCACAGGGCAAACTCGTGAACGGAAAGCAAATTCAGTCATGCGTCACCTCATGATGCGAAATGTCCTGAGAAATGTATCAGGAAGCAAATCTGTCATCGTGTGACCATCACAGAGGACTCTCACACAAACCTACTTGGGACAACCCACTGCACGCCCAGGCCATATGGTGGTGCCTATGTGCTCCTTTGGGGACCACCAAATATGTGGCCTGTCATTGATTGAGATGTCATTATGCAATGTCAGACAACAGTGGATTGTTATACAAGTGCATCTAAAATTGGAGAACCAGGGCCAAGGAAATGCCCCAACCACAGCGTGGGCATGGTAGCTACTCATCACCTCAGGACTGGAAATATGGCCCTGACAAGGCCACCTACAGCAAATGGGCCTGCAGAGCAGAGAGTCAGGTTCTTCTCCTGTGAGCCTCCTTGTGGGATGCCCTCAGCAAGGTGAGCACCCGCCATGCAGGATCCAGCCCCACGCATACACAGAGGAAAGGGCCTGGCCTGCTCTGAACTCAACCTTATCTTGGGCAGCCCTCCCTCCAGCTAGCGAGCTGTGGCAATCATAGAGCCCTGGGTCATGCCATTGATGGGTTTCTGGCCACACATCACAAGCATAGTGAGATTTCCTGATTTTATCCCAAGGACCTCAATGCTTCACTCAAAGTCTGGGGAGTGTGGACACAAGGCTGGTCCCGGCTTGGCAGAGATTTCTCACCTTCTTGAAGTGTGAAATAAAAAAGATTATACTTACCGAGTGCTTTAGTGAGCCAGGCTAGAGCCAGAATCTCAGGGGCCCAGCATGCGGAGAAATGGCTTTGGTTTTGCTTTGAAACTTGCATTTGTCAAAGATGCTTTCTATACAGCAGGGAAGGGCCAACTACAACCATGGCCCAAATCCAAACCACCACTGCTTTTGTCAATAAAGTTTTCATTTATTTATTGCTTGATTGACTGAGAGATTTTTACTATAGGGCACATGGGACACCGCCACATTGATCTGTTTACCTGTGACTGTTCTTCATGCTACGATAGGCTTGAGAAGTCACAACAGAGATGGCGTGGCCCACCAAACCAAACCTACGATAGTAACTCTCTGATCCTTTATAGAAAACGTTTGCTAACCCCACCTCTAATCCCGGGAATGTATCTCCCTCATCTATAGGCTCCCTGGCCCAGCTCTAAGCCCAAGGCCTGGATTCAGAGAGTGAGAGAGAGGTTCCTGGCCCCTGTGAATTGAAAGAACCAGTGTCTCTGCCCTGCAGCCCCGGCCCAACCTGAACACTCACCCACCATCCACCCATACAGAGTTGCAGCGGTGTAGCTGTTCACAGGACTCAGAGCCCTTGCCGTCTTCCATGAGCATTTACCACTGGAAGCCAAAGTCCTGTGAGGTAGGCAGGGCAGCAATTGTCAACCCATTACATAGGCAAAACAAACCAAGGGACCAGCAGATGGCGTAGCAGTTACGTCCCTGGACTCCCACGTAATCAACCACTGTTCGAGTCCTAGAACTAGTGGTTTAAAATTCACACTGCACGTGTGTGTATGCATGCCTCAAATCCCAAGAAGAATGGAGGAGAGATTGTGGCATGGCCATCTCTCCTGGGGGGTGATTTTTCACTTTCTGTCTCTCCCTCTCTTTCTCAACAGTGAGTGCATGTGCTCTATAGCAAAAATCTCTCTAAAATAAAGAAAGAAAGAAAGAAATGAGACAGGAGGAATTACATGCAAAATTAAAATTAGATTCCAGGACTCCTAGTCCTCTCTGATTCTCTCTCTGACCTTCCCCCAAACCTCCCTCTAAGGAGTCCCTGCGGAGACACTAAGCCATCATGGCACATAAGCCAACCCAGAGGACATAGAGGAGAAGACTCACAGTTCTCATTCTGTGAGAATTTAAAATTCCTGCAGGGGAAAGAAAAAACAAAAAATAGGACAAGGAACGTCCCAGGTAAACGTATTTATAACGAAGAATTCATAGTTATTGTAACAAAGGATCCATATGTTCCAACTCAGTCCCAAGTAGCCCTGCAGATCCGTCCCCTACCAGGACACTAGCCAGTCACAGACGGAGTAGGCCAGGCAGGACCCAAGTATGTTAGTCATGGAGTGGCTCCCGAGATCTGGCAGCTCCTATGGTGATCTGGAGAAAACGATTCAGGAGATATAGAGCTGAATCATTAAGCAGGGCCTCTGAGAAGCAGCATGACTTCGAAACCATAGACCTTTCTAAACCTCAGTTTCCCCATGCAAAAAATGGGGTGATCATGCCTACCTCGCAGGGCAGAGAAGGAGACCGTGGCTGTAACACTATAAAGTGTTCTGCTTCCTTGAGACGTTTTCATTTATCTCATTACATAAACTTAGCAAGGTAGACTGTCAGCTGGCATTGAGGAGCAGGCAGGGAGTCTAAGCCTCTCGGTGGGTTGCTCAGGGTCATGGTCACCCCGAATCTGGATAATCAGAGCTCCAGTCACTGGAGCTGCTGTTCAGAGACTTCCCCCCAGCAGCAGCATCACGGACTCACCTTTGGATTCTTGAGCTCCTCCAGCACGTAATTGAGGTTATTCCAACCGTCGAAGGACCATAGGCCCTGGTAGAAGGCCATGCCGATGCGCCCTGCCTGCCACGTCGTGTTGTCGAAGGCTGACAGTAGGGCTTCGGTGCGGCCACGGCCTTGGCCCAGCACCACGGCCCCGCCCCCCACGATGACCAGCAGCGAGAGCACTTTGGCAGCCGTGAACACGTTCATCAGCGTGGTGGCCAGCCGCGAGCTCCAGCAGTGGACCAGCGTCATCAGCAGCAAGCAGGCGGCAGCGACACTCCTGAGCAGAAACTGGGGCAGTGAGGAGCAGCCAGGGTCAAAGGGAGCCACGGCATACTCGGCGAAGCTCAGCACGATGGCGGCGATGGCCGCTGGTCTGCCCACCAGCACAAACGTGTAGATGACCAGGAAGGCCGGCAAGGGCCCAAATGTTCGCAAGATGTAGGCGTATTCTCCCCCCGATTCTGGAATCAAGGCGCTCAGCTCAGCATAGCACAGGGCACCCAGCATGGCCAGGAGGCCACAGGCTGCCCAGACCACAAGGCTGGCCCCTGGGCTGCCCATATGAACCAAGACCCCCTGTGGAGACATGAAGATGCCAGAGCCGATCATACAGCCGGCAATCAGGGACACGGCACTCCACAGGCCAATCTCCCTCCTGAGCCTCAGCTCCGGAGCCCTCTCCCCTGCCTCCCGCCTCGCCATCCTTCCACCACCGTCTCTTTCCTGATTTGTCTCCATCTCAGGACTTCAGCAGACTAGCTGAGCACATGCTGGTGCCCGGATAGTTATCAGCCCTGTGAGCGTCCTGAAGAAGTTAATCATTACAGCACCTGAGGGAGTGTGAGACCATGACCAGTGAGCCGGGATGTGATGGTAGAAGACACTGAACCTTCCCTGGTCGAGCCAGCAGCGGTCTGACTCACACCTCGATGCAGGCGGTTTTGCAGGATCTTCTTGCCAATCTAGCTCAGGAAAGGTCAAGGAGAGAGGGGTTTACATAGAAACTCGTATTGTCCAATTTCGCTGTAACACGTGGGCAACCACAGCTGGGTGAGTGGCGTGTACCCACAGCACGAGTGCTGAGTGACGGCACATTGGGAACCCGCAAACTCTGAGCAACAGCTTTGTCTACCAAGCTGTCAGGAAATGAGGATTCCAACACAGATATCCTACAATAAAAACCTGTGGGACCAGCAGATGGTGTGAGGGTTATGTTGCTGGAATCCCACGTGGTTGACCGTGGTTCGAGTCCTGGACCCTGCAGTTTAAAACTCAGGCTGGGCACGTGTGCTTGAGTGTTCAAAATCCCGAGAGGAGAATGGAGGAGAAGTGATGGCAGTATGGCTGCCACCCCCACGGGGTGTGCGTGTGTGTGTGTGTGTGTGTGTGTGTGTGATTTCTTGCTTTCTGTCTCTCTGTCTCTCTCTGTTCTCTGGTGAGCGCATGCACCCTACAGCAAAAATCTCTCTAAAAAATAAGCCGCATGAACCCAACCCTAAGGGACCACTATAATCAAAGAAGAAATTCCAAATAGTCAGGGACAGAGCTGGTTCCCCCAGCAAGAGGGAAGGTGGTAGGGGAAGAATCCAGGTTCTGGAATAAGACTATTTGGGTTCAGTCTCACTTCTAGTATCTCATAGTTATGTGACCATGGGTGAGATCTCTGAACCTCGCCTTACTCACCTGCCAGTTTATAACACGACCCACTATATAAGGTTGCTTGAAGGATCAAATAAGATACCCATTCAAAGTAACTAGAATAGTATACCACACGTAGTAAGTATAACACGTTCTAGGCTTTCCTTAAATGTTAGCCATTACTAGCTGGTGAAGCTTTTCGTTAGTTCAGTTTAGAAAGGGGCATTGGAATTAATCGTAGGACGAAACAAGACAAGAGAAATAGATAGGCAGGTAGAGAGAGATAGTTATAATTAATATTAAATTGGGTATTCAATTCAACAGTAAATTTCATTCGTCTATAAATAATATTTATTTGGGGATATAGTGCATACCTTTTTTTTTGAGAGGTTTTTTTGCTATAGGGCATGTGCACGCGCCAGACAGACAGAGAGAGACAGAGAGACAGAAAGCGAGAAATCACCCCCCAGGGGAAATGGCCACACCACAATCCCTTCTTCTCCATTCTCCTCTCAGGATCTTGGGCACACACGCACACGCGTCTGGCGTGAGTTTTAAGCCACCGGGTCCAGGACGCGAACCGTGGTCGACTACATGGGTGTCCAGCAACATAGCCATTATGCTAACATATAGTCCCCCTTTTTTAAAGAGATATTTTTGCTATAGGGCATGTGTGCTCGCCAAAGACTCAGAGAGAAAGAAAGCGAGAAATCACGCCCCCGGGGGGGAGGGGGAATGGCCACTCTGCAATCCCTTCTCCCCCATTCTCCTCTCAGGAACTTGGGCACACACGCACACACTCCCAGCATGAGTTTAAGTTGCTAGTCCAGGACTCAATTACAGTGGACTACATGGGAGTCCAGTGACGTACCATTACGCCTTCTGCTGGTCCTCAAATGTATACCTTTTTATGGGTCCTCAAAGTTTTAAAGCTTAGCCTGTTGACCTTTACTAGTTTGTTATACAAAAGTCAATAAATTCACTGGCATCTGGGGTAAAGATGCTGACACTTGACGTGGGGAGAAGGGCGCTCGCAGTCTCCCGAACAGGATAGCCTAGCTCACGCCAGCCAGAGGGCTCCCTGGGTCTCAGGATCGTGGCTGCTCACCAAAGTGCTTGAGGGATTCACAGGGCTTCACCGTCTTGGTGCCTGGGTGTCCACCTCTGCCGCCCACCCCTGTTGTATTGAAGCCTACTGGACACAGGTCTTCAGAAAATGTGGAGCCATACTCAGAGAATTCCTAGAGAGGGGTCCTCCAAGATTCCTACTCAGTTGGAGGAAAGAGGAGAGAGAAGAAAAGCAAGCAGAGAAAATTCAGAGGCAAAGGCAAAGATAAGAAAGGAGAACATTCTGGAGGTTCCGGAGAGAAAAATCAGCTGCCTTTCTGCCCATAGTTGCTGTCAGATTTCACCTATGATGATGTAACGAAGACGCTGAAACTTCAACCCCGTCCTGCAGGGGCGACTGCAGGCAGATGTTGTGAAAGTTAACCTACTGTGACATTTAGCACGGTACGTGACACTATCCTCACTTCTGACACCAGTTGCAAGCTCAGGGGTCCTCAAGACCACCCCCTGCTCCATAACTTGCTAAAAGGACTTGTAGAACTCAATGGAAGCTTTTCTATGCTTAGTAATGGTTTATTATACCTGAAGGATACAGATTACGATCAGCCAAGGGAGAAAGTGCACAGGGCAGATTCCAAGAGGGTTCCAAACGCAGAGCTCGTGGTTATCACCTCCGTGGAGTCAGGACAGTGCTACTCTCCCAGCGTCAATGTGTGACAATGAGCATGTCACATGGCCAGACAGGGAAGCTCACAGGAGCCCTGGTGTCTAGACTGTGTACTGAGGTTCCATCATGTAGACATGACTGACTGCATGTGGCTGATCTCAGTGTCCGGCCCCTCCAGAGGCTGAGATGGTATTTCACAACCCAAAGCTCTCACCTGAAATCACACTGTTACTCTCATACTGGCCCAACGCCCCCAGACAAACAAAGATTCATCTGTCAAGCATGACGTTTCCAAGAGCTTGGAGATCCCCTTCTAGAAGCTGAGGGCCCAGGCCAGATCTATCTTTGGGCATGTTTAAATTCTTTTTATTTATTTATTTTTTTAAAGAGAGATTTTTGCTATAGGGTGCATGTGCTCACCAGAGAGACAGACAGAAAGTGAGAAATCACCCCCCAGGGGGACTGGCCACGCCGCAATCCCTTCTCCTCCGTTCTCTTCTCGGGATTTTGGGCACGCACGCACATGCCAGGCCTGGAATTCGAACCACGATCGAATGGGAGTCCAGTGACATAACAATTATGCCATTTGCTGGTCCCTTTTGCTTTTAAGATCTTTTTTAAACATAAAAGCCATTCTTAGGTCACAGGCCACTAAAAAACAAAACAGGTAGCATTAACTACTGAAAAAAGTTGGACTTCATCAAAATGTAAAACTTGTGTGTCAAAGGACACTGAAATAGGACGCAAAAAATGAGAGAAAATACTTGTAAATCAGATACCTCATAAGGGTCTCATGTCAACGCTACATAAAGAACTCTCACAATTCAACAGGGAAAAGACAACTCCATTATTTAAATGGGCAAAAGATCTGAATAGACATTTCTCTAAAGAAAATACTCAAACTAACACCAAACATATACTGCGATGCCTACACCCAACATCATTAGTCATTAGTGAAATGCAAATCAAAATCACAATTGGGTACGGATGTGCAGGAATTTGACCCCTCAAACATTGCTTATAGGAATAGGAAATGATGCAGGTACTGTAGAAGATAGTTTGGAAGTTCCTCAAAAATTTAAATATGGGGACCAGCAGTTAGCGTAATGGCTATGTCGCTGGACTCCCATGTAATCGACTGTGGTTCGCGTCCCGGACACGGTGGCTTAAACTCACACCGGGCGCGTTTGTGTGCATGCCCAAGACACCGAGAGGAGAATAGAGGAGAAGGGATTGCGGCATGACCATCCCCCCTGGGGAGTGATTTCTCGCTTTCTGTCTCTCTGTCTGTCTCTGTCTGTCTGGAGAGCATTCGCGCCCTATAGCAAAAACCTCTCAAAAAAAAAATTAAATATGGAGTTACACGTGACCCAGCAATTACATTCCCAGGTATATTTCCATGAAAACAGAAAACATACATTTACTCAAAGATTTTTACACACGTTTTCATAAAACCATTATTCTTAACGGCCAAAAGGCGTAAAAAACCGAAAGTCCACTGGCTGGTGAATGGATAAATAAGATCTGGTAAATCCATACAAAACCTATACAAAGAATGAAGTAATGGGGCCAGCAGGTGGCATGGTGGGTAAGGGCGTTGGACTCCCACCTGGTGGCTTGCTTGCTCACTTTCTCTCTCTCTCTCTCTCTCTCTTTCTCTCTGTCCCTCTCTGGCAAAATAAAAATACAAATAAATAAGTAAAGTTAAATTAAAGAAAAGAATGAAGTACTGATACCACTAGGACACGGGTGACCCTTGAACACATTACGCTAAGTGAAAGAAGCCAGACACAAAAGGCGCTATGTTTTATGGTCGCATTTATAGAGAACGTCTAGAATAGGTAAATCCAGAGACAGAAAGTGGCTTGGTGGTTGTCAAGGACTGGGAAGAAGGGGAGATGGAGGGTGACCGCTTAATGGGATAAGTGGAGTTCTTGAAGGAGATAGCAGAAACCTGAATTATGTACTCGTGGTGGCTACACAACATTACAGATATGATTAAGCCCCTGAATTGGATTCTCAAAATGATTACGAAGGTACATTTCTGTTCTGTGAATTTTATCTCAAATTAAAAAAAAATAAATAAAATAACTGACCACAGGGCTTTGGAAGGGGCCTGTGGTTCTGCGTGCTTCAGGGGAGACCTGCGTCTGCTCCCCCACCACCAGGGTAACAGGAAGTTCCTTCTTCATGGTTCTTCTCAGATCTCCCTAGGCCCCTGGGTCTTCTTACACTGCTCTGTGAGTCAGACTTCCGGTCATTCTCCTGCTACTCTGGGAGAGCTGAAGTGCAGACATCTCCTGGAGGCTCTGTCAGCAGTTGCTAGCTTCCAGACGGCCCCATCTGCTGGCCTGGGCTTTCTCCAGTGCGTAACATACACCAAGTGCCCAGAAAATACAGTACCGTGCATACACGAGAGACCGTTTGTAAATGCAAACCTGTTACCTAAAACTAGCTAAATATTAACCTCGACCCAATGAGGCACTCGTGTGCCCCCTAGTGAGCCCCCACAATGCTGATGGAGCCCTAGAGAGGAACTGATTCAATACATCTTTTAAAAAAAAATAATAATGTTTCCAGAAAGCATGTGTGCTTGCCAGGGAGAGACAGAGGGAGAGAGGGAGGAGAAAAGAGAACCACCTCCCCACTGGGAATGGTCATTCCACACCCCTCCTCCTCCACCTCTCCCTCCTTTTGGGATTTTGAAACACACATGTGCGGTGTTTACCAAGCCACTGGGTCCAAACTCAAACTGCGTGGTGGGCCGTGTAGTGGCCCGTGTAGGGATCTAGCTGCCTCAAAACCCAGCCACAGAGGTGGCCCTTTTGATATTGTGGTTTTTTGTTTGTTTGTTTTGTTTTTTGCTTTTGTTTGTTTGTTTTATTACCCAGAGGACATACGCACTTGCAAGAGAAAAGCAGAAAGGCAGGGCAAGGGAGAAATCACCCCCCAATGGAATATAGTGACACTCTAATCTCTTCTCCATTTCTCCATTCTTCTGGGATTTGGGACACACTTTCAAAGGTGCCTAGAGTGGTTCTGAAGCCACTGGGGCTAGGATTTGAACCATGG
Source organism: Tupaia belangeri chinensis (assembly GCF_000334495.1). Lineage (NCBI taxonomy): Eukaryota > Metazoa > Chordata > Mammalia > Scandentia > Tupaiidae > Tupaia > Tupaia belangeri. The sequence continues at coordinate 4,168,563 of NW_006204812.1, forward strand.
ACAGCCATGTGGAATCCGACTCCTTTAATCACTAGGCTAGGGACCAGTGGGTGGTGTGGTGGTCAAGGCGCTGGACATTCCCATATGGCCGACCACAGGTCAAGTCCCGGACCTGGTGGCTTGCTTTCTCACTTCCCCTCTCTCTCTCTCTCTGTCTCTCTCTGGTCAAATTAAAATAAATGGATGAATAAATAAAATTAAATAAATAATTCTAAAAAAGAAAAAAATCACGAGGCTATGGGCCAGCTTCCATTCTCGTCACTAGTAATGACACAGGCAGGTTAGGGGCCAGGCCACGTATTCAGCTATGACTGCAGCAATGCTGCTGGGGACTCTGTAGCCTCCCAAAACACTAGCGGGTCCACACATGCTGTCCTCTGCATCTCCCCCAGATGGCACTCTTTGGGGGGGTGGGGTCATAGGTGACTGCATAGCAGTGGGGCCTTAGGAGCAGACATGGGTCCAGCAACAATGCTCTTTGTCCGACTGGATGCTCGGCTGCTTTCTGAGCCCAAAGGAGCGAGGCTGCCCCCTATGTGGCCACAGCTATGAAGCTGGTATATGTCTATGGGGTACATGTCTATATCTCTGGGACCTGCCCCCAGATGGCTCTCTGGTTCCCAACCTGCTGTTCTAGGGTTCCCTTTCAGCACACTCCTTCTTAGGCAAATAGTTTCTCTCAGGTTGACTGTGCCTTTAGGATACAGGCCAGGCTCAGACTGCACCCCGGCCACTGTCACAGAAGCCTTTCAGGACTCACTGGGTCTCACACACCGTGCCAGGCAACCACATGAGGGTCCTAGGTGAGGTGAACGGAACAGCCCGGGAACTGGCACTGAGCTTTGTACACCCTGGACAATATCAGTGTCAAAAATCCTTTTAAGGACACCCTGGGACCAAACAAAAGGAACAAGACCCATCTCAGCTTCTTACAGCTCTGTGGACCTACAGCCCCATGAGAACAAAAGAAAGCGATGGTTCATTCAGAGATCCGGAGTGAGCCCTGGGCCTTCTCTGGGCCCCAACCTTCCCATCTGTCCCGGGCAGCGAGAGCTGGCCAGGGCATCTCTGTGCTCCAGCAAAGCAGGACAAGAAGAGTGACCCCAGCCCTCTCCACCAAACACAGCACCTCTCACCTTCCAAGAGTCCCGGAAGGATAGGACCGAGTCTTGGGAGAGGAGCTGCCCCAGGGCCTGGGGGAAAATCACCCCTGTCCTGAGCAGAGGGCGGGTCACAGGCGAGGCAGCCCAGGTGGACTGGGAGCTGCTGCCCTCTGGTGGGCCTAGGGGGAAGAGTGGGGAGAGGGAGAAAGACACGTCTGCTCCCAGGGCGGGGGCACTTCCGTTTCCCTCCATAGCCCGTCCTCCTACCTCACACATGAGCCGTGAGGGCCCTCTCTGACCAGGTGCCACAGGGCTCTCAGTCTTTGCTGCCCTCATCCACATGCCTCGTGCAGAGGCCCCTCTGAGAACCAGCTGCCAGAGGGATCAGTTCAGAGATCATCCTCCTCTGACTCCCTGACCTGCACTCCGCTTTCCTGCTTTTGCTCAATCTGCATTTCTGTCCTCGGGCTCCATCTGGAGCTTGGACCTACACACCGCACTCTCCCCTGGGCAGCCCACTGGCCTGTCCGTATGCACCTCCGTTCAGTACATCAAAATGGAGCACTTGGCTGTCCCCAAAACCATTCGTCCTCCAGCGCTCCTACCCTGTATGGCCCTGCCACAATTACTAAACATGCTAGGTACTCTGATGGCCACCGAGG
>NW_006204812.1:4170584-4177430 GCF_000334495.1 Tupaia belangeri chinensis
GGCCGCAGGAGGAATGACGGGCTATTGTCTGAAGCATAACGAGCCTTGCTAGCAGGCCCCTCTCAACTCTCCAGCTCCTTCAGGGATTTCCCCAGCTGCAGACCTCATACAAGGCCGCTCCTCCCAGGGACGTGCACATGCAACCCATCGGTGTGGGGACGCAAAGGCCCAGACTCATGGCCCAGCTGTCACAGGGCCGCAGGGTCCTCCAGTTTTAGAGCCCCTGTCAGGTCAGCTGGGCTCCCCGGGGGCTGCAGTACAGTCAGTCTCTCCCTTTGCCCAGCCCTGCTCCTGTTCCTTTCCTTTCATGGGTGTCAGTCCCCAAGACAGCAGCAAATCGACCTTTGCAATGCTGACCTCTTTCTCAGAGACTTCTCCGAGAATGTAACCTGCAACACCCAGTCACAGGGCTCCAACCCCGACGGCCGCCACGGACATGCACCTTCTCCCCCACCACCCAGAAGGCTGCGCAGTCCTCCCTCGTGTGGGGCTCAGGTCCGTCCAGTCCCTCCTACCTACAGCCACCTCCCCTGCTCACCTCCACGGCTGTTCTGTCCCTCCTGTTCTCACAGCACCAGGAGCCAGATTCTTCTCCCAAACCACCACTCCCCTCACCAGAGCAGCCCTGTACTCTCTGCCCGGACAATGAAGCCCCAACGCCTCTCGGGCTCGGTTCCCAGAGCCCAGCTGCCCTGGCCGCGTCCCCTCCTCTACCCCACACCTGCTCCCTGGGCTGCCCAACCAGGCCTTGCACACTCCCAGCAGGGGCCCCGGGGAGTGCCCAGCAGTGGAGCTCAGAGCCAGAAGCTGCCTTTACAGCTGACTGGTTGCCCATAGAGACAGGGAATCTCGCCCTGGTTCGTGTCCCTGTCTGAGGCTCACACTGCGAGGCCACTCTGGGCGTGTGAGGATTAATGGTCGTGAGAGGCACCAGAACCCACGTGTCGCAGACAGACGGAGCTGGCCAGAGTAGGGTCACCAGGGCAAGGCAGTAAGTCAGGTCTGTCGGCCGCCTAGTCCAACCTCGTTTGTCCCTCGTGGGATTGTCAGGGTGCACAGGAGGGCCCAGGCCAGGCTGGGCCAGTGGGAAAGCCAGTCTGGGCCAGGGGAAAGGGAGGATGGGAGCAGTTGCTCTCTGCTGCTAAGTAGCTGGCTTTCCACCCGGCTCTTGTCTGACATCTAGATTTCTCCTCTCTCAGTACTCACATCACTGAAATGCAGTGTCTCGCGCTGTGGTACTGACTAAGTACTGTACTGATACATTATCTTGTATGTGAGATTAAACTTGTAGATGCCATTTACCTCACATTCAGACATTTTTTTTGGTACTTTTTAGATTTTTTTTAAGTGTCTCATTTTTGAGAACTTTTTTGCTTTACTTTTGCTCTTTACACTCATTTTATTTATTTATTTTAGTTTAGTTTTATTTTTTATGTGGAGATTTTTATATAGGGTGCTTTCGCTTGGTGGAGAGACCAAGAGAGACAGAGAGACAGAAAATGAGAGATCCCGTGCTCCCCCAGGGGCTGGCCATACCGCAATCCCTTCTCCTCCATTTTCCTCTCAGGATAATGGGCACGCACGAGCCCAGCGTGAGTTTTAAGTCACCAGTTCTGGGATTCAAACCACAGTCAACCTCATGGGAGTCCAGCAACATTACGCCATCAGCTGGTCCCGACACTGTTTTTTTGGTCGTTGTTTTTAATAGCAATGTATTTGCTCTTTATTCCATAAGTTTTGAAATGGCATTTAGGCAAAGCTTTAAAATTCTGCCCTTTCAAAAATCAATGAATAGACATTTTTGTCTTAATAAAGCTTAAGAGCTTTTAGTTTTTAAATGAAAAAGATTCATTTATACAAATCCAAACTTTGCTTGTAAAAGAACACTTCATTTTGAACTGATTTTCAAAGAGTTGAGTGCCTCTTCCATGGTTTACTTCATTCTTAATGTTCCTTCTCCATATTTTACTTTTATTGCCAAGGACTCTGCTTGCAGATTACAATTAGGGATCGGAGGGATCTGCTTACGGAACTCCATTTTATTCTTTGATTCTTCACCTAGAAAAGGCCTCCCAGGGCAGATGGTGGCACAGTGGTGACACGTGATGCTCTGAGGCAGACGTGCCTGGGTAGGTTCTGGGTTCACACTCGGAGACCTCCCTCATCTTCCAGGTGTGTGTGTGCCCGTGACCTGAGTCTGTCTGAGGTTGGGGACCACAGAGCTGAGATGCTGTTAGGGACACCTGTCTCCCTGACTATCGAGTTCTCTTTGCTTATGGAAGAAATAAATAAAGAAACTTAAAAAACAAGCGGGAGAAGACAGGGAAGGGGGAGGGAGAGGAAGAGAAGAAGGCCAGCCTCGTGGTCTAGTGGTTATGGAGACAAGATCCCACATAAATAAGCAGTGTTCAAATCGCAGTCCCAGAGGTTTGAAAAACGTGCCAGGCACGTGTGTGTGTGTGTGTGTGTGTGTGTGTGTGTGTTCCCCAAATCCCTCTAGGATGGAGAAATGGAGAAGGGACTGTGGCCTGACCTCACTCTATTGAGGGCCTTTCTCCCTCTGTTTGTCTCTGCCCCTGCCTGGTGAGCGCACCTTCCATCTGACAATAAGAAGAGAAGAGAAGGGGCAGGGAGGGGAGGAAGGGGATCCGAATAGAGGTTCTTTAAGTCTGGTGGCCATCAGACTGCTATTCGGTGGAATCTCACTTTTTTACACATACCTACACATAGGCATTGCTGGAAAATCTCCCGGAAGGATGTAGAAAAGAATGTTAGCTCTTGTTACCTCAGAGGAGTGAGAGTGGGAGTCAAGTGCATCGTCCCGTGGCTGCTGGAATCTCTGCTAGCGAGCAGAGAGGAGGAGGCACTTGCCTTTTTCTGTGGTTGCAGAAACAGAAATCTCAGTGGCTGGTCCTAACTTATGGGTACAACGAAGCAAAGCATGAGGCATGCACTTTTTTTTAAACATATTTATTTATTTATTTTATCATCATCATCATCACTATTTCAATTTGCTACAGGACATGCACGCTTACACCAGAAAGAGAGAGAGAGAGAGAGAAAGAGAAAACAAGCCACCAGGTCCTGGACTCAAATCACAGTCAGCCATGTGGGAGTCCAGTGCCTTAACCACCACACTACCCGCTGGTCCCAACAGGGGAATTTTGAATTTTTTTAAAATGCAATTTTTTTTTTTAAACTACCCAAGGGCAGGACCAGCAGGTGGCATAATAGTTACATCGCTGGACTCTCACATAGTCAACCCCAGTTCAAGTACCAGACCTGGTTGGTGGTTTAAACCTCACACTGGGCGCATGGATGGCCTCCCTGGGAGGTGATTTCTTACTTTCTGTCTCTTTGTCTCTCTCTATCTCTCTGGTAAGTGTATGGACCCTACAGCAAAAATCTCAAAAAAAAAAAAATTGCACGAAAGCATGTGTGCTCACCAGAGGGAGACAGAGAGACAAAGATAGAGGAAAGAAAGCACTCCCCCAATAAAGCATGGTCACATTATATACGTTCTCATTTCTCCATCCTTTTGGGATTTAGGGTGTGGATACACACTTGCTGGTCATGGTTTTCAAGACTCCAGGGCCAGGATTCGAACAGTAGGTCATCATGTGGGATCCAGCTCCCTTAACCACTAGGTTGTAGGGCCAGTCTGGGGCATGCAGCTTGTTAACGTCGTGGACTGTAGTTGAGGTGGTACAGCCTCCAGTCAGCACCTGGGATCATGTTTGCCTTGGGAGGCTGATTCTGTGGTGGTATTATGGGGAGCCCTTCTTGGAAACTCGGCCTGGAGTCTCCTGCGTAGTCCTTGCAACAATTTTGCCATCACCTAACTCCCTGTATTAAGTCTCACTCTACTTAAACTGTCTAGAGCCACTTCGTTATCTGTAACAAGGTATTAGAGGAGGGCAGAGAAGAGATACGATTAACAAGAAGGGACTCTTCACAGGACATTACTAATCCCTCCCCCCTTGTTTAATTCATCCCCCATAAATGAGCACTTCACCGTGAACCGGAATCTGGAGTCTGCACAGCCATGCTCATTCATTTCTTGTCCTAGTTTCTTTTTTTTTTTTTTGGAGAGGTTTTTCGCTATAGGGCGAAAACAGAAAAACAGAGAGAGACAGAGAGACAGGAAATGAGAAATCACCCCCCAGGGGGGATGGACACACCACAATCCCTTCTCCTTTCTCTTCTTAGGATCTTGGCCACGCACACATATGCGCCCGGCGTGAGTTTAAGCCACTGGGTCCGAGACTCGAACCGCCGTCAACTACGTGGGAGTCCAGCGACATAGCCATTATGGTAACTGCTGGTCCCTTGTCCTAGTTTCTTTACCTCTTCAGCAAGATCCCTGTGTTGGTGTACTAGCCAGGACTATTTGGTTGCAAGTGGCAGAAACTGTTAAGTCACTCTATTTTAGGATACACACACGTACACACACGTACACACACACAAACACACACACACACACACGGTAGTAGATTGCAACCAAGTAGCAAGGAAGTTTAGAGTAGATCCCTCTTTTCCTCTGTCTCTCTCACACATACATGCCCCTCCCCCATCTCTCTTCTCTTCCTGTCTCTCTTTTATGCAAATTTCTATATGTCAGCTTTTTCGTCTTAGTCTGGCTGTCCCCTCAAAAGTGCAATTATGACTGTTGGCAGCTCTCAGCTCATACCATCACAGTTTGTAAAAGACAGGAGAGGATTCTGCTTCCAAATTTAGTCTGAAAAAAAAAAAAAAATCCCAGGAATAGATTCATTAGCATTACTTCGGTTCCTGTGTTTGTCCTTTAGATGGGTCACTCCGTCATGAGAGTAGCTTAGCTTGGTGCAAGCAACGCCCGTTACCAGAAAGGACTAACGGGTGCTTAAAAGAAGAAGAGGAGGAGGAGGAAGAGGAGGAAGAGGAAGGGAAGAAGAAGGAGAAGAGGAGGAGGAGGAGGAAGGAGAAGAAGAAGAAGAAGGAGAAGGAGAAGTAAATTGGGGCTAGCAGGTGGGGTGGTGATTAAGGCTCTGGATCCCACATGGCTGACTGTGTGGATTGAGTCCTGGTCCTGGTGACTTGAAAAACACACTGGGCATGTGCCCAAAATCCCAAGAAAAGAGTAAAAGAGAAGGGACTGTGGTGTGGCCATCCCCCTAGGGGGTTATTTTCCACTATTTCTCCTTTTCTGTCTCTCTTGGGCAAGTACATGTGCTCTATAGCAAAAAAGAAAAAAATTTTAAAAAGGGTAAATGACTTCAATTTTGTGTCTCTTGACTGCTCATACACATACCACCTTATCTTTGCATACACACAATTCCAATTATGATTTTGCTTAAAAATGATGACTCTTAAGTACAATAAAGACTACGTTCACTGTAATAGGTTATTTCAGAAACAGCTGTAATAATTCCTGAGTGTACCCATGTCCTAAGACACTCCCAGTGGCATGCTGGTAAATTCGTTCTAAAAAAAAGGAAAGAAAATAGCTCTGGTTTGTAATATTTGTCCATTTCTGTGGTGTAAATACTTCCACCATAGTTCATTTCAAACTACCAGCAATTCAACAACTAGCTTGCAAAATTCCTGAAAATTTAACAACCAACACTCAAGCTTTCATACCACTGTCCCCTTCCATGCTAGCCTGGGTCTCAGGCCAGTTCATGTGACAACAGCAAACTTGAAGCAAGACCAGACTTCAAAAGTGCTTACACATTGAAATTAACCCTCTCTTGCTTCACTTGGAACCTCAATATCATCCGTATGAATGAGCAAGATGAATGCGCTGGGTGATGAGACACACGTGACCCAATTACCCTGGTCTCCCCTGCCAAGAGCTGAGGTGTGAGGCCATCAGCAGGAGGCCTCAGCTGGAGCAAGGCCACAGAAGCTTGAGCAAGACAGTCCCAACAGCGAGGCCAGACAGGACCAGAGGAATCGTCCACTGGGCTCAGGCCGAATTGTTGACCCCCAAATCATTGACTAATTAATAATTACTGTTAAAACTACCACATGTACTGTAATAAGTTGTACAGCAAAAGCTAGTGGGTACACTTATCCAATTCCAAAAAAGGCAACAGCTAAAGATAATACTCAGTTACTATATTTAGCTGAGCCCAAGGTCTTTATATGATTTCTGTTCTTCTCTGAAAGTTTAGGATTTGGTTCGCCATCATCATACAGCAACTCATATGTTAAATGATACAGCCATTCATCTCAAAACACCCCATAGACAATGCCGGAGGAAAACAAAACAGAACAAAAACAGGATAACAAAGTCTCTTTAGAAAAGATGCGTCAGCAGGTGGCGCAGTGGTTAAGGCTCTGAATCCTACATGGCCAACTGCCTACACGTCCCAGGCCCAGATGTTGGAACGTTCACTTTACAAGCTAAATAATGTGATTTAGTGTATAAAAGAACTTGAAATTTTAAAAGTAAAAAAAAAAAAAAACAACAACAACAAAAAACACTAGGCATCAGAACCGGCAGATGGCATAGTGGTTACATTGCTGGACTCTCACATAGTCGACTGTAGTTTGAGTCCCAGACCCGGTGGCTTAACGGCAGAATGCCCATCTACCTAGGGGTTGATTTCTCACTTTCTGTCTCTCTGTCTCTCTGGTGAGCGCATGCACCCTATACCAAAAAATCCCTTTAAAAAAAAAAAAAAAAAAAAACACTGGGAACCCGCAGTTAGCGTAATGGCTATGTCACTGGACTCCCACGTAGTCGACCGCCGTTCGCGTCCCGGACCTGGTGTCTTAAAACTCACGCCGGGTGCGTGTGCATGCATGCCCAAGATCCTGAGAGGAGAATGGAGGAGAAGGGATTGTGGCGTGACCATCCCC
>NW_006204812.1:4177619-4180955 GCF_000334495.1 Tupaia belangeri chinensis
AAGCACACAAGCCCTATGGCAAAAAAAATTTAAAAGAAAAGAAAGGAAAAGAGAAAAAGAAAAGAAAAATATCAACCATGTCACTATTTTTGGCAGTCCAGCATTTGAACTCCTTTTTATATTTGAGTTCTTCACCTTAATAAACAAAATGTATAGCCCACTATAAAAGAAAAAAATAATTTTCCCAGACCTTCTTGCAACTTGGGTCTGGACACACAGCCTAGGTTTTCCAATCAGATACCTTTCCACGTTGAATCCCAATTAGGATGTGCAGAAGCAGGGCCCTGCAAAGCCCCTTTGGTTAGAGAGTAGTGGCAGGTCTATTACTGTACATAATGAATGTCTCCTCTTTCAGAGGCACTGGCCTTCACATGCTGGCAGTCACTTCTATAAATTAAAATTCTGTGTGCAGATGAGAAAGTCTCAGGTTGGCAGGTAGGCTCTGCCACCCAAATTCCATAGTCCAAAGCAAACCATAGGGCCAAGTGCAAATTCAGGACTAAGGGTGGATTTTACTCCTTCTTTGCGAAGCGCTGCAAATTCACATGGTTCAAAAAGGTGCAAGGCTGGCCCTGGCCTAGTGGTTAAGGGAGCCAGATCTCACTTGGCCAGCCATGTAATTTGAGTCTCAGACCTGGTGGCTTGAGAAACCAGGTGCTCGTGCCCAAAATCCCAATAGGATGGAGAAACAAGGGAGAGGAGATTGTGGCATGACCATGCCACATTAGGGGTTGCTTTCTCCTTCTCCTTCTCTGTCTCTGGCTAATGCATGTGTCCTCTGCCAAAAAAAAAAAAAAAAAAGCAAAATAGAAGGTGCAGATATGAAGAAGGATAAAGAATTAGAAGCAATAATGTACCCTAACACACCATTTTATCATAGAAATAAAAAATAAGAGACCTAGAAATTACTACTTTAGGGACCAGCAGTTGGCAAAATGGCTATGTCACTGGACTCCCATGTAGTCGACCATGGTTCAAGTCCCGGACCCAGTGGCTTAAACTCACGCCGCATGCACGTGCATGCGTGCCCAAGATCCTGAGAGGAGAACGGCGAAGAAGGGATGGTGGCGTGGCCATCCCCCCCTGGGGGGTGATTTGTCACTTTCTGTCTCTCTGTTTCTCTCTGTCTTTCTGGTGAGCACACACACTCTTTAGCAGAAACCTCTCAAAAAAGAAATTACTGTTTTAATATAAAGATATTTTCATGACCATCACAGATAAATTTATGTAATTTAAAAATATTCAGACCTTACGTAAATGGAGAAAGATAGCCTCAATAGTATAAAGATGTGGTTTCCCCCAAATTGATCTATAACCCAATGCAATTTCAGCTGAAGAAAATTTAGGGACACAAAGAACAAGACGAGCAGTCTTGACCGGACAGCAAGACTTTAAGCCATAAAAGTTAAAGCAATGTGATGTTGGTATGAGGAAAGAAGGAAGACAAAGGAGCACATCAGGAAGATTTGAGGAAACTTATGCAGTGTCTTTTTAATAACCATGCTGGGAAATAAAATAACATTTAACCCTACTTTGCACCATGTGCGAACATCAATACTACATGAATTAAAACCCTAAATACGAAATATTGAAGTTTGGGACCAGCAGGTGGAGATGTGGTTAAGGTGGTGGATACCCACATGGCCAACCACAGTTCAAGTCCCAGACTCACCGGCTTGAAAACCATATTGGGCATGTGTGTGCCTAAAATCCCGGGAGAAAAAGAGAGGAGGTTGCATGTGGTGATCCCCCAGTGGGGTCATTTCTCATTTTCCGTCTCACTGTCTCTTGTGAGCACACGCAATCTATGACAAAAACTTAAAAACAAACAAACAAAAAACACTGAAGTTTAAAATATTAAGAAGAAAGCATAGAAACTTATCTTCTAACCTTAGTTTAGGAAAATATCTTTTAAAAAGGACCAAAAAAATCATTACCCATAAAAAAAGATAAATAGTATTATATTTTTAAATTAAAGCTTTAAAAGTCAAATGCCATGGGACCAGCAGTTGACATAATGGCTATGAAGCTGGACTCCCATGTAGTCGGTTCGAGTCCCAGACCCGGTGACTTAAAATTCATGCCGGGTACATGTGCGCATGTGCCCAAGATCCTGAGAGGAGAATGGAGAAGGGATTGTGGCGTGGCCATCCCCCTTGGGGGCTGATTTCTTGCTTTCTGTCTCTCTGTCTCTTTCTGTCTTTCTGGCAAGCACACACGCCCTATAGCAAAAATAAATAAATAAATAAATAAATAAAATGCCATCATTAAAGCCATAAGTCACAGCTAGAAGAAATTTCCAGTTCATATAACTAACAACAAATTAGTGTCCAGATTATGTAACATTTATACATGAATACAAAAGGGAAAAACTAGCCCAAGCAAAGCATTGGCAGTGAGTTATAAACAGGCAATTCACAAAATAAAGGGGAAAATGGATGGTTAATTAAAATACAAAAAAAGATGCTCCAGGGCCAGCAGGTAGCATGATGGTTAAGGCACTGGACTCCCACATGGCCAACTACAGTTTGAGTCCCGCAGCCAGTAGCCTGAAAAATCCCACCAGGCAAATGTACATGTATGCCTAAAATCCCAAGAGGAAAATAGAGAAGAAGGGATTGTGGCATGGCCATCCATAGGAGGTGATTTCTCACTTTCCCCTCCCTCTGTCTCTGGCAAGCGCACGCACTTTATAGCAAAAACCTAAGGGAAGAAAAAGCACTGAGGACAAAGCACGACTTCTGTGATGATCCTGCCAGAATGGCATGAACCGAGTCTAAGCATGAGGAGATGTCAGATAAACCCAAATTAAGGGTCATTTTTAGGAAATAACTGGCCTGGGGGCCAGCAGATGGCATAGCAGTTATGTGGCTGGACTTTCACATGGTCGAACACAGTTCAAGTCCCAGACCTCGTGGCTTGAAAACCATGCTGGGTATGTGTGCATGCATGCCCAAGAACCCAGGAGAATGGAGGAAAAGGGATTGTGGCGTGACCATACCCTCTGGAGGGTGATGTCTCACTTTCCCTCTCACTGTCTCTGTCTCTCTTTCTCTAGTAATCGCATGCATCCTAAAGCAAAAACCTATTTTAAAAAATCAATCAATAAAATAAATATCTGGCCTGTACTATTCAAAAATGCCAAGGTCAGGAAACAAAAACGAAAGGCTGAGGAACTGGTCCAGATTAATGGGCACTAAAGAGACATGACAATTAAATGCAGTGGATGATCATGGATTTTGAGGAACTGGTCCAGATTAATGGGTACAAAAGAGACATGACAATTAAATGCAGTGGATGATCATGGATTTTGAGGAACTGGTCCAGATTAATGGG
>NW_006204812.1:4181981-4184961 GCF_000334495.1 Tupaia belangeri chinensis
TGATCATGGATTTTGAGGAACTGGTCCAGATTAATGGGTACTAAAGAGACATGACAATTAAATGCAGTGGATGATCATGGATTTTGAGGAACTGGTCCAGATTAATGGGTACTAAAGAGACATGACAATTAAATGCAGTGGGTGATCATGGATTTTGAGGAACTGGTCCAGATTAATGGGTACAAAAGAGACATGACAATTAAATGCAGTGGATGATCATGGATTTTGAGGAACTGGTCCAGATTAATGGGTACTAAAGAGACATGACAATTAAATGCAGTGGATGATCATGGATTTTGAGGAACTGGTCCAGATTAATGGGCACTAAAGAGACATGACAATTAAATGCAGTGGATGATCATGGATTTTGAGGAACTGGTCCAGATTAATGGGCACTAAAGAGACATGACAATTAAATGCAGTGGATGATCATGGATTTTGAGGAACTGGTCCAGATTAATGGGCACTAAAGAGACATGACAATTAAATGCAGTGGATGATCATGGATTTTAAGGAACTGGTCCAGATTAATGATTCCGAACCAGGAAAAACAATCAAAATCAAAATCAAAACTCCGTTTTAATAATTATTGGAATGCAAGTTAAACTTGAATGAGCAAGATACACTCTAAAAGTTGTTCAATTCTCCTGATGGAGACAGAAGGTAAAAAAACTGGAACACATGGAAAGCTAAACTATGGTCTTAGTTAGGAAGATTAATTTTTCGTAATTAGTTAGACATGCTGCTTCTAAATTTCATGTGGTAAACAATCAAACAAATATGAATGTCCAGGACAACTTTTAAGTAAAAGTGTAGGAATGGATTGGCCTTATGGAGTATGAAAATGGTTATAAAGATAAAATATTTAAAAGTGTGGCCCCAGCGACAGTGGCGTCTGAACCTGAAGACAAGCAGGCCACTCTCAAGACACGGGTACTGGCATCCTCAGCTTTCCGGTACCTCGCTGCCAGTTAAATCGACTCCGTAAATGCAGGGACAATGTTCCTGGGGTAATTCAGCCATGTTCCAAAACAGAAAGATTTTAGTGCCCGCTCCTAGTACTCACTCCCTAGGCCCATTGATAATAGAACTAGTTTGAAGAGGATTCTGTACTTAACATGTAGAAATTCCAGGCAATTTAGAGAGACAGAATTCTTTGTCATGGGCACATTGGAGAAGATATCAAGAAGTGCTTATTCCAAGTCAGACAGCATAGATGAGGAACACAGATGAAAAACCAACAGAATGAGGGATGAGGGGGCTATAGACGGGAACAGGAGAGAAATGTTTTCAACAGCCACACACAGATCAAAGTTTTGCCAATTCCATTCTACGAAGAAGTTAGATTTAATGGCAGAATAATACTGCAGAATGCTACAATGGGACTTACCATGAGTCTGGCCTTTTAGCCTAGTAGCTAAGGGAGCTGGATCCCACATGGCCAAGCAGGGTTCGGACTCCAGCCCCAGCAGTGTGAACGTGCCAGGCTTACGTGCATGCATGCCTCCAATTTCAATAGGATGGAGGGATGGAGAAGGGATTGCAGTGTCCCCCACTGGGGAGCGCTTTTTTCCTCTCCTCTCTGTCTGTATCTCTCTGGTACACATATGTGCTGGTAATTTCTTTCTTTCTTCTTCTTCTTTTTTTTTTTAATTTACTGTGATAGCAGAACTGCTTCTAAATTTCAGACAGAACTGTTTTCTATCTATGCTAATTCTAGAGCACTAACTACCTGTGGCTATTGAACACACAAAATGTAGCTCGTGCACCTAAGGAATCACTTTTTAAATTTTATTTAATTTTAGTGAACCAAAATATTTAAAAAGGCTAGCGGCTATCACATTGGATAGCACAACTGTATAGAATCTGCTGTCACTGTTTAATTGACTGCTAGTATGCTGTGTCAGTTATCTGAGTATTTTTCATTCATCCCAAATAAAACATTATTTATTGTATTTTAAGAGATTTTTAGCCAGAGGACCCTTCTAATTTGCGTAAGTCAAACTTGAAGGGACCTAGAGTCTTATGGAGTCAAGTGAGTTCAATGACCTCAGCTTCTAACTGTGATTCAGGTGGTGACATCCAAAGTGGCAAAGCCAATGAGAAACCGCCCCAGGTAGGCATTAGCACAGCACCATAATGAACAGTTACTGTCTGGTTCTTTGTTACTCATATTAAGAAGGGGCTTTTCATGGCCATCCTCATAGCACAGTGGTTAAGTGCTATGTATTGGGAGCCAGAACCCACATGGCTGACCATGGTTTGAATCCCAGCCCCAGTGGCTTGAAAAGCATGCTGGGTGCATATGCGTGAGTGCTGAAATCCTGAGAGAAAGGAGAAATGGAAGAAAAAGAGTGTGGCATGACCAAGCCCTGTCATGGCTGCTTTCTCTCTCTCTCTTTCTTTCTCTCTCTCTTTCTCTCTCTCTCTCTCATAAGCATATGTGCTCTCCAGCAATTAAAGAAAAGAAAAAGGAGGGGCTTTTCAAATGGATAAAGCGCCCTATGGCGTTTCGGAGCACAGCTTCCCAATGGTCCTTTCCTTATCTAAACCCTCACGAATGCCTGTTAGACAGAAGCTATAGCCCAAGTGGCCTCGTCCCGCTCAGAGCAGCACCTGTGCGTTTTTTAGTGCATGGATGTAACGGAGAGAGGGTAGCAAGGATGGGGAAGAGGAGAGTAGATGGGAAATGAGAAGGCCACAGAAATGAAGGCAACAGAAAAGGAAACGGATCTGGTGTCTGGGGTAAGAAACCAGCCATTTCTAAGACCCTCCAGATGAGAATTTCTTAGCACATAAACAACCTACACCCCAGGGAGATCAAAGACTTGGAAGCCTTCTTTTTTGTTTTTCTTTCATTCTTCTGGCTTTGTTTTGCTTCGAATTTTTGCCAGAGGATGCATGTGCCCACTGGGGAGGGGCAGAGAGACAGACATATATATATATATTTATGTCTCCCCTGGCTTTCCTAAATATATAT
>NW_006204812.1:4184972-4197760 GCF_000334495.1 Tupaia belangeri chinensis
TAAGAAAGCACCCCCTCCATGCGGAATGGTCACGCCACAATCCTTTCTCCTCTGTTTCTCCATCCTTTGGAGATTTGGGCAGACACAAACATGTGGCTAGTATGTTTTTTCAAGCCCCTGGATCCAGGATTTAAACAGCACAGTTACTATATGGGATCCAGCACCTCAACCACCATGTGACTGGCTGGGCCCGCTATTTTTTTTTTAATTGCCGCAGGCATGTACATTCACACATGAGAGAGAGAGAGAAACACCCTTGGAACACCCTTGAAGGGGTATGGTCACGCTGCAGTCTTCTCCCCTGTCTCTCCTTCCCGTCAGGGTTCTGGCACACACACATGCAAGCCCAGCATGTTTTTCAAGCCACTGGGACCAGAATTCTCTTTTTTCTTTTTCTTTTTTTGGAGAGTTTTTTCACTATAGGGTGTGTGCACTCACCAGACAGACAGAGAGAGACAGAGAGACAGAAAGTGAGAAATCCCCCCCTGGGGGGATGGCCACGTCGCAATCCCTTCTCCTCTCGGGATCTTGGGCACACACGCACACGTTCCCCGGCGTGAGTTTTAAGACACCAGGTCCGGGACACGAACCGCAGTCGACGACGCGGGAGTCCAGTGACATAGCCATTACGCTAACTGCTGGGCCCCTGGGACCAGAATTCTAACCACAGTCATCCATGTGAAATCCAGCTCCCGATGGATAGGGCTTACCCATGCACTGTAGGGCTGGCCCTCAGAAACCTTCTAGGGCCCATAAATCCAGGGAAGATGGGGCAACGAGGGAGGCTGGCTCCATCAGTCAGCAGAGCCTGACCCTGAAAAAGCAGGTAGAGAGAGGGTTGGAGAGCTTAGAACTGCCAAGAAAATAGTGAGGGAGGGGAAGGAACCAGCTGCCCTGAGGCTTCAGAGTTTCCTTGGTCTGGGAGAGCTCTGTCGGCTTTACGCCGTCCTCCTGCAGGCTTTCTCCCACATGGCAAACCCAAGCAGAGTATTACATGGCCTCCGTCAGCCAGGTTTGCTCGTCTTATCCCCACTCTGCTCACTCTGGACTCCAGGGCCCTGCACTTTTCCACCTAGCATTGTGGGGAGTCCTCAGGAGGTATCCCGTGGGTGTCAGCGACAGGCCAGCCTGGCTCACCTATGTACCTTCTGCTCCTGCGTCTCTGTCGGCGTCTACTCACAACCCTGCAGCAGCGAGGGTTCCCCAGCCCACCTCCAGGGACAGTACCCCTCGTGAAAAAGCAGATGCCTGTCTCCAAAGTGCTGTCTCCCTTGTTTCCAAAGCTGCCGACAGAAGGCGCTGGAGGTGTTGGGCTCCAGGCAGAAATTTTCCTGATTTTGTGAAATAGTTTTACAGCCTCAGCATTGGAACAACCCTGCTGTGTCACCCAGACACCCAGACCTCAGCAACCCGCGACTGTCAAATAAAGTCTTAAAGGGGCTGGAGGGCAGCACCGTGGTAAAATGTGCCACTCAGCCGGACAGCACTCCGTGGGAGGGCTTGGGCTCACGTCTGGAGACTTCCCTGAGTATGCAGGGGCACTTGTGCCTATGATCCAGACTGGCTGAAGCTAGGGGTGGATCACTGTGGCAACACCCCGTCCAGGGTTCTCTATTTCTCCCTCTTTCTTTCACTCATGGAACAAATAAATGAAATTTTAAAAAAATATCGACTTTAAAAAAAAGTCTCTCAAACAAACATACAAAAATCCCTAATTTTTAATAATAATGAGGTCCTCCACTCCCTCCCTCTCTTCTCTTTCTGGGCGCAAGGCCAGGTCAATAGCTCCTCCTTTCCCTATTTTGAGCCACCCAGGAACTTACCAGCCCCAGAGTGATACTCTCATTACCACTCAGTTTTTCTGTGTGGGGAACAGGTGTTCTGTCACGTCCCTGACAGCTGGACTCTGCAACTGCCAACCTCTGGCCAGCCTTGCAGCTGGTCTGGGTTCTCTTCAAAGTGTCAGGGGCAAATATGTCCTGAAAACACCAGGTGCTGTCCTCCCAGCTCGGGGTTCTTACACAGAAACTTGGTCTGGAAGCCCGTAAGATACATCTCTCCTCTGAGTCAGAGAAGAGCAGTGTCAGAAGAACCCCTAGAGGGGACTGGAAAGAGTCCCGTCATTTCATTTGTGGAGTCAACCCTAGCCCCACTGGGCTGCTCATTACTAGAACTTGGAATGGGTTGCGGGCCAGCAGGGAGTGGACAAATTCTAGAAACTAGATCATGGCAGCCTTGGGGTGCTCCTTAGCCTCGCCCAGCTGTTTCAGATGCACATGCAAGAATTTAAGGTGATGTCACCCCCTTTTAGTTGTCAAAGAGACGACAGCCATCTCATAAGACCAGCCATTCCCAGAGTCCTACAGGAAATCAGAGTTGGCCCAGTGGTCCCTGAATCTAAGGTGGATGAATTACACCAGCCAACAAGACTTCAGGGTAGTCACAACCTTCCTGAACTTTCTGTGGATTTCCTGTGCCTATAGGCCTTGGGCCTACAGTACTGCTAGAGAGGGACTGGCCCAGGTGTCAGTCCCTTGCTCTAGTTTCAGGGTCTGAGCTCCATTTCAAACTGCCAACTTATCATTTGACTCTCACCTGTCTCTAATGGAGACCTCCCCAACTATAGCCCTGGCCAGCACCCCCAAAATACCCTGCTTTAAAGAAACAAATCTTCTGCTTTCCCACTTGGCATTCATTGTCCTCTCTTTTGGCCCTAGCGAGCCACAAGCAAGTGCTGTGGGCAGGGTCTAGGGGACCCATCAGCAGGTGGAGCTCTGGGTGCAGAGCACAGGCAGCAGGTGGTAGGGACACCATCAGCCATCAGCACGTTGGCAGCAGTCAAGGGGTGGGGATAGCAGTCCCTATGGTGAGGAGCAGTGGTGGCAACCTCCAGGAGCTGCAGGGCCTTTTTGAGTCATCAGCAGCCTTGGGACTCAGGGAGCACCAATCTCTGCTGGACGCAGAGAGGTAGCTGCCTCCTCCAAGGAGTCAAAGGGGAAGACTTGTAACTCAAGGGCATCTGGTCACTCTCCTAAGCCAGTCATTGGTCTTCCCTGGGTCCCCTGTAGTCAATAGTCCAGGAAACTTCAGCTTCTAGCATAGCTCTCTTGGGCCTAAAATGATTCTTGACATGTAGTCGTGCTCAATAAATGTTAGTGGAGTGAATGGAGGGCTCTGAAAGTAAGGCCTATCAACTAACTGGTAGCTGCTAGATTCATGGCTAACCTGGCTGGAATCCTGCCCTCGCTCCTGTCTGACTGGTTTGGGTTACTTCATTTCACGGGGCACGCACTCCTCAAAACAGCATCGTCACAGCATCATCTCTCAAAACAACACCACACAGCGTCATCTCTTCTACAGCTTGGCCTCTCTGATCCAGCGTAGTTCCTGGTGGTGAGAACAGAAGCAGAGGTAGAGAGCTCTGTGCACAAGGCGTGTGTCCTCAGAGGGTTGGAGGAAATGCCTGTCAATGCTATGCTTCCAGAGCTGCTGAAACAAGGGTGAAAAGACACCTTCCCATGATGAGTTCATTCATTCATTCCACACATATTTTCTAAGCTCTTACTCCATATGGTGCACTGTGCTAAGGGATAGGGCACAGCAGTGAATAGAACAGTCTCTGCTCTCATGGGGCTTACACTCTAGTGTAGGAAGCAGACAATATGTAATAATAATAATAATAATATTTCTGCTGGTGAAAAGTGCTAAGAAAAAAAGTTGGAATGGGGGATATATAGTGACTGGGAAGGAGATGAATGTGTATGCGTTGTCTGAGGAAGAGTATGTAGAAAAGGTATTCCTGATACAGTGAGCCTGAGCAGAAACCTAAAGGAAGTGAGCTGTGTGTGTATCTGAGAGAAATGGTCCAGGCTGAGGAATGAAAAGCATAAAGACTCCAAAGCAAGAATGTCAGGTATATTTGAGGAATAGCAAAGCATCTAGTGCAACTTGAGTGAGCATGAAAGGGGTGTGATGTTTGAGAGATAACAAAGAGCCAAATAATGAAGCCATGGTAAGGATGTTGGATTGATTCCAGGTGACAAGAAGAGCTACTGCAGGATTCTGGGCAGAGAAGTGACATGATCTGACTTGAGTTAGAAAAGGGACAAACTGTCTGGGTACAGACTAAATAAACTCGGGAGAAGGGAGACAGGAGGCTTTGCATTAATCCAGTTGAGGGATGATGGTAGCTTAGACCATGATGGTTGTGGCAAAATTAGTAGGAAATGGATGGAACCTGGATATTATATTTCAAAGGCAGAGCCAACAGGATTTTCTGGTGGATTGAAAGCAAGATGTTAAAAAAAGATAAAAGTCAAGGATAACTCCTGAGATGACAGATCCAAGCAAATAGGAGGAATGAAGTTACCACAAAGAAATGCTTTCAACCTTTAGAGCTTGTATTTTTTTTTTTTTTTTTTTTTTGTCAGAGGGTGCATGTGCTCACCAGAGAGAAGGCACTTCTCAATAGGGTTTGGTCATGCTGCAATCCTTTTTTCTCCATTTCTCAACCCCATTAAGGCTTGGGGCATGCATGCACATGTGCCTGGCATGTTTTTCAAGTCACTGGAACCAGATTTTGAACCACAGTTGGCCATGTGGGACCCAACTCCCTGTGCCGAGGGCTTAACTGCAATGCTATGAGGCTGGCCCAGGATCCTGTATTTCTCTGAAAAGAAAAGAAAAATCAAGAATCAAGAAAAGGGCATGCTAATGACCTGGGCACAGTGATCAGAGTTCCTTAAAGTTGATGACTCTGCAGATGTGCACGCTGATGGGATGTAAAGTTCAAAAGGGGCACAATGAGGATCATGACACTGATGGTAGGCATGTGTGTGCAAATGCAGATGAGTGCATTGCATATATAGAGGGTGACACTGTAGGTATGTGTTGAGATATGCATGTACTATACAGTATACACAGACAAAATCTTGTTAAAATAGCAGCCTGGAAAGTACGGAACTCATCTTGTTTTGACCAATGATATAGGTACTAGACTTTTGATGTAGGTACAAGACTTTTGACATGAATCATTCAGTAGGACTCATCCATCTCTAATATCTTCTATGGCAAAACTTTGAGATTTTATTTGGGACTTTGTGTATGGGGAGCCCATGGCTGGTTTGAGAACCAATTGGAATGAGAACTATAATTGGTTTACTCTAAATTCTCATAGACAAAAGAATGATAAATGCTGTGCAGCTTGGTCTTAAACTCCAGTTTCTTACTTAGAAGTTGGTGAAAATCCATAACTTAAAGAGCCAAGAGTATTTTCTTCTTAGGTTTCTCTATCTGAGTCTTCCTCCAGGTCCTCCTTGGCAGGTACCACACTGAGATTGTCTGACATGATGGCGTTTGCTCTGAGATGTTTCCTTGTTGTTTCAAAGCATTTGTTTTAGCTTATTGTTTCAAAATATCTGGTTGAGAATTCTTAATTTTTGCTTATATTTGTATTTCAAAGAAGATTTGTTTTTCTGTAACAACCGCCATAAAATGCTGAAGTCAGCTCAACTTTTGACCCAAGAAGGCAATATGATGGGATACTTCTATTTTCTTTGCCATGCTGTGTTGTTCTCCAGAACAGCCTTCTCTGACAATTTCGGTAATGGGGAGGGATGTCCTAAATGCTCTGAGAAGAGCTATTCTTGCCCTCAGCACACAGGGGGCCATGACTACTGAAGCTGAGCCTGCTGTACAATCAGGAAGTCTTTCATTTTCCTGTATGAATGAGTCTCTAGTTTAATGATAAACTGCTTTTAAAATGTCCATTCCTGGCCCAGCTGTGATGACATGAGTGGTGCAGCTCCATTGGGTGATAGTAGAGCAATGCGGGAAGTCCCAGGTTCAGATACCAGGTCAATCTGAGCATGTCAGGTGTGCCCTCAGGTGCTCCTGTGATCCTGGCTGACTAGAAGCCTGGTGGTGGGGGGGGACCATGGCATGGTAAGACTATTTTTGGTGGTATTGATAGATAGATAGGTAGGTAGGTAGGGGGAGAGAGAGAGACAGAGAGAGAGATGCAATTTAGCTACCAAAAACATCCCACTCCATTCCTGGTGGTCTATAAAGTAGAAGATACCAGTAGATTTTCCTTGACACAATGAACTAATAATGATTCATTTTTTAATTCATTTCTTAATTTAATTTCTTAAGCATAATTTGATTCCCTGCCTCAACTTGTCACAGGCTCAGAATCACCCCAATGGGATGCAGGTCATTTTCTGGGAATTATTGAAGTGCAGCATGCTTGAGATATTCCAGAGTCTCTTGGTCCAGTGTTGTCCTTGGCTTACAGACATTAGACCAAGTCATAGATAGTCCTATCTCTAAGACCTACCTTTCCTACTTTAAGTCAAGGAAAGCTTGACTTTCTACTATGCTGATGTGTGTGGAATAGCCAGCATTTTCTTCCTGAAAAACCATAACAAGCAGGGAGAATGGCATCCTCTCTAGGCATGTTCATACTCAGGAAAATGCCACTGGATCACTCTCTAATACCAGTTGGCCTCTCCTTCAGTGGGCCCTAAAACATGATCGTGGGTCAGCCAACGGTGTGGTGTTCAAGGCAGCTCAGTCCCACATGGCCAACTGCACAGTTTGAGACCCAGACCCAGCAGCTTGAAAAACACACTGGATGCATGTGCATGCCTGCCCCAAATCCCAACAGGATGGAGAAATGGAGAAGGGATTGCAGTGTGACCATGTCTCATGGGGAGAGAGGGGCTTCCTCACTCTATCTGGCAATTAAAACAATTTTTTTAAATTATAAGAACATTGGCCTCATGCAAAATATTTAGAGACTACAAGCAAGCAAACCTACAGCCACCATAGCTTATCTGAGCTAGAACAACTATAGCAAACATAGAACATCTCCAATCCAGATCCCAGATCCTGATTTTTATTGTCCACAGTAGAAGAACAACAGGCAGTTGTGGTTTAGCTAACAGTGGGGCCTTACAGGCTTTTGGGCAAGGGAGTGGAGTTCAGGCCTGTATGAACCACATCCTTCCTTAGAATACTACCAGTATAACAGAAACTGCGGCAACTATTGAATAGCTTGAGATCGAAAAGAAAAGCTTTGGTAAGATCCTCTACTTGAGGGAACCAGCAGTTAGTGGAACGGCTCTGTCGCTGGACTCCGACATAGTCGTCCGCGGTTCACGTCCCGGACCCGGTGGCTTAGAACTCACACTGGGCACGTGTGCGCGCATGCCCAAGATCCCGAGAGGAGAATGGAGGAGAAGGAATTGCGGCGTGACCATCCCCCCTGGGGGGTGATTTCTCGCTTTCTGTCTCTATGTCTCTCTCTGTCTGTCTGGCGAGCGCACGCGCCCTATAGCGAAAAAACTCTACCCCCAAAAAAACATTAAGCCAAGTCAAAGTGAGTTACATGAAACCACATAATTCCATTTATAGAAAATGTTCAGAATAAGCAAATTATCTATACAAAAAGATTAGTTGTTGGTTAGAATTAGGGGAGTGCTAGCCTAAAAGTATGTGGTTCCTTTTTAGAAATTAAAACAATTTTTTCTCTTTATTCATGATGGAGCATGTGTACACACATGTGAGAGAAAGAGAAGAGCACCCTCCACAGGATCTGGTCATGCCGTGATCCCCTTCCACCAGTCCTCCAGCCCATTGGCTCCTGGCCACGCACACATGCAGGCGGCACGTGTCAGATGGATCAGACCAGTGATTAGAACCTGAATTTTCACGTGGGATCTGGTTTCTCTGGAGCAGCACATTATTGCTGAGCCATGAAGTTGGCCTGCATGTGGTTTCTTTTTGAAGCAATAAAACTATTCTAAAATTGGGGCCGGCAGGTGGCATGATGGTTAAGGGTGCTGGACTCCCATATGGCCTACTGTGGTTCTAGCCCTGGACCTGGCGGCTTGCTTTCTTACTTTGCCTCCCTCTCTCTCTCATTTTGTCCCTCTCTGGTCAAAAACAAAACAAAAACAAAAAAAAAGAAAGAAAGAAAGAAAGAAAAGAAAAGAAAAGAAAAGAAAAGAAAAGAAAAGAAAAGAAAAGAAAAGAAAAGAAAAGAAATACAGTTAAATAAAATAATTATTTGAAAAAACATATTCTAAAATTGACCATGGTGGTGGTTGCACTTAACTGTGGATATACTGAAAAACTGAATGGTACAAGTTAAATGAGTAAATTGCATGGTATATGAGTATATCTCAATAATGTGTTTAAAAAATAAGAGCTATCAATGTTGTCTAAAAGAGACTTATTTAAATGAAAATATAAGATTTAGAAAATTTGATAATAAAAGCATGGAAAATATATATATTTTTAAGGTTTTTGCTACAAGGCACATGTGTTCACAGGAGAGAAACAGAGACAGTGAGAGGGAAAGTGAGAAATTATCCCCTGGAGGTATGGCCACACCACAATCCCTTCTTTTCTATTTTCCTCCTGGCATTTTTAGGCACTCATGCATGCACACCTGGTGTGATTTATAAGCCACTAGGTCCGGGACTCAAACTGTGATCTGCCATATAAAAATCCAGTGCCTTAACCACAATGCTACCTGCTGGCCCCCAAGGGAAAATAAAAATTTTTTTTCCACAAAAAAGAGAGTCACATTTTCTGCAAATACTTATTAGGAAATATAGAGAAGAGGTAGCACTCAGTAAAAGAATGCTAGTCTATTTTTTTTAAGAATTATTTAATTTATTCATTCATTTATTTTAATTTGACGAGAGAGAGAGAAAGTGAGAAAGCAAGTCATCAGGTCCAGGTCTCGGATGTGGCCAGCATGTGGGAGTGTCCAGCACCTTAACCACCACGCCATCTGCTGGCCTCCCCCCTCCCACTTTTTTTTTCCCAGCATTTTTTGCCTTTAGGGCATGTGTGCTCGCTGGAGAGAGAGAGAGGGGGAGAGAGGCAGTAAGAGGGAAAGCGAGAAATCACCCCCCATGGAAGATGGCCATATGGCCACAATCCATTCTCTTCCATTCTCTTCCTGGGATCTTGGGCATGCACGTACATGTGCCTGGCATGATTTTCAAGCCACCAGGTCTGGGACTTGAACCACAGTCAGCCATGTGGGAGTCCAGCAACATAACTGCTATGCCATCTGCTGGTCCCAAAAGAATGCTAATGTATCTTTAATTGCAGGGAATTAAATTCTGACTAATAATGAAACAGGCAATGTGAACAGTTATTCTGATGTATTAATGACTTAATTTTGTTTAACCTTTAAGGAACCTTTTATAAATTAGCATCTCTCGTGATGAAGAAAAATGCACCTAAGCAGCTCTTTCAGTTTGTTCTTTCGTTAGATTCAATCAGAACAAATTCACTATTTCTGGATGTGCGAAGGCGCTTGTTTGTTCATGTCACTCTATGTATGTTTATCCCTCCTTCCGTCTGTATTTATGCATGTAATAATGATGCTTACCAGATGCAAACATCAGTATTTCTGTGATCTTAAAACTGGATGGTTTGAGCTTTTCTGTATTTCTAAAAATTTTTATCAAGGACTTGCATTACTTTTTATAGAAACAAGAAAGTTATATTTAAAAAAAAAAAAAAAAAGAGTTTACAAGAAGTTTCACAAACAGTCCCAGTGGAAAGGAGGCATTTGCCTAGGGATTATTAACACGTCATAATGCTCTAAGATGTGACCTGTCTAAATTAGTTCTCAGTCACGGCTACACATTAAAACCGCTAAGGAGCTTTTAAAAACGACCAGTGTCCAGGCTTCAGCCCAGATCCATTAAATCAAAATCTCTGAGGGGGGTGGGGCTGGAGAATTGATGTGTTTTAAATGTTCCCCAGATGATTTCGAGGCACAGATCTGGCTGGGAACCACTTGACTCAATAAGCAATGCAGACACGTTCCCAAGATGCAATGTGTGTTGCTGTAAAGTGAGGACTCTGATGCTTCCTTCTGCCCACAGGAACAGCCAGACCACGGCCAGTTACTAAAGAAAGGGAGAATGAATACCGGATGGGCTACTAGTAGTCTCAGTCTGCTTCCTCTTGCTGTCCTGAGACGCCTGTCAGCAGGAATGGCAGTATGTTTTCTTGTTTATATCCAGGAGAGAGAGATGAGCTTTTTTCCCTCCCAGATGCTCTGAGCTGGCACCTCTTTTGTGTCTCACTGGCTCAGAATGAGTAAGGCACACCATTACAGAACCAATTTCTAGCAAGCGGGATGGAATCATTGTGATGGGCTTACTAATGCGTCTCAAACTTTATCATGTACAGAAATCACCCAGGAATCTTGTTAAAATGCAGATTCTGATTCAGTAGGGCTGGCACGGGGCCCAGATTCTGCATTTCTAACAAGCTTCCAGGTGATTAGAATGGCTGTTGAAGTGTCAATTACAATGTCCACCTTAACTACCAGGCACACCGGATATTTATATTAGCTGAGGAGAACATTCTTTCCTCGTAGGTAAATCTAGAGAGAAGCCAATTATAATCAGAAGCGCTTAATGAGCACAGCAGATTGCAAAGCATATGTGAAGGCCCAGAAGCAACAAACTGCTCACCGTGCAGTGTCACCAGCTAGAGAAGAGAGGGACACAGAGTCGTGTCACTAAAGGGCTGGACTTTAATCTGTGCCCTGCAGAGCACAGAGCCAGGAAGGGATTTTCCATGTGGGGGGAAAAAAAAGCCTTTTAGGGTCACATTTGGCTGGGAAACATTAATACTATGTCCATCGCTTGAATATTTACAATGCCTATTTCGATTTTAAAGATGCTAAGAAGTCTGACAGTAAAGAAACCTTCTGCCAAGAAGAAAATATACTTCATAGCTGGGACAAGCTATATAATTCATGGTGCTCTCAAAAATGAGAGCCGTCTTTTCCAAAAGCCATATAGACTTTCTGGGTGGTGACGATTGAGTATTAAACCAATTGCAGAGCACTTCTAAGCATGAGACTTGTGCGTCTGCGTAGGTCACATGGCCATGAAACTGGCCCTGCTCAGAGAGATACTGTGGGCACTAAAGGACACAATGTTATGCGCTTTAGTGCCTGCATACTGTAAGCACCACATAAATAACCACAGTATACACACAATTTTTAACGAGGACTCTTGGTTGTAACAGAAACATGTTTCATCTAGCTTAAGCAAAAAAGCCGAATTTATTATAAGGATCTAAGCCTGTGTCTCATACCTTAAGGGTAGAGGCAGCTAGTCAGGCACAGAAACAGTAGAAGAGAAACACTGTCAGGACTCTCCTTTTCTGTCTCAATTCCACTATTTTCTACAGGTTCCCTGGAGAGACAGCTCAGCCTAAGAGATCCTAGGCTCAAGAGACATCCCAGGGAGAGACAGAGAACTCCTAGCCTCAATGCCATATTTGGAGGGGGAGCTCTGATCAATCAACTTTCACCTGGTCTGTACATAAAGACTATCTGGTGTTAGCCCAGTGGAGGGGGGGAAGAAGGCAGACTACATATTAATATATACACCTTAATATGTCCTATGCTTACTTGATGATAGGACATTTCTTTAAGGCACATCTATTATTACCAAACACTTGGGAAACACTGGGTGATGTGATGCAATGGTAAGTTGTAGCAGAGGCCTAAGAGCCAGGAATTGGATTTGCATTTTAAATGACAATGAGCAAAACTGAAGACTGATTAAGAGCCTGCTACAGAAGTCCAGACCTGGGAAGCAAGACTAGTATACTGGCAAGAGGCAGAGAAAGACTATCTCCTGACTATTCAGGACGTAAAAATCTGCAAGGCTTGGTTTATCTACATAGGGAGTGAGAGAAAAGGGCTCAGAGGTGCCATTTGGTAAAGGAATGATGGTGGCACTACCAACTTTGGAGAGTTCAAGAATTGGCGTGCGTGCATGTGTGTGTGTGTGTAAATGTGACTTCAGTTTTTAATGTGATTGGTACAGGAAGGGTATTCAAATGGAAATATCTAGAACCTGATATTTTAGCCTTGAGATAAAGGCTTGAAATGGAGTTCCATGTCAGACATATTTTGGTAATAATTTAAAAAGAGTTCATGAATTCAATGGGTCCTGGGGTTGAATAACACAGTGTGGCACAAAACACAAATCCCCACCCTCACGGAGCTTATAGTCGCTTAGGGAAGAAACAGATTAAGCAAGTAATACAAGACCCTGTATGTTTACTAAGTACTTAAATGTCAGGAGGGCCAGGGGCTGTGCAAACCATGAAGTCGGACACAGTGTCTTTGCTCTCTCTCCCCCATTGAATCTGTGAGACTGGAGGGTCACAAGTGGATTAGAACCCGGGAATCACCGCTACTCTGCACAGGTGCCCAGCCAGGACCAGCTTGGAATTTTCAACTAGCGGGTTACCTGGAGAGGGGCATGCGCTCCGAGGAACAACAGCCAAAAGAAAGAATCAGGGACCTGGCTGGACACCAAGACCGACCTAAAGTTTCCTTTGTGTTTACCCTGGTCAGGGACCGAAGGCCGCAGGCTGCAGAGAGATGGTTCCCAGTGTCCAGTGGGCAACCATCAGGACAGTGCCAGTCCACTTCCAGGATGCAGTTTTTTACGCCCAATGCATCTCCACCGTCTCGTTGTGGTGTGGGCGGAGTAAAGGGTGAAAGCTAAAGCCCCGGGACATGCCCAGCTCTTGTGGGCGCCAGCACCCCGGAAGCAAAGTGCGAGGAGGACCCTGCGGTGGGGGGCGGGCGCCCACACCCGCACAGGCAGTTGCGGGAGAACAATGAGCTGCGTGGGAAGCAGTGGAGGGTTTGTGAATTAGCAAGTCCAGGACCCGTGCGGGAAACGCGGCACCAGGAACCTGCACGCCCGCGCCGTCCGAGC
>NW_006204812.1:4198353-4198580 GCF_000334495.1 Tupaia belangeri chinensis
AGAAAGAAGACACTGCCGCCACCGAAGGCGGGGAAGGGGAGGACGGCCAGGAGCGACGCCGCCGTGTGCCCAACGGTCGGTGTCCCCGGCTGAGGCAGCGCGGCCGCAGCAGCCCCGTAAGTCAGTCGGCGCTTGCTCTCTCCCGTCCCGTGGCGCCGCAGGGGCTGCTCCCGGGCTTTGTGTGGCGGCCTCGGCGGGAGCAGGCCGCCGGCGGGAGGGCGGCCGGG
>NW_006204812.1:4198723-4232698 GCF_000334495.1 Tupaia belangeri chinensis
TGGGGACAGGCCGGGCGGGTCCGGAGCGGGGAGCGTGCGAGTCGGCAGAGGGCGAAGAGGAAGGAGTGGGTCTGAAAACCAGTGGGCCTTCGCGAGGGCCGTGTGTCCAGGGAAAGCTTGCGGCAGACAGGCGTGGGCGTGGGGGGAGCAGTGTCTCGCGTTTGACTGGTGGAGGGCCTTTAGTAGGGCTCGGCGTGTTTTGTTACAGAAGCCGATTTCGATACTCAGAAACATGTTGAAGAGCATAGAGGAGAGGATACGGCTTCCCATAGTCGACACAGTGTTCGTATCGGAATGGGGTCAGATTTAAGGAAAATGGATTATTTCAAGTTTTCTGCCCGGGCACGTGTGTAAAAGTTAGCGCGGCTAGAGAAAACTTCCCTTAGCTTTTTATCCCACCACGTTTCAACTTTGGGGAGGGGAATGTGTTGCCCACGGATCATGTCAGGACTAGTGCCTTGAGGTTTTCACTTATCGGGAGGACTGATGGTGGACTCTGGTCCGAGGATCTGGGGCGAAGGCTTTATTAGTAAAATGCATTTAACCGCGTAAGGGAAATGTAACACCTGTAAAGGCATTGCATGTCAAGAAAACCATGTTAAAAAGAGGAGTTAACTCAGGATTTTAAAGGCTTGTTTACTGCTTAGATTCGTGTTTAATAGGTGACTCTTTAGCATGTGACCTGGAGTATTGGAGGATGAGTTGAGGAATTCGAGCTAGCAATCCTGTTTAAAATGCCAGGAGTGAGTTTTTTTAAGTGGTTAAATTTTTATTCTTAGGCTTTTCATCTCTTTTTAAAATGATCCTACTTCATGTGCTCAGTCATAATTGTTGGTATTTCTCTCATTGCAAGGATAACTTTTAAAGTTCCAATTTTTGATGAAATGGAGTTGTGTAGAATTGTCCTTTGGAGAGCAGTTTTTGTACTCTGAAGAGGTTTACACGGTCCTAAAAAATGGTTACAGTTCAGAAACCTGGTTCTTAGGCGGTTAAGGTTCAGTTCAGTTTTCTTAATCCTGCGCGAGTCTGTTTATCTTCAAGTTAGTTTCACTATTAACAAACTTAAACATGTTTTAACTTAAATTGGTTTTAATTTTAAAACATGGATTCTTTAATTTGTTGGACTACAAAGTTCTTTTAGGTGTTATACAACTTACTAAGATTTTAATTTAAAGCCTAAATTAATGACTGACATCTAAGTAGGTCTTAAAACACTGTCACTTTGACTTCGCCAAATTTTCTTAGACATTAAAAGTTTATAAGATACCAAGTAGTGTAGGACCAGCAGTTAGCATAATGGCTATGTCGCTGGACTCCCACGTAGTCGACGGTGGTTCGAGTCCTGGACCCGGGTTAAACTCACGTCGGGTGTGTGTGCGTGCGTGCCCAAGATCCCGAGAGAACAGTGGAGGAGAAGGGATTGCGGCGTGGCCATCCCCCCTGGGGGGTGATTTCTCGCTTTCTCTCTCTCTGTCTGGCGAGCGCACACGCCCTATAGCAAAAACCTCTCAAAAAAAAAAAAAAAGATACCAAGTACTGCAGAGTCTTAACACATACTAATATTGGGCATTTCCTCTTAAAACTTCCATCCTTGTTTTTAAATTTTCCTGATTTTGAAAGATAATTTGTCTAGGTACTTACCTTCCTTGGCAAAGCAATTATGATCAGAGATATGGCCAGGTGCAGCATTCAAAGCCAATCTTCACTGTGACCAGGCTGACCTCCTTTTTATAGACATTGACTATTTTAAGTGGAGGATGGGGCTTGTCTTCTGGGTTCAGCTTCTGCATACTTAGTAATTTAAAGACCTTGCTGGTTTCCCAGTTACAGAAGTATTCTGTATTTTTAAATACTCTTAAAATTGATGAATATCTGAGCATTTGAATTTTGTATGGTTTGGCTCACTTATATTCACAGCTGGAGGCCATTTACTAACAGGTGTGATGATAATAAAAATCACACTTTTAATTGGGTAGAAATTACATTTTTTTTCTTGCTATTTTTAGGAAGGCCTAAAAATACTCAGGCTTGCCCCTGTTGTCTTACTTCCTCATTCTTCTGTTCGATAAATTTGTTAAGTGGGAACTGATCGAGTATGGCTGAGTCTCTTCCTAGAAACTCCTGCTCTAGAAGTCTACTTCCTGCTAGAAAGCACTTAATATGTTCCGGTTCATGAGGTCACCAGGGATAGACTGCCCCTTTGTAAATGAGTTGGTTCTAGTTAGCTGTCCAGTGCTACTTGTGATGATTGGGTTAGGATAATTATGGGGTGTAGTGTTAGGAATCCCACTTGGCCTAGGTCTCAATTATGCCTTTCAGTGTAGCTGTCAGCAGTCTCTCACATGTTTCTGACTGTGTGGTTGAAAAGGTTTTCTTAAACCTTACCTTTAGAAGTGCATATTTTTTTAAAGTTATTTACTTATTTAATGTAATTACTATTATTATTTTAAACTTGCTATTGGGCACATGTGCTCACCAGAGAGAGAAAGAAAGTAAGCTGCCAGGTCTGGGATTTGAACCATGGTCAACCTGTGGGAGTCCAGCATCTCAACAACCACACCACCTGCTGGCCCTGGTAGTGTGTATTTTGATAGTAATTTTTACATTTGACAATATACAGAAAAGACAGTTTTCAATTAAAATGTATTGTTTTTGTTGTTGAAAAAGTGAATGTACCGGGATCAGCAGTTAGCGTAATGGCTGTGTTGCTGGACTCCCATGTAGTTGACTGCAGTTCTAGTCCTGGACCCGGTGGCTTAGACTCCTGCCAGGTGCTTGTGTGTGCATGCGTGCCCAAGATAACTGGAGGAGAAGGGATTGCACGTGGTCATTCCCTCTGGGGAGTGATTTCTCACTTTCTGTCTCTCTGTCTTTCTAGGGAGCGCACCCGCCCTATAGCAAAAACCTCTCAAAAAGAAAAAAAAAAGGGAATGTACTGGCAAATATTTTCCAACTTTTTCAGTGAATGAAACACTATAGAATGATTATATAGGTAGGTGCATGATAATTGCATTTTCTTAGTTACAGTAGCAGTGTGTTTAGAGACAATGTATGTTTTTTTCCTAGAGACTTTTCCTAAAACTCAAAACATCCAACTTATTTGTAAATAAAATTTAAGACTTGCCTATTACAAATATCACCTTCTAGAGTCATTAAATGCTTAATGAAATTGTAAACAAAAAATTTCCTTCATTGGCCGTTTTATATCCTTCTAAGTGGTTTAAAGAATTAAAAAGGACTGATCATTCAAGTATGTTGGCAAAGGATAGTTTTGTTGTTGTTTCTTTCTTTTTTTTTGAAATTCCACTCTGCAAATTTAGGTACTGTAATTCCATCTATTTTCAGTTTACAATTGCTAGTTTTGACTTAATTTTTTATTTTCTTACTGTTACTTTCTTGTGGAGGAGTAAGTTTTTAGATGTTTTGAAAACATCCAAGTGTGTACACCTTATATGCATATCACTGTAGCTGCCAAGAATTAAAAAGAGAAGAAGTATGAAATGTGAAAGGAGGAGAGGGGATAGTTAAAGTGTCAGAATTTTTTGATTGACTGCGAGTGGGACAAGATAAAAAGGTGGTCATTGTCACCTACTTAGGACAAAATATGTTAGAGCTACAGTAAACCCCCCCCCCAAAAAAAAAATTGTATCCTGGAAGAGATCTGGTAAAATTAACTATAAAATGACATTACAAAACCATCTAGTGAACACTCCTTGGAGGTACAGAACCTGGAACTGAATGCCAGCAAGTATGCACTGCAGTGGTTGTGGGTAGGTATAGGAAAACATTATATTTACATTTTTTAAGTGTGGGGGGGGAACCAGGGTCCCTTGTTTGGGGACAGATCCTGTGATTTCTGTTGCAGTAAATGGCTGTCAGGAATACCAAGTTCCAGATCTGAGGGTGGTTATCCCATTTTAGGCCCTTTCTGAAAGGCTTATTAGAATTCCTGGTAGGAAGTCATAATGGATTAAATAAGATGCAGTTGTTCTTATTCATTCAAACATTAAAGAAGGTAGGTAAGTGGTAGAAGCATGGTGACCCTAACAACTAGTCTTTACTAGGCGGTCAAATGAGGCAAATTGTAAGTAGAGAAAGATATGGACCATATTGTATAATTTTGTTAAAAACCATTTAAAAATTATAAAAAAGGGTAAGAGCTACTACACCTTCCATTTTGATGACCAGTTTTTTTTTTTTTCTTTTGGAGAGGCTTTTGCTATAGGGCGTGTTGCGCTCGCCCGAAAGACAGAGAGCGAGAGACAGACAGAAAGCGAGAAATCACACCACCCACCCCCCGGGGATGGCCACACCGCAATCCCTTCTCCTTTCTCCTCTCGGGATCTTGGGCACACATGCACATGCGCCCAGCGTGAGTTTAAACCACTGGGTCCAGGACTCGAACCACGGTTGAATACATGGGAGTCCAACAACCTAGCCATTACGCTAACTGCTGGTCCCACTTTTTTTTTTTTTGAAAGGTTTTTGCTATAGGGCTCATGCGCTTGCCAGAAAGAGACAGAGAGACAGAAAGAGAGAAATCACTCCCCGGTGGGATGGCCATACCGCAGTCCCCTCTCCTCCATTCTCTTGTGATCTTGGGTACGCCACGCACACACTCCTGGCGTGAGTTTAAGCCACTGAGTTCAGGACTCAAACCATGGTCGACTACATGGGAGTCCAGTGATATAGCCATTAAGCCAGCTGCTGGCCCCAATGACCAGATCATTTTTTTCAACCCATTTTTAAGGACCATTCTGCAATATTTTACCAGCACGTTTAGTGTGATTAAATGCAAAACATTAAATTTTCTGTGTAAAACCCAAATCTGGTGAGGCCAGCGGTGGGCATAGTGGCTTGGTTGTTGTACACCCACATGACTGACCATGATTTGAGTCTTGAATGTGGAGGCTTGAAAATCTAACAACTGTGATTTGAGTCTTGGACCTGGAGGTTTGAAAAAAAAATCACTCAAGAAAAATATGCATGAAAGTGCTGAAATCCAGAGAGGAGAGTAGAGGAGGAGTGTCTGTACCCCCCCTGGGAACACTCACTTTCCTTCTCACTGTCTGTTTCTCCCTCCAGCAAGCTCATTGGCCTGTGGCAAAAACAGAAAGAAAAGAAACATCCCAAATCTTGGAGACAGAGCCATTTATTCATCCAAAGTGGAATTAAGTTTTGGAGTTAAGAGTTGGCTCTGGATTTTAACATACAGGTGTTTTCTTGGACAACCTTTAAAAGGATCTCTTTAAAGATAAATTGCCAATTCTAATCAGAATCCTGATTGAGAGAATATCAGTGGAGTCTTGTTTGAAGGACATTCAGTTTATTGCTTGCATATTCTAAGTTATGTCTTTTTCATCTAGCTAGGCTACCAGAAAAACCTGTACACATTTTCCAGGATTGCAGGCCTGTTGCATGCCACACTTGGCATAGATGTTGGTGATAACGTGGTTCTCTTGAGTTAAGAGTAAAGTGGAGAGAAAGAATTAAATTCATAATTACAGTACAGTGCATTTACTGTCAGGGAATTGGTATTATAGAAGGACCGTGGACTCATTAAGGTGGAAATTAGAGGAGTCAGGGAAAACTTTTCACAGGAGGTAAAGTTGATTCCTAAAAGATTTAGGAAGTTAATTTAGTCCAAAAATGTGTGATATGGCCTTCAGCCAGAGGGATTAATGTGTGTAGTGACTCTTAAGTCGGGGAAGTCAGGTGCCCATGAGATTTGAAGGGCTTTATCTAATATGGCCATCCCGAAGATTTTGGAAATCTAGGATTATAACTGAGGAAAATTTAAACTGTATTTTTCTGAACCCGATATCAAAAATTTATCTTAAAGCTTAGTGCCAGAAACTCGGTTGTCTCTAAGAGATTAAGATTTTTTTTCCCCTGTGGATAATGAGAATTGGATATGACCTATATTTTCTCCTATTTATCTGTGGATCATCGAAAGTTAAAAAGTGAACTTACGAGTTTTATTTATTATTCAGTGTTTGTTTTATTTTCCTCAATTTTATTCTTTTTTTATTTGGAGAGGTTTTTGCTATGGGGTGTGTGCGCTCACCAGAAAGACAGAGACAGGGAGAGAGAAAGCAAGAAATCACCCCGGGGTGGGGGGGGGGAGCGGGGGATGGCCATGCCACAATCCCTTCTCCATTCTCCTCTCAGGATCTTGGGCACACATGAGTTTACGCCACCGGGTCCAGGACTCGAACCGCAGTCAACTACATGGGAGTTCAGCGACATAACCATTACGTTAACTGCTGGTCCTGCCCTCAGTTTTATTCTTTAAATGTGAGATAGTCTGCCTTTTTCCAAAATTTTTTGTTTAAATGAGTATAGAGCAAATTGTATTTAAATTGTGTTTAAGGATATTTCTCTACCACATACTTGCTTTTTAAAATACACAATTTACTGCTAATCTTTGAAAGTAGCATAGATTCAGTTTCTCTTTTCAGCAATTTAGGTATTAGTTTTTTGGCGTTTTTTTTGTGTTTTTGTTTTTAAGCAAAACCTGACTGTTTTTAAATTTAGGTCTTTAGGAAGTTGATTTTGTCATCTTAAAGTTACTGGGAAACATCACCAATTCAAGGCTTATTCTTGAGTACTTGAGGAACTTTAAAAATTCACAATTTCTGGCATAGCCTCCATGGTCTCTTACTGAACAGGAAAATATATAGTTGACTGTGGGTTCAGTTTCCAAGTGGACCTGAAAACAGTGGGTGTGCTCCTAAGATCAAGACAAGCTGGAATCTGTGGGAAGGGTATCAGAGCATGACTGTTGAGAGGGTGTGCATGTGAATCAAATAAACAAACTTTTAAAAATCACCATTGAGGGACCAGCAGATGGCATAATTGTTACATTGCTGGACTCTCCTGTATTAACCACAGTTTGAGTCCCGAAACCAGTGGCTTAAAACTCATGTACAGCGCAGGCGCCCTCAAAGTCCTGAGAGAACCGAGGAGAGGGGATTGTGGCCTGGCGCTCCCCGCAGGTTGGAGGGGGGTGATTTCTCGCTTTCTGTTTCCAGCAAATGCACACACCCTATAGCAAAAATCTCTCTTAAAAAAAAAAATCACATTCCATACTCAGCATCTAAGCTTCCTCTTAATTCAAAGATTTCTACAGCCCTTATGTTTTTCTTAGACGATTTGTAAAGTTACTGTAAACATTTTAAGATGTAACTGTGATAAGTTATAGATTTTCCTGGTTAATAGCGAAATGACCGTTCTCCCCAGCTTATATGAGAAGTCGAAATATAACTCAATTTGTTTTCCATTATCTAGGGAATAACTAGAAAAGCCACCTCTTAAATTGTCTTTTTGTATTAACTTTTACAGAAAAATAGTTACACTGAGTAAACTTAATTATATGACAACTTCTTAGCACCTTTACTATGCAAGTAACAGAAAATGAAGATTAACTTGTGCTCAAAAAACTTCTAGAAGAGCAAGTAGGTGCTGGGGAGCAGCATATTTTAAATGTATCAGAAAAGGAATCTCTAATCTAAAAAACTCCATGCAAATTGGTGAATAAGGAACACACTTCTGAAAATTTTAACGAAACAGTCCTTGTGAACTGCATTAAAGGCTGCTGCTTTAAAAAATATTTTTTTTCAGTTGTCTCAGATCATGCATTCAACTTCCTTAAGTTCCCTATTACAACCGAATTAGCATTTATTTTTTTCTTGGTGCTATATTCTAATTACTGCTGTGTAACAATTGAAAATAACTAGTTTACCATTTGAAACAAGTCTTTGGGCATTCAACTGTAGCATAATAGGAACTAAAAATAGCACAAGGTCTTTTGTACTTAGTGCTGTGATAAAGACTCCACCAAAAGTCAGAAATACAAAAAATTTAAAAGTCCTAATTGATTTTTATTTGGGATTCTAAAATTGGGCAACACCTGTTCTATAAAATATCAGACTGTTTAAAAAGTCATGACACGTTTTTTCATAGAAAACATGACTTGTCTGATGACCCAGTAGAATGTTCAAATTAGTTAAGCAGAAGAAGTTGGCTTTGTAAACAGAAAAGAAAGCAGAAACAGAAAAGTGAATTTTTTGTTTCAAGATCACTTTTATAGTAAAAATTAAAGAAGAGAGGACTTGCTTATTCTTTTTAAAACTCAACTGTTTAGGGGGTTTGGACTGTTAATCTCATCCTCTTGATTGATGATTTTTTTTTTTTTGGAGAGACTTTTGCTATAGGGTGCGTGCACTTGCCAGAAAGAGAAACAGAGAGACAGAAAGTGAGAAATCACTCCCTCAGAGGGGATGGCCGCGCCGCAATCCCTTCTCCATTATTCTCCTCTCCTCTCGGGACCTTGGGCATGCATGCATATGCGCCCGGCGTGAGTTTAAGCCACTGGGTCAGGGACTTGAACTACATTGTCTACATGGGAGTCCAGCGATGTAGCCATTACACCATCTGCTGGTCCCTCTCTTGATTTTTTTTTTTTTTGGAGAGGTTTTTTCTATAGGGCGCGTACGCTTGCCAGATAGTCAGAGACATAGAGACAGAAAGTGAGAAATCACCCCCCAGGGGGGATGGTCACGCCGCAATCCATTCTCCTCTCGGGATCTTGGGCACGCACGCACACGCGCCTGGCGTGAGTTTTAAGCCACCGGGTCCGGGATGCGAACCGCGGTCAACTACGTGGGAGTCCAGCAACATAGCCATTACACTAACTGCTGGTCCCCCTCCTCTTGATTTTTTTTGAAGTCCATATAAACATCTTGGCTTTATTAGCCTGGAACTTCAATGTATTTAACTCCAATTTGGTTTAGCCCATTGGGTCTAGGGTAGGAAGTTGTTCTAATCCAATGGTTCCCTGTAAATTTGATTTAACATCTCCCAACTCTAATGTGTTTAAACTGCACTTTTTTTTTTTTTTTTTGCTATGGTGTCTGTGCACTTGCCATGGAGAGAGGGGAAAGTGAGAAATTACCCTCTGAGGGGATGGCCACACCATTATCCCTTCTCCATTCTTTTGGATTTTGGGCATGTACCCATTGTATTTTCCAAGCCTCTGGTCCAGGATTCAGACACCTTAACTACCATGCCACCTGGGTGGTTCTGAGATGTACTTTCATATGAAATTTGCCAACTGGAACAAACTTCAATAAAAAGGAAATGAGAAGATAAAGCCGATAGTGCTTCCTCCTTTACCAGAATTGAATTGTCTATTTTTTCATGCTTTCATGAACATATTGGGTTGTTGGAAAGATCATGATGTATTTTTTCTTTGTTTTTCTATGTGAAAATGCAACATGACTTTTCCAATGACCCAGTATATATAGATATATAGTCATATATATTGTTATCCTCCTTTTCAACAAAAATGAGATCATATATACATTAGGCAGCTTCATATTTATACTTAATATGGTGTTCTAATCTATTCTGTTGCTAGTAACAGAATTACCTGAGTCTGAGTAATTTATTTAAAAAAATAAAAAAGTTTATTCAGCTTACGACCTGTATCTAAGGTCCAGGGGTTGTAACACGCGAGGGTCTTTTTGGGGATGGATAAGATGGAGGGCAGGAACTTAAGTAGAGCAGTGTGTGTGTGTGTGTGTGTGTGTGTGTACGTGTGTCCATGTTTCTCTTCATTTTGTTCCCTCGTCTTGTAAAGTCACCAGGATCTAATTATGGGAGTCCCATCCTGATGCCTAGTTATTTCCCAAAGGCCCTACCTCTCAGCACTGTAGTGAGATTAAGTTTTCACCATCTTAGTCCCTTAATAATGACTCACCAAATTTTAACACACTAGCCACATAACTCCCCCACCCCTCCAGGTTTTTCCATAGGACATGTGTGCTCTCCAGAGGGAGGGAAAATGAGAAATCACCCCCTGGGGGATGGCTATGCTGAAGTCCCTTCTCCGTTCTCCTCTCGGGATTTTGGGCTCACATACACCTGTGCCTGGTGTGATTTTCAAGCAGCCAGGTTTGGGATTTGAACCATCATCAGCTATGTAGGAATTCAGTACCTTAACCACCACATCACCTGCTCTCCCTCATACACATAACTTAAATTACTTTCCATTTTTACTACATGATTTTATTTAAATCATTTTTTTGAGTTTAGGTTCGGTTTCTATTTTTGAACTATTATAAACAACATTGCAGTAAATATTCTTATGCAGGTGATAACTTTCATATTGGTGCTGTTTGTGTATAATGAATTCTCAAAAGAAAAAACTTCTGGGTCAAGAGATTTTATATTGATTTTTGAACAGAAAGTTACATGTTTGCTCATTGTGGTGGGTTGGTAATACTCTGGAACACACTTATGTTTCACTTTTCATATATTACCTCACTTAATCTTTGCAGTAATTCTCTGTAAGGAAGGAATGTTCTTTATAGGGAAATAATATCAAAGAGTTAACACGATGCATTTGTTCAACTAGTTAAGAGACTTACCTGGAACTGTAGTCTAGGTTTTCCGATTCTGGTTTCTTAGACCACAACAAATGATACTAACAATTTAGAGGGTGAAAAAACCCTAACTGTGTTCATGGATATATTCTTTAGCCATACGGAGATGTATAAACATCTTGACCCTATCTGCACAGGGCCACATCACTTGGAAAGCTATTTAAAAAAAAAAAAAAAAATGGAACCAGCAGTTGGCATAATGACTACGTTGCTGTATTCCCATGTAGTGGCCTGCGGTTTGAGTCCTGGACCCAGTGGCTTAGACTCAATGCCAGGTGCGTGTGCGTGCATGCCCAAGATCCTGAGAGGAGAATGGAGGAAAAGGGATTGTGGCGAGTGGCCATCTCTCCTGCATAGTGATTTCTCGCTTTCTGTCTGTCTCTTTCTGGCGAGCGCACGCACCCTATAGCAAAAATCTTTCTAAAAAAAAAAAATACCAAGAATATAAAAATACTAATATGTCTGTCTCCCCACCCAGACTTAATTCAAATGAGCTTTGTGTAGGTGGATGTGAACACATTTTTTTTAAAAAGCTTCCTACCTAGACTCTTATGCACTGTGAGGATTTAAGAGCCAATGATACTAAAATTGGAGTACTCATAGCCCTGAGGGGTACGTGAAGTGTTTCCAAAGTGGCTTAGTGTACTTGATCTTTTGGGAATCGATTAGCAGGTCCTCACCATAAGGTATACCTGTGATTTATCCCAATAAAGTGGATTATTTTACCCCAAGTAAAATCCGAGTGCCAAACAGTTAGCTTTCTTTACTGTTTTTTTCCTTGAGGAGTTATTTATTCAGTTTTATTTATTATCATTACTATTTTTTTTTTGGGAGAGATTTTCGCTGTAGGGCGCGTGCGCTCTCCAGACAGACAGAGAGAGACATAGAGACAGAAAGCGAGAAATCACCCCCCAGGGGGGATGGTCACGCCGCAATCCCTTCTCCTCCATTCTCCTCTCGGGATCTTGGGCACGCACGCACACGGGCCCGGCGTGAGTTTTAAGCCACCGGGTCCGGGACACGAACCGCGGTCGGGAGTCCAGCGACATAGCCATTACGCTAACTGCTGGTTCCCATTATCATTACTATTTTTAAAATTTGCTACAGGGCATGCATGCTCACCAGAATAGCTATAGAAACTGCTATTTTTAATACTTAGATATAACATTATTAACTAATTCATTTGTTAAATATTTGAGTCCTACCTATGAGGTCATTGATTTCCAAGGTAGGATAATTATAAGAACTATATAAATGCAGTTAGTGTTTTTGACATGTATATTTAAAAATATTTTTGGAAATATGGACTGGCTCTATGGCTTAGAGATTAAGGGAACCATATTCCACATGATTGACCATGATTCAAATCCCATTCCTAGCAGTCTGAGAAACACACTGGTCACACGTGCCTTGGTGGCCAGAATTCTGACAGTGTGTAGATATGAAAGATAAGGAATTAGTTGTGATAGACTGGTTTTCACATAGTACCCTGATTTTTTTTTTTTTTTTTCTTTTCAGTTTGCTGTAGGGTATATGCGCTTGTTGGAGACAGTTGAGGGTTGGGTGAGTGTGAGAAATTTCCCTAGGGGAGATGGCTGTGCCCGGCCTGTCTCCTTTGTTCTCCCCTCTGGAATCTAGGGCACATACACATGCAGCCGGCGTGTTTGTCAAGCTACTGGGTTCGGATTCTAACTGCCTGGACCATGTAGGATTCAGCTGCCTTAGCCTCCATGCACCTGTTTGTTCTCCTGGAATTTTTTTTTTCCACTTTTTTTTTCCCCTTTCTTTTTTGGAGAGGTTTTTGCTATAGGGCACTTGCACTCGCCAGGAAAACGTAAAGACAGAAAAAATCATCCCCCGGGGGGGATGACTATGCTGCAATCCCTTCTCCATTTTCTTGGGATCTTGGGCATGCACACAAACACACCCCCCCCAGCGTGAGTTTAAGCCACCGGGTCCAGGACTCGAACCATGGTCGACTACATGGGATTCCAGTGACATAGCCATTATGCTACCTGCTTGTCCCTCTCCTGGAATATTTTTATTTGATCATTTTCCTTCCTTCCCACCTTCTTACAGTATTCTTAGTATCCTCTCCCCTAACTCCAGGATGTGGCAAGGGAGGGGGTAACCACACTGCAGTCCCTTCTCCTTTAGTCTCCTGTTGGAATTTTGAGCATGTATGTATATGTGCCCAGTGTGTTCAAGCCACTGGATCCAGGGCTTATATCTTGGGGTTGGCTGCATAGGATCCAGCCTCCTTAACCACCATACCACCCTCTGGTCTGACACCAGCATTTGTAGCTGTTTGTGATTTTGACGGTGGATGGGCATTTTGTAAAAATGTTGGGAATCCCATGTAGTGTTGGACCCTCTAATATATGTGACCCTCTCCCCTCTAGCCCTTTTGACTTTATTGTTGTCATTGTGGTGGAGAGTTGAAAAGGTATTTATTTTTTCCTATTATCTTGCTCATTTTTGCCTACTTTATCCAGTTCTCTTCTTCATGAATGAAGTAAATAGTAATGACCAACAACTAGAAAACCTGAGCTGAAATTGTGTTGTATTGTGGTGGTGTTAGGGGGTGTTTGAGAGAAGGGGGGAAGAGAGAGAGAGAAAGATTGTATTTTAAAGTCTTCTCCCTGTCAACCTACTGTGGCCATACAAAGATAAAATCACCTCTTTTCAGATATGATCAGGAATTCCTACCGTCCCTTATAACAACAGCAGCAAAAAAGAGTGGGGATCTAAACGAAAAAGTTGAAAGCAAAGCTCTGATGCTTAACTTTTAGTTTTCTCATATTTGGGAGAAGGAGAGGATTATCTGCATTTGATTTTTGTGGAGTAATCAAGAGAGTAAATTATTAGCACTAGAGCTCAGAGTTCAACAAACTTAAGATTTATAGGCCATTTCTGACTCATTTTCTAATTTCACATGGCCCACTTTCTAAGAAAGGATTTTTACATATTTTAATAATAGGGAAAAAGTAAAAAGGAGAATTTCACACATGAAAATAGATGAAATTCAGGGACCAGCAGTTGGCGCAATTGCTATGTCGCTAGACTCCCATGTAGTCAACCACAGTTCAAGTCCTGGACCCAGTGGCTTAAAGTCATGCTGGGGGTGTGTGTGTGCGTGCCCAAGATCCTGAGAGGAGAATGGAAGAGAAGGGATTGCAGTGTGGCCGTCCCCTCTGGGATTGTGATTTCTCGTTTTCTGTCTCTGTCTTTCTGGCAAGTGCACGCGCCTTGTAGCAAAAACCTCTCTCCCCCCAAAAATATGTATACATACACACACACAAACATGTGAAGTTCAGATTTTACTGTATATGAATATTTATTGGGACACATTCATGTTCATTCATTTTGATATCTTCTGTGCTTGCTTTCATATCAAGGCTTGAGTACCTACAACAGAGACCATATGACCTGCATTTGATATCTTCTGTGCTTGCTTTCATATCAAGGCTTGAGTACCTACAACAGAGACCATATGACCTGCAAAGTCTAACATGTTTACCCGTCTGGCTTTTTACAGAAAAAGTTTATTGACCCCTGCACTAGGGGCATGAGTCACTACAATAGTAAGAATCAAAAGACCTGTTAAAAATATCTACGAGTTCTTTAAGTACCTCATCTCTTGATCTTAGACCAAAACCTGGAAAGACGCAAAAGAAGGTGTCATTAGAGCTCCGTTACTTTACTCTTGAGATAAATTCTTAGGTCTACTACATTGTTCCTTTTTTAATGAAAATTTCCCCTCTTCTGTACATAACAGAGGTTTTAAGATTCAGATAAAGAGAGGAAAACATTGATTGTACTCTTGACTACTTAAAGTCTATGAGTTTGGTTTATTTTCAGTCTTAACATTACTGTGTAAATGGTTTCTTAATTATATACACAAATATTTTAATAGCTGTGCAATACTGTACTTTATATAAATGTGTTAAATCATTTGTAGGTTGAGTCGAGCGACCTCCCTTTCTCAGGCAAACAAACCTTGTGTGGCTTTTATTCATTTGAAAAGGCTAACTCTTCTCTTAGGGATAACCGCCTGCAACTTTTCCACAGTTAACTTGGTCCTGTATCAACCCAAACATACTCTTCCACTCTGTAGCATTTGAAACCAAAGATACTGCTTCTAAATTATTCTCAGAATCCTGTGAAGCTCATCATACAATCTACAAAATGAAACAATTTCTTCACACTTTAACTTTGGTTAAAGTGTGGGTTTTTTGTTTTTTGTTTGTTTTCTTTCAGTTTTGCTCTTTAACACATTGACTGCTTTCTTGGTAACCACAGATCTTAGAAATACTTTCTGTTGTGTGTGCATAGTATTTTCTTTCAGGGAGCCTTGAGTCTAGAGGCTGAAACTTAGACTCTAAAATTTGACTTGATGTTGTATCAAGACCCAAACCAACACTCTTAATTACATTTTAGATATTACACATAATAGTTAAGAAATTGAATGCTTTTTTTTTCTTTATTAATTTGCATTACATTAAGCATTCAGTGAGAACCAGCTCCTTGAGAGTTAGATAAATTTGTTAATTCTATTGATACCTTTCACCTTGAGTAACTGAGCACAGCACAGTTACTGCCCTATACTGTGGGTGACCACATGGCCTCCCAAGAACAAAAGTTCCTACCCCCAACCTTTCTTGTCCCAAACCACATGTTTTTGGGGCTCAGGCTGTGCTGTGCCAGTAAATCCCACTTCTTCTTCTTCTTTTTTTTTTTTTTTTTTGAGAGAGGTTTTTCGCTATAGGGCGTGTGCGCTTGCCAGGCAGACAGACAGACAGACAGACAGAGACAGACAGAAAGTGAGAAATCACACCCCCAGGGGGGATGGCCACACCGAAATCCCTTCTCCTCCATTCTCCTCTGGGGATCTTGGGCCCGCACGCATGCACACGTGCCTGGCGTGAGTTTTAAGCCACTGGGTCCGGGACGCAAACCGCGGTCGATGACGTGGGAGTCCAGCTACATAGCCATTACGCTAACTGCTGGTCCCAGTAAATCCCACTTCTGACACTGAATGTAAGGATACAGGAAAAGAAACAAAAGTTGCATTTCTCCTACTATATTCTCACAATATGTATGTGACCCTAGATGTATGGGGATATTTCCCTGTATACCTAGCTATTAATTCTACAGTAGATTCTCCAACAAACAAGGTAAGAATGTTCTCTAACTCAGCTGACTACCTGGAGATAGTATAGAATTAGATCCTGCAGGTTTAGGAATCTGTACCATAAGAGTGCCTCCCAACCCTCCCACTTCAGAAACAATCACAAGCAGTAGGTTGTCACTAATATGCCTGACTAGCCAGCTATAAATTGGGTTCCCATGACCTCCTTTTTGGGTTTGAATAATTTGCTAGAAGCACTCAGAGAATGCAGGAAAATAATTACATTTTCTCATTCTTTATAAAAGTTATTACAGAGGATACAGATTAACAGCCAGATGGAAAACATGTGTAGAGGGAAGTTTGGAGGAAGGTGTGTGGAACTTCCATACTCTCTCCAGGTGTGCTACCTTCTTGGCACCTCCATCAGTTCAGCT
This sequence comes from Tupaia belangeri chinensis, assembly GCF_000334495.1. Classification (NCBI taxonomy): domain Eukaryota; kingdom Metazoa; phylum Chordata; class Mammalia; order Scandentia; family Tupaiidae; genus Tupaia; species Tupaia belangeri. The sequence continues at coordinate 4,214,737 of NW_006204812.1, forward strand.
CCCAGAACCCAGTCCTTTGGAGTTTTTGTGGAAGCTTCATTAAATAGGCATTAATTATATCATTGACTGGTAATCACCTCTGTCTTCAGCCCCCTTACTCTCTGGAGAGGGGTGTGTGTGTGTATGTATTACTTAGGACTGAATTATGTTATTGATTTCCCTGGTAACCAGCCCCATCTACAGGCTGTCTAGGGAGTCCCCAGCCTCCAGTCAGTCTTATTAGCATTAAAAACAAACGAACAAACAAACAAAAAAAACACTTGTACATTGCAGGAATTTTATGAAAATTTTCTATAGGAAACCGGGAAGAAAACCAAGTGTGTATTTAACAGCATCACTTAACTTTCAGCCTTTATTTTATAAGGATATTTTCAACAGATAATAAAATTCTAGGTTGACATTATTTTTCTTCATCTTTTAAAGTATGGATCTTTATATCCTGCACCCCATTGTTTTCTGGTATGAAATTACCTGTCATTCCTATTATTACTGTTTTTTATGTCTTTTTTTTTTTTTTTTTTTAATGGCACTTTTGGGAGTAAGTCTTTGGTTTTCAGTGTTTTTTATTATATGTACAGGCTTCTTTTTTTTTTTCTTATCTGTTTTTCCTGTGGCTTACCAACCTTCTAAAATGCATAAATCTGACTTTTGTAAAATTTTGGTGGGTTTCTGGTAGTTCTTCAAAAAAAATTTTTTTTTATAAAAAAATTGTATTTACTTAGAATCATTCAGAATGTCAACAAAACAGCTGCAACTTTATTTTATTATTATTATTTTTTTTGCAATTACAGAGTGGTATTCAGTTAACAGAACAACAATTATTTCGTATAAGCTGCATTGGAGACAACTGAAGATGAAAAAACTACCTTCCCCACATATAACTAATTTGTGCTGTGCACCAACAAAAATCTGCTTTAAATTTCCATGCCAATTTACAACCCCCATACTGTACCAGGCAAGATTAGTGGCTATTGAAAATAACACCAGGACAGGGCTATCTAAAGACACATTCGGTAGTGGTTTAACCATACAAAAAAAGACACTGTACAATTTAAAAACAAATCTTACACAGCCTTACATTTCATTTTTTTTCTTTAAAAGGAGTGAGTTGTGTACAGGGGGGTTAAATACTTTATAGACAAGGGAAAAAAAACTGCGCTAGAACCAACTTATTCATCATCTTCTTCATCCTCAAAAATATAGAATGCTTCACGAATTTGCATGTCATCCTTGCGCAGGGGCCATGCTAATCTTCTCTGTACCGTTCCAATTTTAGTATATGTGCTGCCGAAGCGAGCACAAATTTTTTTTTTTAATTGCTAGAGATTATACATGCTTGCCAGAGAGGAAGAAATCATTCCGTAATAGGGCGTGGTTATGCTTCCTTGTCCTGTATTTCACTATCCTGTCAGGACTTTGGGCGCGCGCGCGCGCGCGCGCGCACACACACACACACACACACACGTACCTCTTTTTTTTTTTTCAAGTCTTTAGGACTAGAATTCAAACCATGGTTGGCCATATAGAATCAGGTTTCCACTGCATAGTGCTTAACTGCTACTGTACAAAGCTGGCCCCATATATATTTTCTACTTTGTTCTCTCTTTTCCTTCTGGAATTCCAGTTTGGTAAGTTGTACCTTTAAGGTCACTAAGTCTCTCTCTCTCTCTTTTTTTTTTTTTTAAACTTTTTTTCTTCTGTTCTTCAGATTAGAAATCTATTTATCTGTCTTCAGGAACATTGACCCTTTTGTTATCTATAGTTTATTAAGTTCATGCAGTGAAATATTTTAAAGATATTTTTCATTTTCAGTAAAGCTTCTAAAACATTTATTTTGGGGACCAATAGTTAGTGTAATGGCTGTGTTGCTGGACTCCCACGTAGTTGACTGCGGTTCAAGTCTCAGACCCGGTGGCTTAAACTCACGCCGGGAGCGTGTGCGTGCATGCCCAAGATCCCGAGAGGAGAATGGAGGAGAAGGGATTGCGGCATGGCCATCCCCCCTGGGGGGTGATTTCTCGCTTTCTATGTCTCTGTCTCTGTGTCTCTCTCTGTCTGTCTGGCGAGTGCACGCACCCTATAGGAAAAACTTTTCCAACAAAAGAAAAAAAAAAAGAAAAGAAAACATTTATTTTTATAGTCTCTCTGCCAGTATATTTTATTCATTCGTCAGGAACATTTTTCCTTCCATCTTTGAGTACAGTTACGATAGTTGTTTCAAGATTGCTAATTATAACCTGGGTCATCTGAGTTGGTCTTTATTAATTAACTTTTCCTTTTAGTGTAGGTCACATTTGCCTGTGTCTTCATGTCTAGTAATTGTGGATTGTATCCCAGATATTATGATTAGTATGTCAAAGATACTCTAGATTCTTCTATGTTCCTATAGAGAGTGTTGGTGTTTGTTTTCATGGGACTCAGACTCCGTGACTTCTGTGGTGGAAATTTCTGCTTAATTTTATAGCCTTAAATGGTCTGCTTAGGGGTCTGTCTTTCATATGTGTAGTTTAGGGATCATCTAAAAATCCAAGCATAACTTATACGCAGAATTCGGTTGCATTCTTCCTGCGATTTTTCTCTTCCTGTGCTAAACTCTATCTGTTGGTTCTTTAAGCCATTAGAACTGGATTCTATCTGGAGGAATTTTAGGATCCCACCTCCATACCCAGGCTTGTCCTCAGGCAAAAAAATCGTAAAGAAACTTACTTTGTGCTAGTCTTTTAAAAATGTAGGCTATTTTCCAGTTTCTGTTTTTTCATTGTTTTCCATATCTTGTTCAGAGTTTATAGCTATCTGTGGGAGGGTTTGGTTCTAATGAGCTATTCCCCTATTACCAGGGTATAGATTAGACTCGTTAAAACTCTTGCCATGGCTGAACTTTTTTCTCTATGGAGTCATATGTATTGAAGATGCCATGTAAAAACATAATTAATGGAAAAATCAATGAAGTGTTCTCTTACTGAGAACTGTTAATGAATCCAGCCTTTTTAGCAAGTTAGCAGCTTATTTGCTGTGTGTGTGTATGTATTTATATTGATGTAGTGTCAGTTCGGAATTTTTGTCTATTTTTGTTTTAGAGTCTGTTCATTTCTGTTTTAAGAGTTCTGGGGGCCAGCAGATGGCATAATGGTTACATTGTTGAACTCCTACATGACTGATCATGGTTCTAGTCCCAGACCTAGTGGATTGAAAATTACAATGGGTGCATGAGTGTATGAGTGCCCAGGATTCCAGGAGGAGACTGGGAGAGAAGGGATTGTAGGGTGGCCATCCTCCTGGGGTTCTCACTTTTCTTCTCACTATTTTTCTTTGTCTTTCTCTAGTAAGGGCATGCACCATATGACAAAAACTTCTTTAAAAAAAAATTATAAAATTAAGGGACCAGCAGATTGTGCAATGGTTACATCACTAGACTCCCACGTAGTTGACCATGGTTTGAACCCTGTACCTGGCAGCCTCAAACTCACGCTGGGTATGTGTGCGTGCATGCCCAAAATCCTGAGAGGAGACTGGAAGAGAAGGCATTGCAGCATGGCCATCCCCCGGGGGGTGATTTCTCGCTTTTTCTGTCTCTTGGGCAAGTGTATGCGCCCTGTAGCAAGAATCTCTCTTTAAAAAAGAAAAAGAAAGAAGTTCTATATACAAGTTCTGTATACAAGTTTTTTTTATTGGATATGTAGGTGGCAGTTCTTTTTCTTTTTCTTTTTGGAGAGGTTTTTGCTATAGGGCGCATGTGCTCGCCAGACAGAGAGAGACAGAAAGCAGGAAATCACCCCCCAGGGGGGATGGCCACTCCACAATTCCTTCTCCTCTCGGGATCTTGGGCACGCACACACACTCGCCCGGCGTGAGTTTAAGCCACGGGGTCCAAGACTCAAACCGTGGTCGACTACATGGGAGTCCAGTGACATAGCCATTACGCTAACTGCTGGTCCTGCAGTTATTTTTCTCTTAGTCTGTGTTTCTGTGGTCTGTTTTTTCATTTTCTTAATAGTGTCTTCTGTAGAGCATGTTTCTAATTTTTGATGAAATCGAAATTATCGATTTTTCTTTCATAGACTCTGCTTTTGATGTTTATTTAAAAACTCATTGCCAAACACATGATCACACAGCTTTTTTTTCCATGTTTTTCTAGAAGTCTTACAATTTTAGGTTTTACATTTGGTAACGCATTTTGAATTGATTTTAACTTTTATGTTGAGCTGGGAAGTATGTGTTGAGGTTGTTTGTTTGTTTGTTTTTTTCTTTTTATCACCCCCCAGAGGGGATGGTCACGCCGCAATCCCTTCTCCTCCATTCTCCTCTCGGGATCTTGGACACACACGCACATGCTCCTGGCGTGAGTTTTAAGCCACCGGGTCCAGGACGTGAACCGCAGTCGACTACGTGGGAATCCAGCGACATAGCCATTATGCTAACTGCTGGTTCCCTGTTTGTTTTTTCAAGTTGCCATCTGATTGTCCCAGCACTGATGCTAAAGATTAAAGGTTTTGTTTAATTTCTTTTTATTTTTAGGTTTTTGCCATAGGGCATGTGCACTTGCCAGAGAGAGTTGGTGAGAGGACAGTCCTCCTCTATTCTCCTCTCAGGATCTTGGATATGCACGCACACGTGTCTGGTGTGAGTTCAAGCCATTGGTTTTGGGACTCGAACTGCTGTCGACTACATGGGAGTCCAGCGACACAGCCATTATGTAAACTGCTGGTCCCAACTTTTCAGTGAAGAGCTTTTTAAATATCTGACTTTCAATGCTTATGTACTAGCCACTGTTTTAAGTATTCTGATATGTAAATTCAGTGTTCACGGGAAGTTCATGTAACTACTACTGTTATGCTTACATGAGGAAATTTGCATAAGTTGCTTAGCCAGAGTTATAGAAGTACCAGGTTCCAGAACTATAATTTGAATACAGTTCTGTATCTTTATAAGCAATTTTAAGGAGTTTGAGCTTCGTCTTTAAGGGAAGAATTACTGGAGTCACGTTATCAGAGTATGATTCAGAAAAATGGCTAATTATATTTTGGAGCTTTAGATTGTAGGATGGGGAGACAGGAAAAGGACTGTAATATTTTGGGTAAGTGGCAGTAGCTGTTTGAACAACTAGACAGCTGGAAAATGGGTAGATTTAAGTTAGGTATGAAGTTGACTTAAAAACTTGATAGGTGATTGGATGTAAGGTTTAAGGAAGGATAGATTTAAGTTAGAGAAGAAAGAAGAATTTCCTGTGTTACATCTGGCAGATGGGGAGAAGGATTGAAAATTTTGAAGAGAAGGAATAGTCTGTAAACGCAAATTATGGAGAGAGGGAAGTCCTAAGAATATAGATAGCTCAAAGCATTGAGAATGAACAGGGTTGCTCAGGATAAAAGGATAGAGAGAAGAGAGCACCTATGACAGAACTAAGAAACAATAACATTTGAGGGGTAAGTGAGAGTCTGAAGAAGCAGGGGAGACCTGTGAAAGCAAAAAGTGTGATTGTCCTAATACACAAAGTAGGAACAGAGACCTGTTTAAGTACAGGAGGGAATGGGTGCTTTGAAGTGTCAGTTCTTTAGAGGGCGAGAACTGACTAGGGAAAATGATAGGGGTTTCCAAGTTTTTAAAGCTTTGACTTTATTGTGGCTTTAATTTTTTCCAGCAGCACTTAATCATAGATAGCAAAGGACCACCAACTCAACAAATTATCACACGACAGAGAGAGAGAGAGCAATTCAGGCCCTTAAGAATGGAAAAAAAAGGAAAGCATATTTTAGTTTGAGGAGAAGGGAAAAGAGTTATTTTTGAGGAAAGCTCATTCTGAATATAGGAGATTCATTTATATGTTGCTTTCGGGTAGGACTGGATCATCTTTTCATTGATTGGGTGTATTTTGCTACTTAAATATTTATAGTGAATTTTTTTATCAATGTAGGATCTACAAATAAAATTTTGAAATTTTTTAACTGAAAGTAATACGAAATAATTTTACAACAGGAAATATACCATTAAAGATAATTCTGTTTTAGTGTTTGAGGTCACTTGTGTCTTTTTTGCTGTGGGGCACAAGCTTCCACTGGGGCTAAGGGGGTTGTGGAAGAGAAAAAGTGAGAAAGCATCATCTGGGGGGATGGCCACACCACAGTCTCTTGGGGCATGCACACATGCATCGCTAGTGTTTTTTCAGGCCTCCATGTCTGGGATTTGAACTGTGCTGTCGACCATGTGGGATCCAGGTGCCTTAACCACCACGCCAGCACTGGCTGGTCCTGACTGTTCTTTTGAAGAACTGGTAGGAGTTTCTGTTGGCATATAGAATAATCCAAGAATCCTTAATCCATGTTGTTCTACAAATTTTAGTGTAGATTGCTATCATGTGGTCTTTTCCAAAACCTATCCTAGAAAAATCACTTGTTGAGTTAGCCCTGCAGTGCTTTGGATAGAGCAGTGCATTGGGAGTTTGATAACCTCATAGCCAACTGTATTTCAAGTCCTGGCTCTGGCAGCTTGAGAAACAAGCTGGGCGTGTGTACATGCATGCATGCCCCAAATCCTGCTAGGATGGAGAAAATGGAGTCATAAAGATTCTGGTGTGACCTGGCCCCATTGGGATTTCCTTTGTCTGTCTCCCTTCAGCAACTGTATGCGCTCTTTGGCAGTTAAAAGAAAAATCAGTTCTTTGCCCACCTCAGATCGTACTAGTAGCAATAGTATAATATAAAATTAGTTGATGTTGTATATTTAAAATTTTCTACTAATTTTTGTTTTTATTACTCAATAGGTTTGATCTGTGGATGAAATGAATCATGATTTTCAAGCTCTTGCATTAGAATCTCGGGGAATGGGAGAGGTAAATATTTACATATACTAAGCTTATATATCACTTTGATAATCTGAGCCATTGAGACTTACTTTGTGATAATAAATCTTACTGAAAATAGTAGTGAGGTTTTCAGAGCTATTTGGAAGATTTGTACGTTTAGTGATTATTCGTGTCTAGAGGATTTGATTGACTTGATTAGATAATGTCTTATATTTTGGTAATGAACCATAAATAGCGTTGCTCAGGGAAAACATTTCCTTTATACTTGTTCTTCTGTTTTGTACATATGTGTGTGGTGTGGTTTACCTTAGCCACACTTGACTGTCTACTATTTTTCTCCCTGGAATCTCTAATTCACCCAAAGTTGTTTGCATAAGAAACTTCTAATCTTCTACAAGACTTACTGAAAACGTTTTCTCTTGTTTCATTGCCATCTACATCTCTGCAGTAGAGCTCATTATGTCCTCATCTGACTTTTGTTTTTATACATACTTTTTATTATATTACTGGAAGGTATTTGTCTCCTCTGTAAATTGCTTAGATTTGAATGTCTAGAGAGTAGGTACTCTACATTTTTTTAATGGATTTTAATCATTCCTGTTAATCTGTGATTTTCTTTGAGGCATCCATTTAATCTCACCATTTTAAGGCATCAAAAATACTTCATTTTCCATTACCTAATGGATATTTAGAGCACTTTGACTATGAAAACTCTTGTGGTCACATCTTTATTTTGTCATGTTCTATACAAGTAACATAATATTGACAATGATAATAGAAAATAACAGTGACTGTTCACTGACCCAAGACATGTAATTAACTGCTTGCTCCTGGAGATTATTTTACTTTGGTAGATTTAGAGACCTTCATGAGACTTACTCCATCCAATGCTGTGTGCTCTTCAGATGCAGAGAGAGAGTCCAGTCACTCCTTTGGGCCACAAGAGGGCACCCTGCAGCTAGCTAACCCTCCCCTTCTTCAAAACAGCGTTTTCCAAAGAGTTTGTCATTTTCAGAGGACTGATTTAAGGGTGAGTTAAGGTGCTTAAGCTTAAGTATTGCCAAAATAAACTTGTTAGTACAGTGCATAAGGTAAAAACCTGTGCCCTAAGAAAAATTTGAAATACAAATTTTTTCTTTTTAAAAAATATAGTTTCACTGCTGTGCAGTAACTGCTTAGGCATTATTTATGTTACAGGAGAAAGGAGGCAGTTGAAAGTGGAGGGATTGTGGTGGCCATCCCCCCAGGGGGGTGATTTCTCTCTGTCTCTCCAGTGAGTGAATGTGCCCTTTAACAAAAAAAAAAATCTCTCAAGAAAAGAAAAACAAAACATGTTTGAACAGTATTTCAGCTTTCTGGTTTGTGACAAATTCTTTTTAAGAGCAAGTATTGTCACACTGTACATTAATTTTACTTAGAGTCCCTATAGTTTACATCCCAAATGTATAGTTTATGTACCTACAAATTGATTCTTTTTCCCCTTTCTAATAATAAATGATAAATTGAAAAATAACTTTACGATTCAAACAGTGTCATGATCAGAAAGAGTAGTTAAAAGAACTTAGTTATTTGGGGCTGGAGATGGGTATCTGAGATTTTTGGAGAGGAGGAGTTTATGTTTAAACCTTTTTTTTTTTTTTTAAGAGTTTACCAACTGATACTGTTACCTCTAAAAGATAACTAAGAAACCTACTCAGATTTCTGTCTCAGTTCTCTCTCCCACAAGCCTTTTTATCTTTCCTCATCTTACAGGCAGCAGGGAACCTTCTGGGATTTCTTTCTTTGCTTATCTCTGTCTCTCTCACCAAATCTTTCTCTCCTTTCCTGATAGGTGAGGTTTTTAGTTTTTGTTTTATCCCAAAATTCATCAACTGGAATAAATTAAAAGCAGCCTTGAATTTCTGCTTTTGCATTTTTAAAATTGCCTCTTTTTTTTTTTAAGAAAATACCAAATCTTATTTTAATTGCCTACCCTAGTCTTTTGATTAAAATTTTAAAAAGTTCTTTATTTTATTATAAATATAGATTTCTGTGTGCAAAACATTAGCATTTACATATAGAGCTGATTTTAATGTACTGTTTTTTGTAGCTCATGACTTTACTGAGTGATCATCACAATGGCATTTTCTTCTGGTTATTCATCAGAAATAGGAACAGATTTCTGTTACCTGTTCATAACCTGTTCTTTCCGGTTTTTTGCCTCATAACATGTTTTTTTAAAAGGTTACTGATTTACATTATGTCATATGTCTTCAAAATAGCAAAACTGATTTGTAGGAGATTGAACTCAGCTTCATTAATATCATGTACACTGCAGAGTCTCATATGATTACCTTCTATGGGCTGTTGGGCATATATAACTGGGTTTCTGTTCATTATTTTTCATTATAGAAAAGAGGACCCTGCCTACAGTTCTTAAAGGAACCCAGAGTTTAACTATAAATCACTTTGTTAATCTATTTTGAGAATATTTTTATAGCATAGTTTGATAAGTAATGCTCACTTCTTTCTTTTATGACACAAGAATAATAAAGAAAACATTATTGAAAATTTATATCAGAAATCCTAGGTAGTGTGATAAACTGAAAAGTATACGGTATGGGGAATAAAGAGACTTCTATTTTCTCTCAGATCTCTTACTAGTAATATGACCTAGTAAGACTGACACTGACTTTGAAGATAATAAGAATAACCTTTTGAGAGAATCACGTATCTCTCTCAAATACTCCAACTTAAATCTGAGCTATTAGGAATAACTGAAATCAAAACCAGCTTTCTCTGGTTATAATTTGTCTATATAATCCCTGTTTTGACAATTCTTTTGCAGACTTTATCCACTAAAATGGGAAGAGTATCTTGATAATATCTGAAACTTTTATTCTTTCAGTATGCTTAATGGTGGTCTAACACTGGAAATGTTTAGAAATACTGATTAAACTGATTGAAAAGAACCATCTTGTATGGTACAGTAGTTAAGTATAAAGAAAAGGGCCTTAGAATTAAGCAAGTATGTGTTCAAATCTCAGCGTTGCCATTTACCAGCTATATATGTAGTCTTAAACAATTTAACTTCTGCCTGTGTTTTTTATGCAGAATGTGAACAACTGGCAGTTGTTCTCTGTAAATAACGGGGTTCCCTCACCCCCCTAGGATACTCAAATTGACTCAAGGAAAAAGAAGGCAAATAACTATAGACAAAATCTTTGTTGCAACTAATATAATCCTTTGAAATAATCAGCTAGTTAAGTGTTGCAGGCCAGTGTATTAACTCATGCTTTTTATGATCATAAAGGATTTACATTTTGGTAGCAAAGGTACCTAACATATGTCTCCTATAGGCTAGATGCCATGCTAAGCACTTTAGTTATTTCATTCTAGCCTCATAATAACACTTTTTTAAAAACTTTTTAAATTTAAATTTATTTATTTATTATTCATTTATTTATTTAAGTTTGGCCAGAGAGGGGTAGAGTGAGTAAGTGAGTGAGAGAGAGAGAGAGAGAGAGAAAGCCGCCAGGTCCAGGTCCAGGATTCGAACTGTAGTCGGCCATGTGGGGGTCCAGCACCCTTAACCACTAAGCCACCTGCCGGCCCCCCCATAATAACTCTTAGGACAGGAGCATTAGCAATTACCTTTCATTTACAGACGAGGAAACTGAAGCTCAGAAAGGTTAAATTAAATTAACTGATCCAAGGCTCGAACATACATAATAGCTCTTGAACAGCAATTTGATATCATGAATATCTTGATATTTACAAGACTACTTCCCACTAGAATTGACATTTACTAATGTTTGTTGGTGATACTAGGGGGTATTAGGAATGTGGAAGATTGACAAGTTGAAAAAATGGAAAAAGTATTAATTTTTTTTTTTCCCAAAAGAAAATCTGGGAAAGCACCATTTTTGGTTTCTAGGTAATTACCTTTTTTGGTCTCTACACAACTTAGTTTTTTAGCTTCTGTTCCTATCTTTTATGAACTTCTTTTGTAAATAAAATAACCTCACATCCTGATTTGTCTATGGCATAATTATTGGGCTGTTGGAAGTTATGACACATTTTGTATAGAAAAAAATAAATCATGAACTTTTCTGACAACCCAGTATTAATAGCATCCCTTTTCACAAAAGTCCCAGTTTGAATGATAAGTTATATTAAGAATACTCAATTATGTCATAATGTAGAGATTAAGCTTTTAAATCTTTGGATTATGTTAGTGGGTTGTCAGAAAAGTTCGTGATACATTTTTGCACAGGATAAAAAAAACAGAAAAATATGTCATGACTCTTCTGACAACCTAATACTTTGGTTGGTTTGGCGATTTAAAAGTATATCTCCTGTATAAATACTAGAGAAAGAATGTGACTTGCTTATTTTCAAGACAGTATGCTAAGGTGCTGATTGATTTCTTTTGTCGATAGAGAGGGTAAGCCATTAATACTTGAAGGAAAGAACAGTGTACATCCACTCAGTCATTTCTGAGTTAGCAGGAAAGAGCAGGTTGACAAGAAATACTGAGATGATCTGAGCTTGGTTGAGTGCTTTTATAGACAGGAAACTAATATGAATGGTATTATATGTTTTACAGATCTGTAAGTTTTTAGGCTTCTTTTCTGTAATGTGTGTCCCTATTTGTACTACAGCAAAAGAATCTCCAAGGGCAAATCTCTATTTTTATTGCTGTTCCAAACACTGCATCATGTAACCTTTTTCAAAAAATTGTTATGTTAGAAGTTGTTGCCCTCTCCTGTATTTAACCCATTTTAACTTACTCTTGAACACAGGCTGGTAATTTTCTGATAGTTGAAACAGCATCTAAAACTGTCACAGAAAGCAGTTTCTAGAATGTCAGTAAAAGTCTGTTGTAGAAACATGGATTTTACCTACTAAATTGTTTTCCAGTTCATGATAACTTAAAATACTTGCAAAATGAAAAGGTGCTTGTTTGTAGTAGTCTTTGGCAAGAAAAAGTAGGCGTGCCTACTACATGCTTGACATATGCACGTTTTATTTTAAAGTGATCTGTGGAGACACTCAGAAAATATTATTCCGAAAGACTTTAGGTTAGTCTCCTCAAAGGGGTTCCATTATTTCTACTATCTCAGAAAAGTAGTCTGTTTCAGTCACTTCCTGTCTATGATAAATACTCTTATCGGTTGTTAATAACTTCAGTTTGGATTTCTTACTTAAAAAGTTTTCTTCCTGAGATATAGGATAAAAGTGTTTCCTTACTGCTTCAGGAATTATTTTGATGTGTCTGAAATGCCTTATTTGTAAGGGATTAACTTGGATTTTACTATGAATAAATGTTCAGTTATTTAAATAAATTGAGTATGATGCTTTAACATTCGTATTATCAGCTTTATATGTATTTTTAAATATTTGTATGGATCTTTTATAGTGACATTTAAAAATTGAAGGAAGTTTGTAGTTTACTTTGAGATCTTTGCTAGGGCAGATTATTGTTTAAAGTGTCTATGCTTTATAAAGACAAATCATTTACAGTCTAGGAAGCTGCTGACATGCAGAAACACTTTTCTGTTTTTAAAAAATAGAAATTAATTTCTTTTAATATTGTAAATACACAGTTTAGGAAAAAAAGCGTAAATTAGGAGCTACCCAGAGAGAATCTTCCCGGATTGCTTCTCCTGTTTTTTGATTTGTTTTGTTCTGTTTTTCTTTTCTATTTTTGTTAGTAGCACCATCATTTACATTGTGACTCAAGTTATTCTTTTTTTCCCTCCTCCCTACCATTTATATTCAGATTCTGTTGACTCTCCAAAATGTCTTCCAGATTCATTTTCTTTCTTCAGTTCTTTCTATCAGTATTCTTTTTCACTTCTTGTTATCTTGGCCCTGTTGTAATTCTCGTGAGTGGCTCTCTTATTAGCCTCTAGTCTTTCTTTTTTTCCTTTATTCTTACAGCTTTAGACGTTTTCTGAAACATAATGTCACTCTTGTTCACCTTGATTACCTGTTGCTTTAGTGTAATGACCAGTTTGCTTAGCAAGTCTTTTTGGGGTCCTCATAATCTTACCTGATTAACTTCACCAGCCTTCCTATATCTGCTCTCCATCTCACACACACCCTGTTCTAGACAGTTTGCATTTTCTCAAGTTTTGCCTTTGTTTATGTTTTACTGTGTTTTCTTCACCTTTTACTTTAACTTTTAACCTTCAGACACATGAATATGGTCTTATTTCTCAGATCTGATTCAGGTATTAGAAGTTAAATTTTATTAATAGCATATATATTGGTGAGCTCTCTGAAGATGAGATCACCATGTCCTGAAGAGACAAACAGGTAATTGGGTGTGGTCAATGTAGACATAGAAGTGAACACAAGTTTGATTATGAGCACTGAAAGAATGGGCATCTGTTTTGGGCTAGGAGTGATGTGTATATTATGAATGCTTACTTAAAATGCCACATGTGCTTTTAGAAAACCATATTAAAAAGTCTGCCTCATCTAAGTGTCGGAAAAGTTAAAGAGGAATGACCTGGATGCATACTTAAAGAATAATTTAGGGATTGCCTAGGTATACTGTTGAATAATCAGTCAATGGTAGTACCAGCACAATTTTTATGTGCTGTGTATATTGTAATACCTGATAAAGCACTGGACTTTGAGATTATCACTCAAGTATTTGTGCATCTATTCTGTGCATGTTTTTAATGACCTATAAATTGCTGATTATTTGGTACTGATGGATGGTATTCAGGAATTAGTATGAGTTGTGAATCACTGAAGTAAAAATGGAAAATATTTTCTACCCTGGGAGCTCTAGAATAGAATAAGGGCAGTAGTGCTTAGAAACGAAGGAAAGAAAAAATTGTAATCATTCTTGCTGACATTTTTATTACATCATCTGCTCTTGAATAAGAAATTAATAAGCCTTTTGAAGAAGTTTATATATAAAGAAGATCACATAGTGTTAGAAAAGATTGTAGGAAAAAATGTTCGATGTTGATTAATGTTTAGATGCAGTTATTAGAGCCAGTACAGAAATACAGGTGGGAAATTATTTCATTATTACCAAGACAACTTAGGAAGTGGTCACTCTAAATTGTTACTAACTTTGAAAATTGTTCATATCAGTGGCGTGTTTACTCTCTGTCATGTTAATTCTTTGTAATTAAAATAAAATTTAAATGTTATTTGCTTTTCTCTCAAATAGCTTTTGCCTACCAAAAAGTTTTGGGAACCTGATGATTCAACAAAAGATGGACAAAAAGGCATATTTCTTGGGGATGATGAATGGAGAGAGACTGCATGGGGAACTTCTCGTAAGTTATGGTATATTTTTGAGAATTAAGAATATACTAAAATTTTGCTAGAGGGCTTATGTGTTTGCAGGAGACAGGGGGAAAGAAAGTACCCCCAATGGGGAATGGTTACTCCACAGTTCCTTTCTCCTTCATTTCCCCTTTTGAGATTTTAGACATGTGTGCTTGGTCTGTTTCAAGCTACCAGGTCTGGGACTCAAACCGTCCAGTTGGTAGTGTAGAAGCCAGTGACCTTAACCACCATGTTACAGGCTGGCCCTATACTTTTAAAAGCAAACTTTTCCGATCCCAAACAGTATTGGGAGGAAATTTGTAACTTCTTTGTTGAGGATTTCATAAATCATTATAATGGACATTTTCTTATGGCATTTAACCCTTATGCGACAGCACATGTACTTGATTAATACACGTATCTGATTAGAAATGTTTGTCATGATAAGATTTTAAGAATTTTTCAAATCAAATCAATCCTTGATTATAAAATTTTCTGAATTTGCGTAAAAAATAGAAGACACCTTAATTTAACTGTGATAATTTCCAATCTTAGTTGTATTAGAAGTCAATGACTGATAGATCTAATTGCAACTCAGTCTGGCTTTATTATCCGTATACAAATATGAAGTAAATTGCCTGGGTAAGGTGGAACTCCCAGAAAGGGAGATCTTTGAATGTTTTTAGTTTCCATAAGTAGAGGAAAGAGATTTTGGTCTAAGTACTACAAAGAGAAAACAAACTGTCTATGGAGTGTACCTTGGAGAGTGACAGTATTGATAAAGAGCAGAGTTACATTCTTTATTTTCTTTATTTTTAATAGACAGATTTTTGCTATAGGGCACGAGTGCTTGCAAAAAAGAGACAGACCAAAGGCAAGAAATCACCCCCTCCAGGGATGGCTATGCCACAGTCCCTCTTCCTATATGTTGCTCTTGGGATCGTGGGCAGGCATATATGCACACATACAGCACATGCACCCTGCGTCGAGTTTTAAGCCACCATGTCTGGGACTCAAACCATTGTCAATTACATGGGAGTCCAGTGACATGATTATGCCATCTGCGGGTCCCAAGAGCGTAGTTATATTCTTAAAATAGCATGTTATTTTATGGATTGTATGTTATTTCTGATTAAAATCTAAATAGTATGTAGTTGGAGCTATCAACACACATTTTGCTGATAAATCTCTCCTGAGTACTGAGTTGTATTTTTTTTTTTTTTTTTAAGAATTATTTTATTTAACTTCATTTATTTAAATTTGGCAGGGGTGGAGAAGTGAGAAAGTAAGCCACCAGGTCCAGGACTCGAACTGTGGTTGGCCATGTGGAAGTCTAGTGCCCTTAACCCATATCACCTAAGCACCATACCGTCTGCCAGCCCGAGTACTGTGTTTTGTGCAGCTTCCTTAAGGTATACAAAATGATTGAAGTAACATAAAAACAAGATTTCCAAATGATGAATTACCAAATTTGCTGTTTTGAGTGTAAATTACCAGGTGTTTTTTTATTCTCCAAATTTCTAACATATATTAATAGATTTTTAACATTGGGCCAGAACATGCCTGGCAGTTAAGGGAGTTGGATCCCACATGGTTGACCACATTGTTCATGAAAGTCCTGGATGCAGCAGCTCAAAACATGACAGGTGCACGTGTCCAGGTGGTCCAAATGCTATCAGTAATGGAGAGATCTCAGCATTATCACACTCCATGAGGGTTGCTTTCTCTGTCTCCTTCCTTCTCTGTGTCTCTCTGTGGTGAGCACATGTACCCTTTTGCAAATTGGAAAAGAAAAAAAAATTTTAATGTATTTGTAGTTTTTAAATTTGTTGTTGTTAAATTAATTGTCAAAAAGCCAAAACTCAGGTTAAGAAGTTCTAGAAAATTTTAGTAATTTTTACAGTCAAAAGTTGAAAATGTTAAGTAATTTATAATAACTGCAGTAACTTTAAAATGTTGGACATTTGAGTCCCACTTAATGTATAATATGCCAGGCTTGGGAAATACAAAGAGAAATGAAATATGATTCATATTCTTAAGGAATGTTTTCCCTTGAATTAGAATGAACCTACATTGGGGCCAGTAGGTGGTGTGCTGGTTAAGGTGCTGGATGGCCACCTGACCAGCTGTGGTTCAAGTCCCGGATCCGGTGACTTGAAATGCACTCCAGGCAAGTGTGAGTGAATGCCCAAAATCCTGAAAGGAAAATGGAGGAGAAGGGATTGTGGTGGTGTCATCCTCTATTGGGAGGTGATTTCTTACTTCCTCCTCTCCCTCTCTCTTTTTCTTCTCACTGTCTCTCTGGTGAGCACATGCATTCTATGGCAAAAACATACATACATACATATATACATAACCTCTATTAGATTCAGAATTTAAAACATTCAGTAATTCGGAGTAGGATACATTTTCTACATGAAAGGCAGTCTTTGCTAAGAACATGGTGTGCCTCACCAGGCTTGTGTGCATGCATGCCCAAGATCCCAAGAGGAGAACGGAGGAGTGGCCACCCCCCTGGTGTGATTTCTCTCTTTTTGTCTCTGTCTGGCGAGCGCACACGCCCTGTAGCAAAAAAATCTCTCCAAAAAAAAAAAAAGGAACATGGTGTGCTTAACAACTTTGATTGTTTTTTTAACAACTTCAAAAGCAAATCATCTTGAACACAACGTAATAGTGAGAGATTATATTTAAGATGGATAGTAAGGGAATATGTCAGTTAGAATTTTAGTAATTTCTTATTCTTCCGTCTCCCAACTTAACTTTCAGTTATATAGGTAAAATTTTCAAGCTAAGTAGTAGTCTTTTACCAGAAAACATGAGAAAATTAGAAGTAAATAGAATTTTGTTTACCTAATAAAAATGTATTGAATGTCAAGCATGTATATATGTGAGTAATATATTCCTTGTTCTGAAGGCATTTCAATCTAAGACAAATTCTCTTTCTATGACTATAGAAGACTTAATCATGTACCATACTCCTTTGTTGAATGGAGCTGCTTGTGATTCTGTTTCATTATGTTCTTAAATTTCCAGGGCTTTGAGCATGCCGGTTTCTCTAACTGAAATCCACCTCAAGCCCCCTCATTTGCTCACTTGCACTCTTTGCCCTTGATAGTCACTTACATATCTCTTCCTTTGGGATTTAAAGACTGAGAAAGATTGATACCCTGTCTTTTCTGTTTTGTTTTTGTTTTATTTGCTATATGTTGTATGTGCTTGCCAGAGAGAGAAAGTGAGAAATCAGCCCCTGGGGGTGGCCATCTTGCAATCTCTTCTTTATTATCTTGGGATTTTGGATACCACATCCGAGTGCCCACATGTGTCTATCATTTGTTTGTTTGTTTGTAAGAATTATTTAATTTTATTTATCATCATTTTTTTTTTTTTAATTTGCTATAAGGCACGTGGGCTCAAACAGAGAAAGTGAGAAAGCATACCATTAGGTCTGGGACTCGAACTGTGGTTGGTCTTGTGTGAGTCCAGCACCTTAACCCATGCCACCTGCTGGCCCCACCTGCTGTATTTTTTTTTTCAAGATGTCAGATCCAGGACTTGAACCAAAAAGTCAACCATGTTGGATCCATTTTCCTCAGCCATCACACCACCTGGCTGCCCTGATGCCCTTTGTTTTGTTCCTATAGTATTCTGGTATTATGATTGCCTTTTCTTTTTTTTTAATACCTATAGTCTTTATGAAGAAAGGGACAATCTTATTTGTTAAAACATACCACAAGGCCAAACGTACAAGACACAGTAAATCAATATTTGAACTAATTTCAGGTAGTGAAATAATGACCCCTATGGTAGCTCAGCCTCTAGGTAGTTGAAGGGCTAGATTTTTTTGGGGGCGGGGGGGGGAGGTTTTTGCTATAGGGTGCGTGCGGT
>NW_006204812.1:4232813-4235024 GCF_000334495.1 Tupaia belangeri chinensis
CACACACGCGCTCGGCGTTAGTTTAGGCCACCGGGGCCCGGACTCAAACCGTGGTTGACTACATGGGAGTCCAGTGACATAGCCATTACGCTAACTGCAGGTCCCAAGGGCTAGATTTAATCTTACTTGTATTTTACTTGTTCAGGAATGAGCCAAAGGTAGCTAGCTGGTAGAGTAAAATTTTTTTTTTCCAGCAAGAACTTTATGAATGTTGCCTCATGTGTTACTGTGTTTTTGTATTCCATTGGCTTTTAGATTTTTTTTTTAATTGCCAGAGGGTTTATATACCTGTTAGAGAGAGAACCCACCTCCTCCTCACCCCCCGCGTGCATACACACATGGTGAGATGTTGTCATACTACAATTCTTTCTCCATTTCTCCACACTGTCAGAATCCTGTGTACGCATACACACATAACCTACACCCAGTATGTTTTAGGCTACTGGGGCCAGAATCATAACTGGGGTTGGCCATGTGGAATCCAGCTCTTTATGCACAGTGCTTAATCATGGGGCCCAACTGTTTTTGGGTCTTAAGTAATTGCCTTTTCTTGTCATCATAAAAATATGTAGAAAAACTTGTTTATAAAGATTATAATATTCAGGAACCAATAGGAGGCATGATTAATGGCGCTGGATGCTCGCATGGCCAACCATGGTTCAAGTCCCGGACCTGGTGGCTTGCTTTCTCGAAAGCTTTCTCTTTCTTTCACTCTCTGTCTCTGTTTCTCTCTCTCTCTGGTCAAATTGAAAAATAATAACAAATGAAATTAAATAAATAAATAAATAATTCTTTTTAAAAAGGAGTATAGTATTCAAATAAAATATGCCATTTTCCCAAATTTAGTATATTTGTGTAACTGTACTTTATTTAGCTTAAAAGTACAAATATATAATTGTGTACTTTCTTCCAAACAGACCATTCAATGTCCCAGCCTATTATGGTACAGAGAAGATCTGGACAGGGTTTTCATGGAAACAGTGAAGTAAATGCAATACTGTCTCCGCGATCAGAAAGTGGAGGCCTTGGTGTGAGCATGGTAGAATATGTGTTAAGTTCTTCTCCTGCTGATAAATTGGACTCTCGATTTAGGAAGGGAACTTTTGTAAGTACTCTGACTAAAGAACTATTTAATGTTTGCTTGATGGTTATTTGGTTATATCTTAAGTCAGCTTATTTTTTTCCCACCCTACACAGATTTAATGGACACTTTGTAGTTTTCGTGCTTTTGTTTTCTTTGGCCACTTCTTGAAATAGATGAAATAATAAAACTATTGGAAATACTTAGGATCTTGACTTTTCTGCAAAAATCAAACCATACTAATTTGAAAACATGATTTGCAGAATTAAAATGCTCATTCCTAGCAGTGCTCGATCTGAAAATAACTAAAACTTGTTTGCATTGTATTGAATTTTAATTTAGTTTGTGGTGTTACTGCTTTTCCCCACCGCTATAGTTAAGGTTGCCTTAGCTCTTCTGTTATAAATCACTAGTTTGTACTAAATTTTTTGGCCTGTGACAAATTAGTTGACTACAAAATTAAAATAAGATTTTAAATGCTTTTGTTGTTGACATGCACTATAGTGTAGTTTTAGGTCACCTTGTGGTGCCTTTTCTTGTGTTCTATTAAATATTCAGAATCAAACAGATTCTTTTTCCTCAGGGCACTAGAGATGCTGAAACAGATGGACCTGAGAAAGGAGATCAAAAAGGCAAGGCTTCTCCATTTGAGGAGGACCAAAACAGAGATCTTAAACAAGGAGATGATGATGATTCTAAAATAAATGGCAGAGGTTTGCCAAATGGAATGGATGCCGATTGCAAAGATTTTAAGTAAGATTTTAACTTTCTCAAGAAGAAAAGCATATCTCTAGAGATTATTACTATTAGTTGATGTGACTGATTTATTAGAGTTTTTTATTTTCCAGCTTAGGTTTATTTGATTTCTTTTGTACTTCATGATAATCTGGATGAATATTTTCTTTGTAAGGAAAATTAGTTAATTATGAGCTATTCAAAAAAAGTAATCTTCAAAACACTCTAAAACTGGGTTTTGTTGAAGGAATGATGTTAGAAGCTGCTTTTCTGTTAATATGGTAGTCCAGATTTGAACTTTAACTTCCCTGCTGAAATGCAGTAAATTGTAGATTTTATCCTTTTTTTTTTTTTTTTTTTTTTTTTTTTTTGTTTTGGGGGGGGTTTTTGCGCAC
>NW_006204812.1:4235226-4250706 GCF_000334495.1 Tupaia belangeri chinensis
AAATGCAGTAAATTGTAGATTTTTTCCTTTTTTTTTTTTTTTTTTTTTGCTTCTATTCTTGGGGTTGCTTTCGAGCACCTTTTAGTGGAATTTCCTTCTTTCTTCTATTCCTGTACTTGTTCCCTACCTCCTGTTTAACTTTTTTAATCTTAAAAATGAGACCAGATTAGCACAGGAACCTTGACCTTTGTTCTTATACTATATGAGATTGTGGTAATACTTAATATTGTTCCTGCTAATAGGAAGTAGAGAATAGTTTAGAAACTTTAGAAAGCTCTAAATTCAGAAACTCTTTACGATACAGTTTTTTTTTGTTGTCTCTTCATGGCAGTTAAGTAAGTATTTTCTTTTAGCTTTTGTCTTATATTTGGCAGTGTGTGTGTAATCTACATATTGGGAGGGTGTTGTTTCTTTGTACAATTTCTTGCACTTTGTACTTCAGTAGTCAGATGCTTTGGGGCCCGTTTCTGAAAAATGAGCCTTTTCTTTGAGATCTTGTGAACCATGGAATCCTCTCTAACAGCGTAGGTACATGGTTTGCGATAGACCTTTACATTTGTTGCCTTTTATCAAAAGCAAGTAACAGTGCTTAAACTGTGCCATTTCTACCTGTTCTAAATCCAAAAAATGCATCCAAAACCAGTAAACCTCTTTTGACAATAAATAAATTCAATGTTCCTCAGTTTATTTTAGAACCTTATCCTGATTGCTCTTCTGCTATTTCCTAATCTCGGTTTTAGTTAAGAGCATGCATTTAAAACTCAGTTGAGATAAACCTTTCAGAGTGTACATTTATAATTGAAGTGTTAATACACCATTAACTATAGCAAGAAAAATAGCACCACTGATAACACTGTGATTCTTTTCTAATATGTCTTTTGCTTTTTACTATGAATGAGTTATTTCATGTGAAAGATTTTACTTTTCTCCTTTAAAATATTAATATGAACTGGGCCAGCTAGTTGGTGTGGTTTGGATGGCTGAATCCACATGGCTAACTCCACAGTTCAAGTCCTGGACCTGGTGGCTTGAAGAACATGCTGGGCGAGTATGCATACCTGAAAGTTCAAAGAGGAGAATGGAGAAGGGATTGCCTTGTGGCCATCCTTCCTGGGGATGATTTCTCAACACCACCCCCCTTCACCCTCTGCCTCTTTCCAGCGAGTTCACATGGCCTATAGCAAAGACTTTAAAAAAAAGAAAGATTAATGTGAACTTTATATAATTTATTAGCATTCTAATCTTACCAAGTTTGGGATATATTGATATGTTTAAGATAATTATTTTAGATGGAGTATTAATTACTTGACAGTGTAAAATTCAAAAGGATAGCCATGGCCGTGTGGTCACTATGCTGGTATATCATTAATATGTATATTAATTGATACATCATCAGTATATACTTTAGTAGAACTGAAACAGATGAAAGAAGATAAAGACTTCTTCCTTTTTAAATGACTTATTTTAAATAAAATTTTGTTAGTTAATTTTTTCTTCCCAAATGTTTTGAATAAACAATTAACCTTTGGAACTTAGAAAGTTAGGTGTGGTTAAAGGGGAGTGGAGTTTGAAACCTAATGTTGCAAGGATAGTGGTTGACTTTTATATAAAATGTAAGTGCACTTTGATAACTGGAAAATAATTTGAGAAATTGCTTTGTCAGCTATGCTGTACATGTTAGCAAGTTTATTCCAAAACAGGGCGCCTGCAGTTTTAGATAGAAGGTATCAACTGGTATTAGACGCCAGATGTAACCGTTACTGTCATTTACTCAGTGTAGTTATACTTCAGAAGACTGAATATATGGTTTCTTAGAAAAATAAACTTTCTACTAAAGGAAAGAATCCTATTTAAAATATATATGTAGAAGAAAAGATAGACTATGAGGATCACTTATGTCTAAAAATAAGGTAAAGTTTAGAACATGAAGGATGTTAAATAAAAAGAGAGAAGCCAATGCTTTACATTTAACCATTAATGAATTTCTTGGGAAAATTAAGGCAGCCATACAGTAGAGAATTTTTTTAATGGAGAATACTTTTCATGGTATGAATACTTAAGTTAAAAAAAAATACCACGTATTTTCATTTTTCCCTGATAGTTTAAACTGAAACATTGATATGATAAGGGTAGTCTGTGGAAAGCATCATAAAGGGCTTTTACAAATAAGTTTCTTTGTTTCTTGTTGGAACCACAAGGTCATCTCAGTTTCCTTAGTAAGGAAATGGGAAATGAGGCCCTGAAAAATGAGATCATTTGAAAGACAGAATCAGGAGCCAGCCTTTTCTTTTACTTTAGTGTCTTTTTCTACCATGTCCCACATTTTATCCCTTTAAGTTATGAAGAACATAATCTCTTTATGATCAATTTTTTTCTTAAATATTAAGCAAGATGTAAAATTTTGTGCTGTGGATAGAGCAGTAGTATGATAGATGGTCTTTGGTTTTGAGCCTTTCCCTATTTGCCACTTTTAATAGTCTGCTTTTCAGGCTTATTAATCATTTTGTCTGATTTGAGACAAAGTTTTCAGGTAATATGAGCTTGGTATATATTGGCCAATTTTTCTCCCAGTAAAATTGAGTTATATCTTCATGTTATTTAAATTGAAGAGAATGACCAGTAATTTATTATTATTGTTGTTGTTGTTGTTTTTGGAGAGGTTTTTGCCTTAGGGCATGTGCACTCACCAGAGAGAAAAAAAGACAGTGAGAGAGAAATCATTCCCTGAGGAGATGGCCATGCCACATTCCCTTCTCTGTTCTCCTGGGATCTTGGGCACACATGCACATGTGCCCGGCGTGACTTTCAAGCTGCTGGGTTGAGGACTCATACCGCGTTCAGCCATGTGGAGTCCAGTGACACAACTGCTATGCCGTCTTCTGGCCCCTATCAACTCATCAGAGAAAGTTAAGTGGGGGGAAAAAAGGAATATGATGAAAAATAGTGACCCAGAATGCCTTATCTGCCTTCTATTTTACAGCCATTTGTTTTACATAGTTTTCTTACTTTCCGTTTTCACCCATTTGATTGATGTACTATTTTTATTCATAAGTGCTTTTCTACTTTCTTTATGTAGTCGTACTCCAGGAAGTCGTCAAGCCTCTCCAACTGAAGTAGTTGAGCGCCTAGGCCCCAGTACTAATCCCCCAGAAGGATTGGGGCCTCTTCCTAATCCTACAGCTAACAAGCCACTTGTTGAAGAATTTTCAAATACTGAAACTCAGAACTTGGATGCCATGGAACAAGTTGGTCTGGATTCCTTACAGTTTGACTATCCTGGTAATCAGGTACCAATGGACTCTTCAGGAGCTACTGTAGGCCTTTTTGACTACAATTCCCAGCAGCAGGTAAAGTTTGCCTTTTCTTTAAGAAACTCCTCTTTATTGGTATAGCCTAAAGGGCTCTGAGGCACGGACATGAATGATGGGGGTTATTGAACACTTAAAGATTTATTAAAATGCTCTTGTAGTTGAGAAAGTGCTTCAAATAAATGTTTTCAAATATTGTATTTAAGACTTTTCTAATTAGAAATGAAATGTTTTGACACTAATCTTTGTATTAAATATTTACCCTAACAGCTCTTTCAGAGGACTAACGCACTAACAGTTCAACAGTTAACTGCGGCTCAGCAGCAGCAATATGCATTAGCAGCAGCTCAGCAGCCACATATAGGTGAGTCTTTGTAAGTTACCATTTCTACTAGATATTAATAGAAGTCTTGTGTTACATTGTTCAGAATGATTCATTTTTCATCTACTGATTGGCGGTGATTCATTACTTTTTGAAACATCTTGAGATCAGAAAATAACAGAATATGTGGTAGCGGTTAGGGAAGAATTGTTTCTGATTGTATCATTTACCAAATAAAAATCTAAAACTTGATAAAAGCTGTTAATATCTAAGTTCGTTCCCCCAATATGAAGTCGAGAGAGTCAAACATCTAGAAATTCAAATATAGTTTTTTGTGTCCATTATCAAATCAGAATGTTCATTTAAAAAATAATGTGGAGTTTCAGCCCCATAGTGTGGTGGTTAAGTGCTACAAGTAGGGGGCCAGGATCCTATGTGACCCTACAGTGGTTTAAATCTTTCTCCTCTCCTTTACTCTCTCTTGCTTTTTCCACGCATGCGTGCTCACATACCTTCTAGCAATTAAAAAAGATTGTTTGGGAATAGGAATCTCAAGAAAACGTCTTAAAAATATTCTAGTTCATTTGATCTTTGACCTTTAAAACTTTAATGTGAGTTATACATTTGTTATTGCTAGAGTTCAGGCTTAGTATTGGGGCTTATTTGTTTTTATTTCTCCCCTTCCTTTCCCAGTTAATGTAGGTAAATTTTGCTCATAGCCATTACCTGAATAGTTTTGTTATTGTTGTTTACCTTCTAGATTGTAAACCTCCCTATAGTAGTGTGTGAAGTAAAATAAGTCGACTGCAGTTTTTTGTTTTTTTTTTTGTTTTTTTAATTTTTAATTTTGAAACATAATGCAGATTTTATAGCTTCAGGTGACATTGCAGAGAAGGTATGGAGAGGTTCTCCAGACTGGGTTTGAGTAAAGACTCATTTTTTCCCTCCAACAGTTACATCTCACATAATTATAGTGCCATGTCAAAACCACTAACGTGACATTGAACAGCATTACGTATAGTTTTATGTCATTTTATCACATGGAGGTTTGTGTCACTATTTTTATGCATATCTGATTTTGGCTAAACTTAATTTCCTGGTTGACAAAGTTGTGGCTATGGAAGGGAGATATACTAAGTTGGTTCTCTTCCCTTAGCTACATAATGTTCTGGGTCCATGCATTAGGATTCCTAGATCCCAAATTTTATTTTTGGTGTTAATCAAAGGTGTCCTTCTACACTAGGTGATCTGATAGCAATGTGTACTCTCCAGCTCTGTTTATTTTTTTTTCCTTATTCCTCTTTATCCCTGTACTTAATCTCTCCTCCCTTCATTTTGATAAATGTACTGATTCCTGTCTTTTTATTGGCCAGTAGAACAGTTTTTATTTCTTGAGGCTTTAAGATGTCTTAATTGGCAGGCTAATATTCCTATGGCTTGCCTTATTTAGAGTTTTAAGTGTTTTGTTATTGCTTGCTTTTTTAATGTGAACTTCAGGATCAGTTTATCTACTTTCTTTTTTTTTTTTTTTTGGAGAGGTTTTTCACCATAGGGCACGTGCGCTCACCAGACAGACAAGAGACATAGAGACAGAAAGTGAGAAATCACCCCCCAGGGGGATGGTCACGCCACAATCCCTTCTCCTCTCGGGATCTTGGGCATGCACGCACATGCACCCTGCGTGAGGTTTAAGCCACCAGGTCCAGGACGCGAACCATGGTCGACTACGTGGGGAGTCCAGCGACATAGCCATTATGCTAACTGTTGGTTCCCTAGGATCAGTTTATCTACTTTCAGGAAATCGGGTTAAGTTATTTAATTTACCTAGGAAAAATCAACATCTTTATGACATTTAAGTATTCTTTTTTTTTTAAGAATTATTTTGATTTTTAAATTTTATTTATTCATTTATTTTATTTTAATTTGACCAGAGAGAGAGAGAGAGAGAGAGAGAGAGAGATAAAAAGTGAGAAAGCAAGCCGCCAGGTCCAGGACTCGAACCGTGGTCAGCCATGTGGAAGTGTCCAGCACCCCAACCACCACGCCACCTGCTGGTCGCAGACATTTAAGTATTCTTAACTAGCCATGGTATATCTTTTCTATTATTCAAGTCTACTTTAGTGGCATATATGAGTATTTTAAAGTTTTTCTCATTTCTTGCATATTTCTTGAGAAGTTTATTCTTCGGTATTTTGTGTTTTGTTATCATTAAAAATGGCCTATCTTTGGGACCAGCAGTTAGCATAGTGGCTATGTCGCTGGACTCCCATGTAGTCAACTGCAGTTTGAGTCCCGGACCTGGTGGCTTAAACTCACGCCGGGCGCGTGTGCGTGCATGCCCAAGATCCCAAGAGGAGAATGGAGGAGAAGGGATTGTGGTGTGGCCATCCCCTCTGGGGGGTGATATCTCGCTTTTTGCCTCTCTGTTTCTCTCGATCTTTCTGGCAAGTGCACGTGCCCTATTGCAAAAAGCTCTCCAAAAAGGAAAAAAAAATGGCCTATATTTAATTGATATTTATGAAAGTTCTTGACTGTATATTAGATTTTTTAATGATGTTTTTTAATAATTGACTCATTCTTCCATTGTAATAAAACGTGTGTATGTAATTATTATTATCTTAATGTTCTCTTTCAGACTGCTAATGTTTTAAGACATTTGTATCAGTACATGTAACTCAAACTAGTTGAGTTTGCATATGTTTTTGCAGTTTTCATTGTCAGATTTAGTATCAGTATACTTGTTTTATAAGAATTTAGAGATATAGGACCCAGCAGGTGGCGTGGTGGTTAAGGGCGTTGGACTCCCACATGGCTGACCATGATTCAAGTCCTGGACCTGGTGGCTTGCTTTTTCACTTTCCTGTGCGCCCCCCCTCCCCCCTATCTCTCAGTGTCTCTCTCCGGTCAAATTAAAATAAATGTAAATGAATGAATAAATAAAATAAGATAAATAATTCTTTAAAAAAGGAAAGAATTTAGGGATGTTTCCTATATTAATGACTTAGTGTCAGGTAGTCTGGGGAAGTCATGATGTATTTTTCTATGCAAAAATGCTGCGTGACTTTCCTGACAACCCAATATTTTGAGTATTAGATTTACTTGATTGTTAAAGATGTGACAAGACTTCTCTGTGAAACCATCTGGACAACTCCATACAAATAAATTTGGAAACTTGAATAAAATGGAAGTATTTCCAAGAAAACATAATGTACTGAAATTGATTCCACAGTTCCGTCTTCATTCTACAGGCAATTTTATTTATTGTTGGCTATTATTCCTTCCCATCAAAGTCTGCCCAGTCATCTCCTGGCGGACAATATATCTCATTTAGAACGCCATTGTCCAATAAAAGTAAAATTCATACCATATATAATTTTTAATTGTTTAGTAGTCAAATTTTATGAAGTTAACAATAAATGGGGAAAATAAATGGTATTTTATGTAAGAAATTACTTCCAAGATATAGTTTAAATATGTAATCAGTACAAAACTTAACTGATGGGGCCGGCAAGTGGCATGGTGGTTAAAGGTGCTGGACTCCCACATGGCCAACCACGGTTCGGGTCTCGGACCTGGTGGCTTGCTTTCTCACTTCCTCTCTCTCTCTGTGTCTCTCTGATCAAACTGAAAAATAATAATGATAATAATAAATAAATTTAAAGAAAATAAAAAAAAGAACTTCACTGATGAGAAAGTTTGTACTCTCTCACTTCTTTTTTTTTTCTTTTCTTTCTTTCTTTCTTTTTTTTTTTTTTTTTTTTTTTTTTTTTTTTTTTTTTTTTGTAGTAGGGTACATGTGCTTGCCAGAGAGAGAAAATGAGAAATCCGCCCCCTCTGGGGGGATGGCCACACCACAATCCCTTGTACTCCATTCTCCTCTCCAGATTTTGGCATTTGCACATATGCACCCAGCCTGATTTTTAAGCCCCCAGGTCTGGGACCTGGACTGCATTCAGCCATGGAGAGTCTAGTACTTTAACGAGCATGGCACCCGCTGGCTTCTGCATTGTTTTTTTAGAGAGGTTTTTGCTATAGGGCACATGCACTTGCCAGAGAGAGACAGAGAAAGCAAGAAGTTATTCCCCGGGAGGGATGGCCACGCTGTAATCCCTTGTCCTCATTCTCCTCTCAGGGTCTTGGGCATGCACACACAAACACACACACATGTGCCAGGCATGAGTTTGAAGCTCCTGAGTCTGAGACGTGAGCCACAGTGAGTCATGTGGGAGTCCAGCAGCATAACCATTAGCCATCTGCTTGTCCTGTGTGATTTTCTAGCCACAGGGTCCAGGATTCAAACTACTGTCAGCCATGTGGGAGTCCAGCAGTGGTCTCGGCCCCTGCATTCTTTAAATTTTTAAAATCAGGTATGCATTTTCCCACTTAGTGCTGATCTCATTTCCAGAAACTGTGTTCAGAAACTACCGTATTGATTGAAATAACTCCGGAAGATTTCTTCTGGAATGAAGATTGACACACTTTTTCTTTAAAGGGCCAGATAGTAAATATTTTAAGCTTATGAGGCTTTAGTAACAGCTATTCAGTTTTGCTCTTTTAGCATTAAAGTGATCATAAGTGATATATAAATAAGTATTATATGTTCTAATAAAACTTATTGACATTGAAATTTGAATTCCATATAATTTCCATGTGTTAAAGTCTTTATTTTTTCCAACCATGTTAAAACTGGTCTTAGCTGGTTCATATAAAAATACGTTAACAGACTAGGCCTGGCCTAAGGGCTAGGCCAGAAAGAGATAATAGCTGTATTTTAAAAAATAACATATTTACACTCATCCATTTGGCTGAAAGGAAAAGATAGGATTGTGTAGGTGGTTGGAAAATTTCTATATTACAGGAAATCCAGGGAAAACTCAGGTATAAATTGGAAATAAAACCACATGACCTATGGAAGGCTAGAAGAGAAATAAAGGATCTGTGAGGTGTTAAAGTAATGCTAACCATGTAAGGTCAGAGCTTTCCTTCTTGTTTTAAATAATTTTTTAAAAAAGTATATCTACGTTTATACCCATATACCTCCCTAATTCCTTTAATGGCCTTTTAAAGCTTGAACCTTTTGGGGGCCAGAAGGTGGCATGGTGGTTAAGGTTAAGGTGTTGTACTCCCTTGTGGCAGACTGCAGTTTGAGTACCAGACTGGGCCGCTTGCTTTCTTATTTTACTTTTCTCTCTGACGCTTCCTGGGGAGCACATGTGCCCAATGTCAAATTAAAAAAAAAAAAAAGAAGAAGAAGAAGAAGAAATAAAATTAAATAAATAATTATTTAAGATTTAAAAAAAAGAAAAAAACTTGAACCTTTTGGTCTCCTTTAACTTTAAAGGCATCTATGTTCTTTATGTCTCTATCTTCCACTTGTCTTAGTTACTTTCCAAAAGAGGCAGTCCTCACAACACATCTTCAAAGTGATTTTTCCAGTAACAATGATAAAAGATAAGTGCAGAAATTCCTCAGTACTCAGGAATTTCTTCTCTTTTTAACTAGTATTCCAAATACTTATTTAAAACTATTTCTTAGCAGTGTACTAAATCTATATGAGCATGTCTTAGATTCAAAAGTGGGATTAAAGGAACCAGCAGTTAGCGTAATGGCTATATTGCTGAACTCCCACATAGTTGACCACGGTTTGCATCCCGGACCCGGTGGCTTAAAACTCAGGCGCGTGTGCGTGCGTGCCCAAGATCCCGAGAGGAGAATGGAGGAGAAGGGATTGCGGCGTGACCATCACCCCTTGGGGGTGATTTCTCGGTTTCTGTCTCTATGTCTTGTCTCTGTCTGGTGAGCGAACACGCCCTGTAGCGAAAATCTCTCCAAAAAAAAAAAAAGGTGGGGTTAAGATCACTTTCCTTCAAAATCTTCCTTATTTCCCTTTTGTCTTCAGAGTAAAGTCTATTAATACTTAGCTAGGATGCTCTTCCTACCCACCCCTTTAAAGTTTATTAAATAGTCTTTTTTTCTAAACCCATTGTACTTAATTGTTAATCTACTTGTTTTTCTCCCTATATTAAACACCTTGTGAGTGCAGATTCTATCGTCCTTCCTCATTGTTGAATTCCTAGTTCATAGCATGGCTTAATAAAGATCCCATGAAAAACTACTACCGAATAGTAATAATTCTAGCTATAAACATCACATGCCTGTTGTGTGCTTGAACTACAGTCATTTCATATTTATGATCACATTTAATCCTTACAAGAATCCTACAGGACAGCTGTTGATACATGTATTTCTTAAATGAAAAACTTAAGAACTGGAGGATGTAACATGTACAAGGTCTCTCAGTAACAATTTGAATTGTTTATATATTCTCCTCCCCCAAGGCAGATTGAAAGTAAAAATGTTTTTACCTGAGGAAGAAAATCATACTTTGCATTTTATTAATTATTTCTCCCTTTTTAAAATATAGCTGGTGTATTCTCAGCAGGCCTTGCTCCAGCTGCATTTGTGCCAAATCCGTATATTATTAGCGCTGCACCTCCGGGGACCGATCCGTATACTGCAGCAGGATTGGCTGCAGCAGCAACATTAGCAGGTAACTTAGGGCTCATACTTGTTGCTTATTATAGATTTAGTTTTAATTTTGTTCTAAGCTTCATTTTTATCTATTGGGGCCATTAAATTTTTAGAAAAAGCTGATAAATTATCTCAAACGAACTGAAGTTTCCAGAGAGTTTGTTTATTTTTAAACTGATGCTGTAAGGGGAAGACTAAGCAATAACGTTTCTCCTATACATAGTTTACAGTTCAGTTTTGTAGATTTAGAAATGTTATATTATCAACCATAAATTTCTCTTTTAATGACTAATTCTATTACACACAGACAGTGCAGAGTAAAGTTGCATCTCAGAAAATAAACTGGAGGTAAATGGTATGAATACCCACGTCTGGGACAGGATAAGGAAAAGAACTTTAGCTGTCTTGAGAGAATGATATATAAACAGTTTCTCAAGCAATTTTAAAAGGTACCAATAATTTGGGGGGTAGAAAGATAAGGTGGAGTTGGAAAGAACTTACCCAAAACTACAGAAACCTGAAACACTATTCAGAATCTGAAATAACCAAAATTGACTTATATACTGGTCAGACAAAGCAATACAATTTGCTGGTCTTACATATGGTTATTGGGAAGAGTTTTGTTTTAGGTTGAGTTAGATACTCAACAAAGATTGAAGTAAGTTTGTCCTACTTGTAGTTTGTTGGTTACAGAGGCAAGAATGGGCTGACTTTAAAAACATGAAACTGTCACTGATTTTTAAGCTTATTTTCACTGAAGCGGTTGTTATCAGTCAGCTTAAAATCCCCTTTTGGTATTATGACTGAAAGACCAGTTAGTTGTTTCTTAGGGGGCTTTGGATCTCAAGATCTTGTTTTTTTTTTTTTTTAATGGAGGTAGGTTAATTTCAAATATGTGTTTGATGTATCATCTAGCAGACTGAAACTAACCTGTCCCCCATTCGGTTGCTTTTGGTAAAGATCTGCAAATAGGGACCAGCAGTTAGCGTAATGGCTATGTCGCTGGACTCCCATGTAGTCGACCGTGGTTCGCGTCCCGGACCCGGGGGCTTAAAAACTCACGCTGGGCGCGTGTTGCATGTATGCCCAAGATCCCGAGAGGAGAACGGAGGAGAGTGGGTTACGGCGTGGCCATCTCCCCTGGGGGGTGATTTCTTGCTTTCTGTCTCTCTGTCTGTCTCTGTCTGTCTGGCGAGCGCATGCCCCCTATAGCAAAAACCTCTCCAAAAAAAGAAAAGAGAAGAAAAAAAAAAAAGATCTGCAAATGATTCCAGAAGGATGTGTGTTTTACTGGTGCCTTTTACCTAGACATTAGAATGTAAAGTGCTGTTTATGGTATATATACAAAGAACTAACCTGTGGGATTAAAAGAAGTGACTTTTTTTTGAGAGAGAGAGAGATTGAGACCTTTTTGTGTGTGTATGAGAGAGAGATTCTTTTCCCCCCCTATACGGTATGTGCGCTCACCTGAGAGATAGAAAACAAGAAATCACTCCCCAGGGGGGATGACACCACCACAGTCCCTTCTCCATTCTCCTCTTGGGTCCTTGGGTATGCATGTACACATGCCCGGCCTAAGTTTTAAGCAGCCCAGTCTGGGACTGGAACTGTGATCAATTACATGGAAGTCCAACGATATAACCATTACACCGTCTGCTGGTCCCTGAAAGAAGCAACTTTAAGAGATCATTTAGGGGGCCGGCAAGTGGTGTGGTGATTAAAGCACTAGACTCCCTCTTGCAGAACCATGGCTCGAGTTCCACGCCTGGGGACTTGCTTTCTCAGTTTTCCTCGTTCCATCTCTCTCTGGTAAAAATAATAGCTATAATAATAATAATTAATAAATGAAGTTAAATAATTTATTTTTTTTAAAGGTCATTTAGTTTGGGGATAAACATTCTATGTATTCTGGATTTAGGTATTCTAGAACCAGGACTATCCAGTAAATATACAGTATAAGCCAGGAAGTGTAATTTAAAAGTTTCTAGTAGCCACATTATAAAAAATAATAGATGACATTAATTTTAATATGTTTGATTCAGCCCTACATACCCAGAATAATTATTTCAGCACTTAATCAGTATTTGAAATTAAGAGCTACTGTGTTTTTTTATTCCATGCATAGTCTTCAAAATCTTGTATAGATTATATATTTATAGCACAACTTCAGTTTAGTCTGTTCACCTTTTAATTGTTCAGTAGCCACAAGTGGCTTCTTGTTTTTTTGCATAGTGGGATTATCAACCATAAATTTCTCTTTTAATGACTAATTCTATTACACACAGACAGTGCAGAGTAAAGTTGCATCTCAGAAAATAAACTGGAGGTAAATGGTATGAATACCCACGTCTGGGACAGGATAAGGAAAAGAACTTTAGCTGTCTTGAGAGAATGATATATAAACAGTTTCTCAAGCAATTTTAAAAGGTACCAATAATTTGGGGGGTAGAAAGATAAGGTGGAGTTGGAAAGAACTTACCCAAAACTACAGAAACCTGAAACACTATTCAGAATCTGAAATAACCAAAATTGACTTATATACTGGTCAGACAAAGCAATACAATTTGCTGGTCTTACATATGGTTATTGGGAAGAGTTTTGTTTTAGGTTGAGTTAGATACTCAACAAAGATTGAAGTAAGTTTGTCCTACTTGTAGTTTGTTGGTTACAGAGGCAAGAATGGGCTGACTTTAAAAACATGAAACTGTCACTGATTTTTAAGCTTATTTTCACTGAAGCGGTTGTTATCAGTCAGCTTAAAATCCCCTTTTGGTATTATGACTGAAAGACCAGTTAGTTGTTTCTTAGGGGGCTTTGGATCTCAAGATCTTGTTTTTTTTTTTTTTTTAATGGAGGTAGGTTAATTTCAAATATGTGTTTGATGTATCATCTAGCAGACTGAAACTAACCTGTCCCCCATTCGGTTGCTTTTGGTAAAGATCTGCAAATAGGGACCAGCAGTTAGCGTAATGGCTATGTCGCTGGACTCCCCTGTAGTCGACTGGTTCGCGTCCCGGACCCGGGGGCTTAAAAACTCACGCTGGGCGCGTGTTGCATGTATGCCCAAGATCCCGAGAGGAGAACGGAGGAGAGTGGGTTACGGCGTGGCCATCTCCCCTGGGGGGTGATTTCTTGCTTTCTGTCTCTCTGTCTGTCTCTGTCTGTCTGGCGAGCGCATGCCCCCTATAGCAAAAACCTCTCCAAAAAAAGAAAAGAGAAGAAAAAAAAAAAAGATCTGCAAATGATTCCAGAAGGATGTGTGTTTTACTGGTGCCTTTTACCTAGACATTAGAATGTAAAGTGCTGTTTATGGTATATATACAAAGAACTAACCTGTGGGATTAAAAGAAGTGACTTTTTTTTGAGAGAGAGAGAGATTGAGACCTTTTTGTGTGTGTATGAGAGAGAGATTCTTTTCCCCCCCTATACGGTATGTGCGCTCACCTGAGAGATAGAAAACAAGAAATCACTCCCCAGGGGGGATGACACCACCACAGTCCCTTCTCCATTCTCCTCTTGGGTCCTTGGGTATGCATGTACACATGCCCGGCCTAAGTTTTAAGCAGCCCAGTCTGGGACTGGAACTGTGATCAATTACATGGAAGTCCAACGATATAACCATTACACCGTCTGCTGGTCCCTGAAAGAAGCAACTTTAAGAGATCATTTAGGGGGCCGGCAAGTGGTGTGGTGATTAAAGCACTAGACTCCCTCTTGCAGAACCATGGCTCGAGTTCCACGCCTGGGGACTTGCTTTCTCAGTTTTCCTCGTTCCATCTCTCTCTGGTAAAAATAATAGCTATAATAATAATAATTAATAAATGAAGTTAAATAATTTATTTTTTTTAAAGGTCATTTAGTTTGGGGATAAACATTCTATGTATTCTGGATTTAGGTATTCTAGAACCAGGACTATCCAGTAAATATACAGTATAAGCCAGGAAGTGTAATTTAAAAGTTTCTAGTAGCCACATTATAAAAAATAATAGATGACATTAATTTTAATATGTTTGATTCAGCCCTACATACCCAGAATAATTATTTCAGCACTTAATCAGTATTTGAAATTAAGAGCTACTGTGTTTTTTTATTCCATGCATAGTCTTCAAAATCTTGTATAGATTATATATTTATAGCACAACTTCAGTTTAGTCTGTTCACCTTTTAATTGTTCAGTAGCCACAAGTGGCTTCTGGCTATGTTACATAGTGAGGTTCTAGATAGTTGTGTGGATCTTGTTTTTCCAACGTGCCTTTCTTCATAAACTCTTTTCATTGTTTTAACACTCCCCATTATAGGTTGTGCTTATCTGTCTTTTTTTTTTTAACCTTATTTTACCAGTCTTTTTTTTTTTTTAACCTTATTTTACCATTTTCTCTGAGAAAGAGAGAAGTACCCCTGAGACAGATAGGTACCCCCGCAACAGGATCCTCACACTGTAGCTCGCTCCCAGTTTTAGTCTGCCTGGTATGCACAGGGAAGTCCCAGGATGTCAACCCAGGACTTTCCCATCTGCGTCCAGTCGTGCTACCATTGGACCTCCACCCCAGTCCCTGCCTAGCTTCAGAAACATTTGTCTTCAAAGTTTTTAAAGCTTTTCATTTTAATGAGTTTGTCAAATATACCTGGTTTTGTTTTTTTCTTATACAAAAGAAGCTAAGCCTTTGACTTAAAAATATACAAATTAGATGTCCTGAAATTTCACTGATGATTTTAGGCCATGTGGTGTCATGATATTTTTATTCATTACTTTAAAGGTGGGGCTTGTTGTGCACCATGTTATTTACTCCCTAGGGATCAAGTATTACTTTGAATAAAGTAGAATAGAGCAAGGACAATTAATTCTATTTTCCTGGTTTGTTCCTAATCTCTCTCTTCCTGTGTGCTTATATTACCTAGTTCTTTTCTTGTCTAGACTCACTAGTCTGATTTTCCTAACCACATAAATACTGGTGGTCTCATTCATTTTCATGTAATTTTCAATTGCTTTGAGAGAATTGCATCTTACTTCTACTTCATATATGAATTAATATTTTAAAAGTCAAGGTTAATTCATATACTATTATAGTAAGCAGTTCAGAGACTATTGTGGCAAGCTTGGTACCATAGCATTTCCTAGTTTTGTGTTACACATTTTAACACAAAAGATATATATATATATATATATATATAGTTCAGAGACTATTGTGGCAAGCTTGGTACCATAGCATTTCCTAGTTTTGTGTTACAAACTTTAACACAAAAGATATATATATATATATATATATATATTTTTTTTTTTTTTTTTTTTTTTAAAAACACAAAAAAAATTTTTTTTTT